>NW_015175974.1:602345-614222 GCF_001447785.1 Gekko japonicus
CTGATTCTGTTTGAGGTAGCTACATATAATCACAGTGACTGGCTTTTTAAAAAATGCTCAGGCCATATTTCATGTTAATACTCCTGTTCCTTGGAGCTGTGGTGGCTCGTGGTTAAGACGCTGAACTGCAGGCTGTGGAAGGTCAGTAGTTCAGCAGTTCGAGACCCGGGTGCTGCATGACGGAGTGAGCTCCCGTCTCTAGTTCCAGCTCCTGCCAACCTAGCAGTTCGAAAGCAAGAAATTGCAAGTAGATAAATAGGTACCACTTCGGTGGGAAGGGAACAGCGTTCCATGCGCCTTGGTGTTTAGTCATGCCGGCCACATGACCACGGAAACATCTCTGTACAGCACTGGCTCTTCAGCTTTGAAATGGAGATGAGCACCGCAACCCTAGAGTTGGATTCAACTGGCTTTCGAGCAAGGGAACCTTTACCTTTATTCCTGTTCCTTAGAGCTGTTCTTTTTCAGAACATGAGGAAGTATAGGAGGTGAAGACTGAGCATCTGCAAGATGAGAGTGGTTAGAGGCAAATATATAACGGGGAACGAATGTGTATTTTTGGCATACTAACATGAAGCTGTGAGTCATGGGTAAGGTTTCCTCTAGGTTCCAGAATCTCTTGAACGGACCTCTACCACTGGAATGGTGAAAGCATTTGGATATCCCATATCTGGGTGTTTTAATATGATATTCTTCCTAGGTGTTTCAAAGCCAACTTCTTCCCATTCTCAACATATAGAGAACAAGCATAAGTAATATTTCAGATGTCGCCTATTCCTCTTGGTGACGCCACTGGGTCAAGAAATGAAAGGAGGGCTGGGTTGCCGGACCTTTAGAAGTTGCACAGAGAAGGTAGAATTTCAACATGTCATTTTTTTTTCACTGCCATATAAAACTCCCCCCTCCAGTCTCTCTTCTATTTAACCATTAAAGATACAGGCGTTTGTACTTTGTACCTGGTCACTACTTGACCAAGTATTTTATGTACAGCATTGTCCATACATGTCTGACCCATAGCAACATATTGGCTTCTACATCTGCAGTTCGGTGAGGATAGCCCTGCACACATATGTGGTCACTCTTCAACTGCCTCACTTAAACCTATTTTAATACTAAGAGTAAGCTTGCGGTTGTCCAGTATCTATGTTTTCCCATATCTAGAAAAGTTCCTCTTCCCTATCTTATGAACTATGAGCAATTTTGAAGTAGCCAAAATAGAAGGGACAGCGTATGTTCACTTCAGATGTATTGCTTAAATCTCTGGCACTGAACAGAGTGCAGTTCTTTCTTTTTCACCTGTGTAGTCAGTGGTTTCTATCTGAGTACTGATTGCAAGAAGATCACAAGATTAGCTGGGTTCATGAAGAGACACCAAGTAGCTAGTCTTAACGCAAAAAAATTCAAACTGGATATACATCCACTGAATAATCAGCTCCCTGCTCACAACCCATGAGCCCCCATCAGCGGGTGTTCAAGCATGCCTAAATGGGATATCACTATGAACTTCAAACTTTCACCTTTGGGAAACATTTCCCACATTGATGTCTGTCAAAGAACTTGTGTCTGTCTGCATGAGAAACCCCACACATTGCACAGGATTCTGGGTCACCACTAACAACCGCTGTTAATGAGTCCTAAATACACCAAATATTCTCCTATAGGTGCAAGGGGTGGTCAAAATGTCTTTCATTTGTTGGAAAGGTACTGGTTCCAGTGGTCCAGATCCTTCTTTAGTTAGTTAGCAGAGTGCACAAGTCTTTAACGAAGCAGTGCTTGTATCAGACCTAAACATGTGCTGTAGTTAGCAGAGTGCACAAGTCTTTAACGCAGCAGTGCTTGTATCAGACCTAACCAAGTTACAAAGTTACACAGAGCCACTGTTTCGAGCGGAAATAAAATAATAACTACTTTATTCTAGAAATACATGCTTGATAGTGCAGGGTAGAGAACTAGAGACAGTCCCTAGGCTATCTCGCTGACAGATGGGAGTGGATGCAGAGAGGCATCCTGCAGCCCATCTTGTGTGCATGGAAGAGAGAAGAGAGAGAGAAGAAGAAGATGGAAGAAAGCTGCTTTTCCCTAAGGAGTGTTAATCTGCACTTCAAAGGGAGACTGTGACCATAGAGAAAGCAGGAAGATGCTTAGTGTTTGCCTATCTGCCTGCAACTTTCTGTGGTCACTTGTCTTTTGGAGGATGAGACACTGGGACATAACATCTGATACTTCCAACATCATTTAGTCTGAAGAATTCCTGAACAACTTTCAAACAACCCAGAATCTGAAAATGACTGGTGCATATATGACAGCACTTGACGGTTGGTATACTATATGATATACTATACACACATGCTCACACACGAACACGCACACACACACTGTTTTATAATTGGCATGCAATAATATTTTGATTTATAGCAGTGATCAGTCCCAATATGTTCCCTGGTGTCCATCTACTTCTTTCTTCAAGGCAAAGAACTAGTCTTGACCTTCCTCTATTTCATTGGAGCAAGAGGTGCTTCAGAAGAACTTGGGGGGGGATCACATTTCTGTCTTTGGAGAACATCCATTTGGAAACAGCTGCTCCATCACTTGGCTTGGACCTTTCAATGTTTTGTGATTGGCCCTAGCTCCCATGCCAGACCTTTTGTTGCTAGCTACAGACATCCAATGACAGCTATCTGCGGTGGCACCCACTACCTGTTCACAACATTTCAGAAGTTTCTACAGACTCAGCAAGGCTGGGGACCCCATATTAAAGTATTTTATAGATAACGGGCAATAACAGTTGCAGTGCATTCCTAAACAGAGATATACCCTTCTAAGTCAATTGACATCAGTGGGCTTAGAAGAGTATAACTCTGTTTAGGATTGCACTGCTAGTTTCAGATATTTAACTGTCAAAATAGCTTGCTTGCATCAAAAGGATCAAGAGGCCAATCCAATAAATCTGATTTGCATTATATCTTGAGATAAAGAAGTTAAAAATGCCTGATTTGCATTATATCTTGAGATAAAGATATAATGAATTCAAGTTATGCTTCAAAAATTCTCATTACAAATAATGACTGGCAAAGCTGAAAAATCACTGAATTTAAGATATTTGCTGCATACACCCTCTCGCCCTAGCACCGCTCATTCTTGAGCAGCATTTAGAATTAAAGGTGAAAGTTTCACATACCTGATGTTTATCTATGGAAATTAAATCTTGCTAAGACCATTTTACCACTGAATGTACATTTCTGATAAAATAAAGCTATAATTTGTAACTGAGGGATCTCTCTCCCTCTCTCAATAACCTCTTGCCAATGTGATTGTACTTTATCTTCTGCATGATATAAGATGAAAAGACTGTTGTATGTATTAAAAGAATGTAATAATAAAATTGTACACACAAATATATATACATACCCTTAAAACATACATGTATTTTAAAAAATTATTTTATCAGATTGTATTGAACTATAATAAAACTACAGTATAAATTGGATTAGTCTTTCAGTTGACTATTGAATATGCCTTTTGTTACTCTGGATTTAAATATCTAGTTAATTGCTTTCCCAAGGTCTTAGTCTACACATCTTCATCACTTTTTCAGTTCTGGAGAAACATAATTCCAGGGGGAAATTCTTTTTATTCATGTAAACCAGAAAATTACAGGCCAATTAGCCTAATATATGTCCCAGGCAAATTAGTAGAAACTGTAATCAAAGATAGAATTCTGTTTTGGTTTTTAATATTTGCTGTATATTGTTTCCAAGATCTTATTGTAAAACTTTTACTTGATTCAATACATTTTATCTTTAAAAAATCAAAGAATTGTTAGGCACAAAGAGGGACAAAGCCTGCTGAGGGAAAATCAGTATGGCTTCTGCAAAGGGAAGTCCTACCTCATCAACACTTTGGAGTTCTTTGAGGAAGTGAACAAACATGTAGACAATGGTTACCTGGTAGATATTATATGCCTGCACTTTCAAAAGGCCTGGCGTGATCTGGTCCTTGGGGTCGCGAAGAGTCGGACTCGACTGTGCGACTGAACAACAACAACTTTCAAAAGGCTTTTGACAAAGTACCTTACCAAAGATTCCTGAGTAAACTTAGCAGTCATGGGATAAGAGGAGGAGTTCTTTTATGGATTAAAAACTGGTTAAATGACAGGAAGCAAAGAGTAGGAATCAATGGACAGTTCTCACAATGGAGGGAAGTAAGCAGATCCCACAAGGATCAGTACTGAGGCTAGTACTGTTCAATTCATTCATCACTGATCTGGAACTGGGGGTGAGTAGTGTAGTGGCCAAGTTTGCAGATGACAAAAAATTATTCGGGATGGTGAAAAACAAGGCTGATTGTGAAGAGCTCCGCCACAAATTGAGTGAGTGGGCAACAATGTGGCAAATGAAGTTCGGTGTTGGTAAGTGTAAGGTGATGCACACTGGGACAAAAAAAACCCCATCTTCAAGTATAGGCTAATGGGATCCAGGGCCGGCCCGAGGTTGGCCTGCGCTCTAGGCAAGCGCAGGTGCCAACCTCCCGGCGGGGCCTGGATGGGAGGAAGGGAGTGGGGGGGCGCCGGCGAGGGAGCGAGCCCGGCTGCCCGAGGAAGGCGAAGGGGGAGCAGCCTGGAAGTGGCCGGGGGGACGAGCGGGAAGGAAAGAGGCAAGCATTGGGAACCGCAGCAGCCTCCGAGCTCCCCCCACACCTCCCAAGGCACGCTCTCTCTACGGGGGGGGGGTAAAAAAAAAATGATCCGGGATGGTGAAAAACAAGGCTGACTGTGAAGAGCTCCAAGAGGACCGCCACAAATTGGGTGAGTGGGCAACAATGTGGCAAATGAAGTTCAGTGTTGGTAAGTGTAAAGTGATGCATACTGGGACAAAAAAAAACATCTTCAAGTATAGGCTAATGGGATCTGAACTTTCTGAGACTGAGAGGGGAAAAGATCTTGGGGTCAAAATGGATAGCTCAATGAAAGTGTCAACCCTGTGTGCTGCAGTGGTGAAAAAAGCAAACTCTGTGTTAGAGATTATTAGGAAAGGGATTGAGAACAAAATTGCCAATATTGCAATGTCCCTGTATAGATCTGTGGTGCTGCCTCATTTGGAATACTGCGTACAATTCTGGTTACTGTATCTCAAAAGGGACATTGCAGAGCTGGAAAAAGTATACAGGAAGACAACCAAGATAATTAGGGGACTGGAGCACCTTTTCTATGAGGTAAGGCTGAAGAGTCTTCTGGGACTTTTCAGTTTAGAAAAGAGACGACAGTGGTTTATAAAAGAGACAATAGTGGTTTATAAAATTATGCATGGGGTGGAGAGAGTTGACAAAGAGAAGTTTTTCTCCCTGTCCCAAAATACTAGAACTTGATGGCATCTGATGAAGCTAATGGGCACTACGTTCAGGCCCAACAAAAGGAAATACTACCTTACACAGAGAGTGATTAAAATGTGGAATTTGCTGCCAGAGGATGTAGTGATGGCCACAGGAATAAACAGCTTTAAAGGGGGATTAGATAGATTCATGGAGGATGTCTATCAATGGCTACTAGCCATGGTAACTGAGGGGAACCTCCACATTTAGAGGCACTAAGCTTCTGAATCCAGGGCCAGGAGGCAATATCAGGTGAAGGCCCCAGCCTCTATGCCCTGTTGTTGGTCATCCAGAGGAACTGGTTGGCCACTGTGTGAGACAGGATGCTGGACTAGATGGACTACTGGTCTGATCCAGCAGGGCTCTTCTTATGTACTTATATTTACCTCAAGGTTTGAATTTCAGTGTAACATTACTAGTATTCCAGGAAAACATGCTATTCATTTTTATGGCAGATGGAGACTAGGGTCTTTTCCGCACTTGGATCTCATTCCTGGTTTTATCAGAGTTCAACTCATGGCACAATATCTTGAATTTATCCCTGGTCGTATCAGCATTCATTTATCCCAGGACAAGTGTGGGGCAAAACTGTATTCCAATGTAATGTGGAAACAAAAAATACCCCGAGATAATTACGGGGGTGAACTCGAGTGTTGTGCAGAATGTAAGTTTGGGGACAGGGCTGAACCAGGATTTAAGGTCTAGTGCAGAAAGGACCTAGGAGATCAGATTTCAAACAAAGAGGAAATATATCCACCCCCTGAACTGGGTGCTGGAGTTCTTAAGTAAGGGTCTTTGCAGTAGATACTACTTGATTTGCAGTTTGTCCCCTCCTCTGCTGTTCTCAACAGTAATCCACTACTGGAGTTGGTTCCTTCCACAGCTTTCCAGAATGAAACTGGGTGAATGGGAAACAGTATAACATATTCTAGAAGACTGGGATAAAGGTAACAGGGCTAGGTTATGTTTGATGCAGGCAGCGGGTAAATCTGTGTAAGCATTCCACACATGCCTCATCGTATTTAAACATATTTACCCCATGTGCTGGCCCATTTCATGTAAGACTAGTATGTCAGAGCCTTATGCAATTACACCGCTGATCACTGGTGTGCTAATGGTCTCTGAAAAGACTGTGGTAGCTGGTGTCCTCCAAAATTGGTGATGCTACCATGTTGGCCCAGCCCTACATGCTTAAGCACATTCCAGATGCTCCTTCTTCTAAGGAAAATATCAGTGTATCTTGCTTTGGGAGTTAGGCTTCACACACCACCAAAGAGACTCCGATACAATTGTCAATATTACATTAGATGAATGAATTACTTGCAGTGTTGTGATGCAGGCCCAATTCTTGAAGGGAGGATAGAGACATTGGAGAAGGTGGAAACAATTTCACATTGCCTATCATCAGCCATGATAAACTGTACAGTGGGTACTGTGACTTAAGTGCCTTGCATAATAATTTTCTCCAGTAGTTAAATGTCTTTCTGGAGAATGAATGATGCTTCTGTGAGAAGTCAATAGGTGTGGTTAGGAGCTGCATGGAACGACCTTCATATCACTGTTCTGTCTACTGTTTATATAAAAGCAATAGAGTACTGCACTAGTTGGAGCTGCGGTGGCTCAAGTGGTTAAGACGCTGAAGTGGTTAAGACGCTGAACTGCAGGCTGTGGAAGGTCAGTAGTTCAGCAGTTCGAGACCCGGGTGCCGCATGATGGAGTGAGCTCTCATCTCTAGTTCCAGCTCCTGCCAACCTAACAGTTCGAAAGCAAGAAATTGCAAGTAGATAAATAGGTACCACTTCGGTGGGAAGGTAACAGCGTTCCATGCGCCTTGGTGTTTAGTCATGCCGGCCACATGACCACGGAAACGTCTTCGGACAGCGCTGGCTCTTCGGCTTTGAAACGGAGATAAGCACCACAACCCTAGAGTCGGATTTGACTGGCTTTCGAGCAAGGGAACCTTTACCTTTACCTTTACTGCACTAGTTAAGGTCATGCACTAGTTAAGGACAGCACAATCCTAAGAACACTTTCCTGGGAGTAAGCTCCACTGAATAAAATGGGACTTCTGAGTAAGCCTACCATTTCCACTATGGCTTAGGTTTATAGTGCAAAATATTTGACACAGAGATTCCTATACCTCGAACAATCAAGTAAAGGAAGGAGTTACCACAAAATATGTGCTAAAGTACTCTACGGTGCCCCAATTTGGATCTCTGCTTTTAATAAAATGGTTGAAAGAGTCCAATCCAAATTTCTTAGAAAAATTCTAGGGCTTCCAACTTGCGTACCTTATGCGGCAATATGCCTTTAGACAAACCAGAGATGCTTAGTCACTAAAGTGTTGCTCTCAACTTTTAAATTCTGGCTGTGCCTCCACTATAGAAGTGAGCCTAATAGTCTCATCGCTTATATGGTATATGAATCTCACCTATCAGATTGGTTGACACGTGTCGAAAGGAAAATTACAGTGATTGGGGCTCAGCATGGATGATTTAATCCTTCTTTTAGAGAAGTATGCTTTTGGCATAATTAAACAGAGATTGGTCAATATAGAAATGCAAGAACTTAGAAGTCTTGCTACTGGACATTGCTCTCCCATTCATTGGGGGATTTCTCTTAATTGGCTGCTTCCAGAGTATTTTTCCTGTCTGATTGATCCCTATATTAGAAGGGTATTCATGCTGGCTCATTTTAATGTGCTCCTCTCAGCTGTGTTATATGGGAGATTTAAAAAAAAAAATACAATTCCCAGATAGGTTATGTCCCTGTGGGCTAAAGGAGATTGAAGGAAGGGACCATATACTTCTGACATAGATTTTACTAGGATTTATGTGCTTATCACCTCGGCTCTATACTGCGATCCCTGGAGGGCAAATCTGAGGAAAGTAAGATAATGAACATTCTAGCCTCAAACAGGGCTGATACCATCGAAGTGGTGGCAAACTTCTTTACGGAGCGTATAGGAGGAGAAGTTCTTTTTCAGCAGAAGGGGTAGTGAATTAACTGTTTTGCTTGTTTGCCGTTTCTGTACCGAAGGCTGCTGTTGTTATGCCAATAAAGGTTTGTTGTGTGTTGTTGCTACTCAACTATTAAAGCCGGTACAGGAAACTAAAGGGCTTGGCTTTTGTTGACCTATGCAATGGAAAGAGTAGAGGTATGATGACATCATCAAACTAAGACAGAAAAGGTATAGCTAGCATCTCTTTGACCGTGGCTGGGCACAAGTCAATACTAGCAAATACCTAATTCAAAATGCACCACTATTTGACTATACAACCAATAGGCATGCAGCTCCAGATCTTCATCATCAGAGCATTTGGTATACATCAGAGACTTCCCCATCCCAGTACATTCAAAAGGGTCAATAGTTCTAAGGACATCAGCTGCATCAGGCAGCAGTTTTCATTTTAGAAATGCAGCACTACTGAGCATGTGACTGGTTTATACACTGAACTACAGCGAATAATATGCCTGCTGTATTGTGGCAAAACAGGAATATGTAACTTCCCCAATCAGCATGAGGGCAACACAAGAGATATGGCTGCCCTCGCTGATGTCATAATGTAACCACATCAGAATGCTTAAGTCATTCTGTGATTCCACCATGTTCACAATGTAACCCTGTCATGAAGGTCTAAGAAGTTTCAAAGAATGGTACTGAAGCAGCAGCAACAGCACAATGGGGAAATAATGGCCATGAACAGATATGAAAGCATGCATGAAAAATAAGGGGTGAGTGTTTTCAGGGCCACAGCTTTTGCTCTGAAATGTCTATGGTCAGAATTTGCCCTATGTCAAGCTCTATAAATGTTAAATATGATTTTCTTTAGTGGATATGGGAGATACAGAGACTTTGGGGCTAGTTTCACATGGCAGCCCTACAGGAAAGTTGAAGAAATGTGGAACTCAAGAAACTTATGAAGTCTGCTTGTGATCTGCCCATCAATGGCCATAGGCCATTGAATAATTTCCCCCAAGGAGCAAGAACTGAATGTCTCATTTTTTAAAAATACTTTATTTATATATTTTTCTCATAGTATACAGCCATATATCAAAGAATCTCCTTATAATTTCAGAGTATTTTTACATCGAGTTATTTTCCCACCCTTTGTATACTCTTGACCATCTTTTTTGAAGTAAAGCTTCATCTTCCCTGAATTAACATTGTCAATTTACCAATTTCTGCATTTTCCAGCAGTTTCAAAGCTATTTCTTGTAATCTTTCATTTTTCCAATATCGAGCAAGTAAGATTCTTGATGAAGTTAGGCTATAAGTTAACAAATATCTATCTTCTGTTTCAAAACAATTTGGAATAATGTTTAATAAGTATATTTCTGGTAATAAACCAGAAATGTGGCTGAGAAAGTTACAGAGCTGGTGGCTGAGAAAGTTACAGAGATGGACACCTCAAGCAAGATGATGAAGAAAAGAATGGGTGAAGTGGAAAAGAAACAAAATCTTCAAGAAAATCATTTGTTGCAGCTGCAAATGGAAAAGGCTAATATGATTCTTAGGCTCCAGGGGGTTCCTGAGACAGAAAAAGAAGATTTGAAGAAGACTCTGGGTGAGATTATCACTCCAGTGACAGGCTTGCCAGCGGAGGAAATAATAAAAGACATGGAGACAGCTTATAGGGCTTACTCCAATTATATTAAAAAAAAAATAGCCTGCCTGAAGAGATTGTGGTGAGATTTGCAAGAAGACAGACCAGAGATGCTATATTTAAGGCAACTTCAGCAACTCCACTGAAATTTGGGAATACAATTATCAAGATTTTAAAAGACATTCCATTTGAAATTCGTCAGAAGAGAAAGAGCTACAAGGAGTTAATTACTTTTCTTCAAACAAACGGTATACAGTACAGGTGGGCAATTCCTGAATGTGTCATCTTTAAAATCAACGATAGAAGGGAGAAGATAGACTCCATCTTCAAAGCCAAGGAATACTTGAAACACCAGCTGGGATCGGGGGAAGACTCTAAAGGGGAAGAAACTGACTCAGCTGCCTCGGGAATGGATGAGGACTCTGCTGCAGAAGCGGGTGCGGGAGCAATGAAAACTGTATATGATTTTAGAGACAGAAAGCTGAAGTAAGGGCAGAAGGACTCTGATAAATGGCTCTTTGAAATAAAGAAAATGCTCAGAAAGTTCTCTCATAATAACTAATTTACTAATATAGAACAATGTAAAAAACAAGTATATTGTTTTACTAACTCTTTTAATACTAATATTGAGGTTAACATAAAGGGGGTCTCCCACTCTTGGGTTTTTAGTTAGTATGGGTTTCTTTCCTTTATCCATAGTTGTAGTTCCCCTTCCTATATTTTTCTTTGTAGTTTGTAGTCTTATTGAAAAAATAAAAATACCCCTCCGGGGGTTTCAAAAAAGAAAAAGAAGATAATCTGTCTCCTCCACAACCACCTAAAGATGTATAGCCTCCACCTGCTTAAACACCTTGCCCAAAAATAGAATACTAACCACCAGACAGTACTTGTTTAGTTCATCTGGTCCAGGGCTATTTTTGGGCAAGAACGCACAGGAATGGAATTCCGGCTAGCTTCACAGCTGGCCACATCCACTACAGCTAAAACCTCTGCATGCGTGGCTACAGAGGGAAGGCCTGGAGAGTGACCCCCCGGTGACTCTGAGGCGGGCGGGCTGGGGGGCCCCTGGAAGGATTGGGGAGGCATTTAAATGCCTCCCCGTGCCTTCCCTGGCTGGCTTGCCGCAGGACGCTTGGGCAAACCAAGGGAAGGCATGGGTGTGGCCTAATATGCTAATGAGATGTGCTGTCAGGGGTGTAGCCTAATATGCTAATGAGTTCCTGCTGGGCTTTTTCTACAAAAAAAGCCCTGTCTGGATCCATCTAACTCTGAATATAAGGAAGTGTCCAAGCCATGTAAATGACATTTTTATTAAGTGAACCAAGATATATTAGTGAAACCATGTGCAATTTCAATCTATAATGATGGTAATGGTAGTAAGAAAAAAAAATCAAGAGTCTGAATATCATAAGCATTGGAAGTTAATTGGATAAACAGCATGACAAAACTACAGGGAAGGACTTACCAGTCATTGGATATGAATAGAATAAAGCCACCCAAGTGGGCCGCTACCCTCAGAACTGCCTCAGACCAGTTCCGTGATGCCAGTTAGCCAGAAAGCCATATGTGTTTAATGGGGGAAAATGTCACACTAATTATGACTGACCAAATTACACTGATTGCTAGTAAACCAGAAAGGGGTATTAAAAAGATGACTGCCACAGCACAGCCACTTGCAGTGGCTCCAAGCACCCTATCCATATTCAACAGCACCTTAACAATCAAGTAACAGATGTTAAATTAAAAAGTGCAATCCTACACAGAGTTATGCCCTTCTAAGCCCACTGATTTCCCACAGTCTAGCAGCTACACAACTCCCCACTGACTCAGTGTTCTCAGCTCTATTGCGCCCTACTGTTAAGTACTTCTGTAAGAGGAACTGGATGATATAGGATCAAGCCCT
>NW_015175974.1:614250-645488 GCF_001447785.1 Gekko japonicus
TCCAGTATGAAGCTTGCTCTGGAGGACCCAGTTAGGAGGAGACTCTGTGAGGACATAGGATGGTGCAAGGGTTCATACTGGGAGGGATGGTCTCCCCAGTTCACATAGCAATTCAGAGGCTAATTCCAGCACCCTAAATGGGACTTTTTAGCCAACAGGCAACCATTACAACCCTGTTTCAGGATGGGAATGGTGTACTCTGATCTACAGCCAAACAGTGTATTCTGTACCAGCTGAAGTTTTCAACTAATTTTCAGGACCAGCCGTATGCAAAGTGCATTGGAGTAATCTACCTTTGAACCCAAGAAGCATGAATTAGCATGGATAGAGCTGCAGGATTCAGGAGGTCAGCCGGTTTCCATACTAAGTACAATGAAAGGGACATGCTTTTTCCTGCTGCCATTATCTGTTCTTCTAACAATAAATCAGGTTCTTATGAAACTCCTAGGCTCTTAACCAAGTTTATCAGATTCAGGGCAAGACTAAGGAAATCCTTCTGCCGACCATCATCAGCAACAACCTTTAGTTTGTTCTCCCTCAGCCACTTGATCATGGCATCATGGCATCAAGGCACTAGCCCAGCACAGAGACTGCCACTGGCAAAGACTTACTCCATGAAATATAGAGCTGGAGGTCATCAGTACACTGATGACACCCAACTTCAAAGCTATCAATGTTCTCAGTTAAAGATCTAACATCTAGACGGACCAACATATGCAAAACTGATTGAACCCTGTAGAACACCCAGGATAAGTCCCAAGCCTCTAGTTTCATAGCCCACAATGACTTTCTGAATACACTCAATATGTTTCAGTATGTGTCTACTGGCTATCTAGTGGTATGTAAACAATCTATTAAGGCCACTCCCTGTTTTATTATAGTTCCACAGTACCAGAACCTGGAGAAGTTCAAACCTAGGATTTATTTATGACTGTCTACAATGCTGGAGGTAAGCTGCTATAAAGGACACTGGTGGGACTCATGTTCCTTGTTTCACATAATTTGTTCTGAATGAAGTCATACTACGTTTGCCTGATAAGAACCTAAGAATATTATTTTTTATTTTATTTTTAGAACCTAAGCATATTCTTGTGCATCTGCAGCATCTTACATAAGGTTCTGTTGGTCTGGTTTTATAGGCTCTTCCCTCTTCGTTTGACCACACCCACTTCCGCTCCCATCTTTGGCTGTGTTCCCTCCTTACTGAAATAGACAAGTCCACTGCAGTAGATATTACATTACAAAATATTAAGTTATGTTATGTTACATTATGCTGTATATAATATTATATAAAATATTTATATCCCACCTTTCAGCACAATCAAGGCCACCAAGGCAGCTAACAACTAAAAACAGAGCAGTATAAAGATATAATAAAACAACTTAAAAACCTGAACTAAAATACTTCTTATATATAAAACAAAGATACATCAGTTAAGAACATGGGGCAGGGAGGAGGAATTATTGAGGGAACACCAGACAAAACAGCAAAGTCAGAAAGACTCCCATGCTCCTGGTATTCCACAAATTATGTAAAATGAAGTTGTTCAAAAGAATTTGTCTCTAAAGCCACTAGGGTTATATTATAACAGAATAATTTGGTGCAAGAGAAAGGGACTGTGGATTATACCATTATGTGTAGGACATGTCAGTTTGCTGCACATTTCACCCTGTTGTCACTTGTTTTCTATTTTTCTTCATTATATCTACATTCTGTATCAGGCCTAGCGTGTTATGCTCACTTAGATTTCAGTGATCACTTGATGTCTCCTCATATTGATTACGTTAACCTACACAGTGCTTACTTGATGTCTCTTTGTGTGGAGTTTACACTATGTTATGTAATTGAGTTTCTCTGAGAAAGATGGATTATAAATACAGTTTTTAACAACAACAACACAAAAGAAAACACTGGGCTTTGAAGAAAACTAGATATATCTTGGAATTTTGGAAGCTGACAACATCAAACATACCCTTGTTAAGAAAAATACAACCAAGGAGTATTACCAAAGAGTTAAAAAGAAATTGCAAACAAAATTAAATGGAGGCAACTAAGTAAAGGTAATTAACACATGGGCAGTCCCAGTTCTAAGATACAGCTGGCACTGATTGGAAACAAGCAGAATTAAAAGCAATAGATCTCAAAACTCACAAAATGATGATGACGCCTCACTCACGACATCCTAGAAGTGATGTTGATCACCTTTACTACCAAGAAAATTAGGTGGAAGAGGTCTCTTGAGAGACCTTCTTCAGCAAGTAGCTGAAGAAGAAAAATGAGCACTGAATGACTACGCCACGAAAAGCAAAGAGAAGTTTCTAGCTGAAGTGTACAAGGCAGACTTATTTAAGGTTCAGAAACCAAAGGTTACAAAAGGATTGCAATCAAAATTTACTTTGACAACTGGAAGGAAAAGCACTTGCATGGGCAATATTTGAAAGATATTGAGAAAAAAAATGATAGTGAAAATACCTGGAAGTGGCTCCACTTGAAGAAAGAAATGGAAGGACTCATTCTAGCCACACAAGAGCAGGCACTTGAAACAAATAGTATAAAAGCCAGGATTCAGAAGACCAGTGATAACAGCAAATATCAGCTTTGCAAGACAAAGGAGGAAAGAGTCGACCACAAGGTCAGTGCCTGCAGTAAAATTGCTCAAGCTCACAGGAGCGGAGCTCCAGCAGTAAAGAGCCCAGGGGGCGAGGACATGCAACAAGCCCCACCCCCCTGCTCCCAGCAGCCCTCAGTCAGAGCAAGAAGCAGCCAGGTAAGTTGCAGAGCCCCCGCACCCGGTCCAAAAAAGTCCAGTGCCACCTTTAAGACCAAGTTTTTTTCAGGTACAAGCTCTCCCTCCTCTGCGAGGACAGATCTGCACGTTTCCCCTCCCCCCAATAGCTAGCAATCCAAAACAGTCCAGTGGAGCCTGAGCGGTGGATGTTGCCTTCTGACACACTTCCGGTGATGTCAGGGGGTGTGGCATATGCAAATAAATTATGCTAATGAGTTATGCTAATGAGCTCCTGCCCCTCTTTTTCTACGAAATGACCCCTGAAGAATGTCAAGATAGAGTTGCAGCTATGCTGCACTAGAATATTTGCAAATGTGGCTTACCATCAGCCAGAAATTCATAGGAGCACAAACCAGACAAGATCATGGAGAATAATGAAACAAACAGATTACAAACAGATAAACACCTGGATTAAAACAGATTAACACCCCTGGTATTAAAATTGTAGAAAAAAAATGAGAAATAGAGTTTGAATCTTTGACATTGTAATCCCAGGAGACAGCAGGATAGAAAAGATCTCAAGTTGCAGAACACCATCTACCAGTTACATATCTGACTGTGACTGATGATGATGATGATGATGATATGCCATATCTAATACTGCATGTTATGGCAATAATACAACTATATTTATACAGCAATTAAAGGTAAAGGTAAAGGTTCCCTTGCTCAAAACCCAGTCGAATCCGACTCTAGGGTTGCAGTGCTCATCTCCGTTTCAAAGCCGAAGAGCCAGCACTGTCCGAAGACATTTCCGTGGTCATGTGGCCGGCATGACTAAACACCAAGGCGCACGGAACACTGTTACCTTCCCACCGAAGTGGTACCTATTTATCTACTTGCAATTTCTTGCTTTCGAACTGCTAGGTTGGCAGGAGATACAGCAATTGCTTCAGTACAAATTGCCTTGCACTGAAGGCAGGGAAAAGGTAGTGCCTTTTCTCAAATCTGGTCCCTGCTTTCTGTTGCTTCATGATGAAGCTGACTCTCTAATGGGGTATTTTAAAAAGACAGAGTGGAACGATGGAAAAATTGAAAAGTGGGCTGAGCATTGACCACTAGAGGTCACTATTGTTCTAAATATAGACAATTTTTAAAAAGTCTAGTTTCTTCATTCTCAATCACGTGCTGTTCTTTGAATCTGGTACCTGGGGAAATAACGGACAGCTATTAATACTATGTCAGAATTAGTAATGTGAGAATGAGACCCAATTCAGATACAATTTCAGATGTGAATCCAGTAGTGCAGAGGAAAACAGAACGTTTACATTTCTTCCTTTCCTTAGTCATACTTCCTTTCCTGTATGGTGGTAGCTATAAGGTAGGGTAGGAAAATTAAAATCAGCTACAGGTTAATTTTAATTTCTGCCATACCATCCAGGACAGCTTGGGGCAACTAATCATGCCTAGAGACACCTATGCCCTAAACTTTACTTTTAGGATAAAATTTAAAAGGTAAGGGCCAGTGAGGAACTTCAACTGGACCTTGTGTATGTGTGTATGCATTTTAAAAATTGTGATTCCTCCCACCCCCAAACAGCAAGTCAGTGCTGATCTCCAAGGGCAGATGAGTGGCTACCTGCTCACCTAAGCCCGAATCCCAGAAGTCTTGCCCTCCAGACAGGGACTGAGTTTAATGATTTTCAAATGTGATTTTATCATGTATGTTTTAAATTGTTGCCTGCCTTGGGGGGCCCTTGTGAGGTAGGATATAAATTTTGTAAATAAATAAACATATAATACTGAGATTTGGGACCAAGCAGGCGGTTGTTCATCTAGCCCCAGACCTGAGCAGAACAGTGCAGGAGAGGGGTTTTTTGCTTTCCTGTGCTGTATGAAAGAGTTTTGAGGAGGAGACACATTCCTCATCCTCAGTTTCTGAAGGATACTCATAGCTCTTGGGGGCTTGTATGGGCCAATTTCACCTCTTCCTCTTGCTTTTCCCTGTTGTTGTTTTTCTTGGGCTCATTCTTAACTACTCACTCTCCATGGCTCATGAAAAGCAATGAGCATGCTCAGACCTTGTGATGCTCTGTGTGTGTATGTGTGTGTGTTTTCTTTGGGGGGGGTGTTTCTTCCTTTTTAATTTACAAAATCATGTTTTCCTGCATACCCTTGAGGTCCTCTATGAAGAATCTTTAGCTTGTTTGTAGAGGGCTTGCGGTGGCTCAAGTGGTTAAGATGCTGAACTGCAGGCTGTGGAAGGTCAGTAGTTCAGCAGTTCGAGACCCGAGTTGCCGCATGATGGAGTGAGCTCCCATCTCTAGTTCCAGCTCCTGCCAACCTAGCAGTTCGAAAGCAAGAAATTACAAGTAGATAAATAGGTACCACTTCGGTGGGAAGGTAACAGCGTTCTGTGCGCCTTGGTGTTTAGTCATGCCGGCCAGATGACCACGGAAACGTCTTCGGACAGTGCTGGCTCTTTGGCTTTGAAACGGAGATGAGCACCGCAACCCTAGAGTTGGACTTGACTGGCTTTCGAGCAAGGGAACCTTTACCTTTAGGGGGCTTGGTTTCGCTTCTGGCATGATCCACCCACTGTACTGATAGCTATATTAAAATAAATAATTATATAAGTGTCCGAAAGACAACTCTAAGCATTAGTACAAACAATGAGCTCCATCTCAGGTGGAAGATACACCACAGGAAGGCAACTGTTTACAGTGCCATTTTAAGCAGAGTCTGTTGGGAGTTAGTGGGTTTAGAAAGGTATAACTCTTCTTAGAGTGGCACTGTGAGTAGTGTGCAGTGGCCAGTTTGGTGTAGTGGTTAAGTGTGTGGACTCTAATCTAGGAGAACTGGGTTTGATTCCCCACTCCTCCACATGCAGCTGCTGGTGTGACCTTGGGTAAGTTACACATTTTTTCAGAGTTGTTCTCTCAAGGGCAGTTCTGTCAGAACTCTCTCAGCCCCATCTACCTCACAGGCAGTGTTCCCTTTAAGCTGAGTTAGTGTGAGCTAGCTCACAGTTTTTTAGCCTCTGGTTCACACATTTTTGTCTTAGCCCAGGAAGGACAGCTCCAGAGCAAACTAATTTATGCAGTAGCCAAATAACTCACTCACAAATTTAATGCCAGTAGCTCACAAAGTAAAATTTTTGCTCACAAGACTCCACAGCTTAGAGTCTGTTCTGGGGAGAGGAAGGGAAGCAGATTATAAACTGCTCTGAGTCTCCTTCAGATAGTGAAGGATGGGGTATAAATCAAATCTCTTCTCTTCAATCTCTTCTTTAAGCCCCAGGTAAGATGCCATTGGGAGCGCTTACCATGGGAACCAAAGTATCTTGTACTACCTCAGATAATATCTTCTATCCAGGGCCGGCCCGAGGTGTTTCTGCACCCTAGGTGGGGCTTGGAGATATGGAGGGGGGGGTGGAGCAGGGGATGCGAACAGCAGCGCGCTTTGGCGGCGCACAGGCTTCTTGGGGGGGAGGTGAACTTTGGCGCCCCATCCAGGGCCCAGTGCTCTACGCGAATGCCTAGTTCGCCTAGCGGGTGAGCCAGCCCTGCTTCTATCCTAGCACTGTTTACAGATTCCAACAATTTTTCAAATGTTTGATGAGGTGTATAAAAGACAGCAATGTTGGTGAATCTTCGGAGAAAGTGTCATGGACCACCCTGGTTTAGTGTGGGAAGATCAGCCTTCATGGGAGGAAGAGGAGGAGGACAACCTGTCCCCAAGCCTTGCTTTGGCAGATGCTCCCTGTGAGTCCAGTGTCTTGGGGCCTCACCCAAGGGACCTGAAGTCAGCACTGATGCTGCCCCCTGAGCCAGCAGGGCCCTCAAACCATGATGTTCCAGTATGGACCTGCCCACTGCCAGTCCCACTGCCAGTCCTGAAGGATCTTGGGAGCAGAGGAGGTGAAGGCCAAGGGCTGAGGTGTGGACCAGGCGCAGAGGTGTGTACTCGACATTTCAAGGCCTCCCCTCTGCTGAGGGAATGCCAGGGGATACCAATAAGTCATCATAGGATCTGCCTCCCACTACTCCCCATGAGTAAAGGAGCTGACACAGCTTGTGGAGGGGAGCTTAATGTGGAACAAGCCTCATCCTGTATAAGGCTAGAGTGAGGCTAGAACCAATGTGGGATTGAATTATGTGCAACCTTGTTGATGAGCCTCTCAGTTGCCTGACTTGCTTAGTTTTTGGTGTTTTGTTGCTTGGTCCTTGGACTGTTTTTGGACTCTGGTGACCAGACCCTGGGCTGAGACGTCAGACTGCCTTCTGACCTTGCATTTCACATAATCACAGAACTGGAAGAGGCCACACAAGCCATCCAGTCCAACCCCCTGCTCAATTGCAGGATCAGCCTAGAGCATCCCTGACAAGTATTTGCCCAGCTACTGCTTAAAGACTGTGCTATTTATTTACTGCTAAAAGACTGTGGAGTGTGTTATCTGACCCTGGACTTTGGTGTTGGATTGTTGTGACCTGAGAACCCCTGCTGTGAGGCCCTGTGGTTGCTGGGATTTGCCTCCCACCTGGTGGCCAGAACGGAAATAAATTTTACATCAGGGAAGATAACAGAATTTCTCTGCAGTGATAGTTTCATACAAACCTGGCACATATCCTTGATATGCTCAACCACATTGGTGCCACTGGGGCTGGACTTAGGGGGTGGAAGTCTAGGCCCTGGCTCGCAGACTCAGTGGGGAAGCAGGCTGTATCTTTGTGCTTGAAGTATACATTACCATCTACAGGCCCACCCTGATAAGACCATGGAGTCCAGAGATGAAAATTGTCTCGCTATACCACTGCTTTAGAAGGCATAATTAAGAGTCTGTGATTAGAAAGAACAGTGGCTAAGATAATAATAGACTAATGAGTTGAGTCTACTAGTCTATTATTAGCAATTGTTCTTTTTAATCACGGACTAATGATGAACTAATGAGTTGAGGCCCTAACATGGATGGTCCAAGCTAGCCCAATCTCGGAAGCTAAACAGGGTCAGCCCCGGTCAATATCTGTATAGGAAACAGCCAAGGAATACCGGGGTTGCTAAGCAGAGGCAGGGAATGGCAAGCCACCTCTGACTGTCTCTTGACATGAAAACCGTATACCCCTATGCTGTAAGTCAGCTGTAACTTGATGGGGGGGGGGGGAAGAATTGTAGAGGAAACAGATAACTAGAAAACTTTCTCCTATACCAAGTCACTGTCTATATAAACAGATAGGACCTTGAGGAGAGTAATTCCCCTGCCCTCCTCTGTTTTTGCCCCCCCCCAACTGATGTTAAACTGCTGTCAACATTAAAGGTAAAGGTAAAGGTTTCCCTTGCTTGAAAGCCAGCCGAGTCTGACTCTAGGGTTGCGGTGCTCATCTCCGTTTCAAAGTCAAAGAGCCAGCGCTGCCCGAAGACGTTGTCGTGGTCATGTGGCCGGCATGACTAAACACCAAGGCGCACGGAACGCTGTTACCTTCCCACCGAAGTGGTACCTATTTATCGACTTGCAATTTCTTGCTTTCGAACTGCTAGGTTGGCAGGAGCTGGAACTAGAGATGGGAGCTCACTCCGTCATGCGGCACACTCGGGTCTCAAACTGCTGAACTACCGACCTTCCACAGCCTGCACTTCAGCGTCTTAACATTAGGTGCTTCCTAAAGCATGCTTTGTACTCATTGTGCCACTTTCAGTTTTTCTTTTTCTTTTTTTTAATTTGCACCATTTTCCTGCATATCTGAGGAGTTACCTCCAGTGTTAGAAACTGGAGGAGTTATCTCCAGTTTACTTTGTCTGTGGATGACCTCATTTTGCTGCCTGACTTAAGAGGCACTTGACCTTATAAAAACAGCGATACTTTGATATTCTACCCAAGTCCAAAGTACTTCAAATATATAATGTCTGTAAACCTCATATTGTCCTTCAAACGTAGGCCAGTATTACCATCCTTCTATTATAGAATATGCTGAACCCACACATATAGTCCTGGCCCCATGCAAAATTTTCTTTGGCTGCAGTCACACGGAGCATTAGCCATGCTACAGAGACGGAAGATAGGTGGATTTTCCAGGCTCGACCAAACTTTAACATCTGGGAAGCGTAGAGCTCCCATGGTGAACCCGAGGCTTCTTGCTGAAGATGCGCCGTAAAAAACTAGTACCTCCGAGGTATTAGTTTCCGGAAACCACGGGGCAAGGGCGGGCGTCTGATTGCGTTTCTGGTGGTAGCTCGTGGCATCTGGCGCCCGCCCATGTCCCGTTGCGAAAAAATTCCCCCCCCAAGTCTCCACGGGATGCGCACAAGCACCCAATGGTGCATGCGCACACTTAGGTAAAAAAAACCCAACCGCGCCGCTTCTTTGCTGCGCCGCAGGATTGACGTATGATCGGCACCTCCCCCCGAACCACCGGACGTCGGCGGGACGTTTGATCCGGCGGCCGCGTGGTAGTTCGCTCCAGGGCAAACAGCCACACCTCCCCCCCGCAATATCCGGCCCGTGTGACCGGGGCCATTGTGTACCTTACTTTGTGTTGTGTACTAACTGCGGCCGCGCACACGGTCGGGTCCGCACACAGCTATGCGAACCAGCCGAGCTTCGCTCATTCCAAACAATAGGCAGAGAGTATCCGAGAACAGGCCTATTGGCAGGCCATCCTGATGCGGCGTCGTATCGGCTGCAGCTTTGGCTATGTCCAATCGGCTCTGCCACGCTGACCACATCATCGCACCTCTCATGGCTCCGCCTCATCCACCGCTCGACGCTGTGCGCACTGGTCATCCGAGTCATTCGCTACCATTCCGCCGCTTCGCTGATGCCGTGCCCCCTGCCACCTAGGGCAGGTACCCATTTTATCTACTTGCATTTTAATGCTTTCGAACTGCTGGGTGGACAGGAGCTGGGACTAGGGCCGGGAGCTCACCCTGGCTGCGGTGGGTCTCGAACAGCCATAGTGGCTGTTCGCTGTTGTTACAGCAGCAAGCGTTTTACTGCTTGCGCCACCGCTCCCCGCAAAAGAAAGTGCTGCTTCATACAATGCAAAGGTAATTTGTGGAATTAACTGCTGCAGGATTATGGCGATGGCTACTAGTATATATGGCTTTAAAGGGGAATTAGAAACATTTGTGGAGAATAGATCCATTAATGGCCCTTAACCCTGATAGCTAAATGGAGCCTCTGTGTTCAGAGGTAGTATACCTCTGAATACTGGTTGCTTGGGGACAACAACAAGGGGAGGCTTTGGATTCTGTGCCCTGTTTATGGGCTTTGTGGAATGTCAGGCTGACCACTGTGGGAAGCAGGATGCTGGACCTTGATTTGATCGAAGAGAGTTCTCTCTCTGTTTTTATTACTGTGCCTGCTGACTACACTCCCAGCTTCTGCACACTGATTGTTTCTTTGGCCCAGGGCATGAATGCAAAGGGGATACAGGACCACACAAAGGGAGCTTATGCACATACAATTCTGTCTGGGACAACGACTCAGACATTGCACGGAGTTTGGGAATGGGGCCAGCAGGTCTTATTTTGTGCCTCCATCCACACATTTATGACCTATGGATTTCTTGTAATGTACACAGGGAAACACCCTGTGACTTCATGTGAAAAGAGAGCAGATGCACATTTCTGCCCTTCCAGGTTCTGTAATATTCAGGCCTATCCTCAGCACGCACCACCCATCATGATGATGGACATTTGACTAGCATAATATAAAAGGAACCGATAATTCGTCTGTGTGTGTATGTGTGTATGTGAGTGAGTGAAAAGGTCAAGGATAATGAAAACTGCTAATTAGAAAGCATCTGGCCATTCAGACTAGCCACTTCCCTAATGCATACAATACTTTTAATGATGTTCTTGTTCAACAGCACTTAGCCAATTTGCTGTAATGTAATAATAAGTCTGATGCTCCTTTGCCAAGTCCTAGCAGATGTTTGGAGCTTTGCTGATTGAATTCTCTGCAGAAGGGAAACCAGTCACCTTGATCCAAAGTTCATTCTAAGTGTAATTGAGTTTACATACAGCTACACAACAGCCTCCCTCAAATATGGTGCCCCAACTGAAAGGCAGTATACTAAATATGGTCTTGATTGTGCTGAGCGTAGCCTTGCTGTTTTTCATGCTGTCTTGCGGAGGATCCATGTTCACATAGTTTAGAAACTTCAGCTGATCCGGAATGCTGCCTTCCTGCATATGAATGAGTGCAAGATATTGAGTCTTGATGGTGGAACCTTGCAAAAACTCAGAGTACTCATCCTGTGCAGACTGTATGTATATACTGCTTTTACATGCTTGGGCTCTGTATAGGTCAGGTGCATGCACAGAGGATATAAGGTAAAGGTTTCCCTTGCCCGAAAGCCACTCCATCACACAGCACTAGGGTCTCGAACTGCCAAACTACAGACCTTCCAGTCTGCAGCTCAGTGTCTTAACCTCTGAGCTACTGCAGCCCCTGTATTTGGATATACTCAGGCTGAAATTATGCCCAAAATTAGGTGTTCTGGGTCAGCTCAGGAACAACCAAAATGACACAAAACACTCCCAGAATTCTGGGAGTAATGAAAATTTATCCTCCAGGATTTCAGGAGTATTTCTGGGAGGTACAGGTGTAAAAAAAAAAGTAGGGAAGGAAAGAGGGGAAGCTGGCCTGAGAAACAGCTGTTAGTATTGCATCTCTTTTCCCTTGGAGAGATGCTGATTAACAGCTGATGTTCAGGTAGACCTGGCCTCCATCCATGTCCTTTTACAAGGAAAAGGACTGAACTGGCCACACACTTACCTCGCTGGCATTGTCCCCACTGGAGGCTTCTCCCTGCCGCTGGTGTCAGAGGCAACAGAGCCTATTCCCTCAGCCAGAAAATGGCAAGCTGGCAGGTGGACTCATGGACTTCCACAAGGCTTAGATGTCACAGCAGCTGTCTTCTCCCCCACCATCAGAGTGCTTTTTATTTTTAAAAAATCAGGCACTGAATAGCATTATATATTGATATAACAGTATAGCAATATGTATATCGTTCTCTAAATTCCCAGTTTTCATTTTTAAAAAATCTGTCTTGAGCTCCTTGAAGGTCAAAGAAGACGGGGACGGCAAAGGATGAGATGGTTAGACAGTGTCATAGATGCAACGAACATGAAGTTGAGCCAACTTCAGAGGACGGCGGAAGATCAGAAGGCCTGGCAAGAGCTCGTCCATGGGGTCGCGAAGAGTCGGACTCGACTGTGCGACTGAACAACAAAAAACCTTTTCCTTTATAGCTCCACAATGGAAGGAGCTAGAGACTTACTTTTAAAAAAAAGAAATGAAAGCTGAGAATTCAGAGAATCTGGTTGATGTATTTCCAGCTCTAGGAATGGGCTGTGATGCCTCTGATCCTGGTGGCAGGGAAAAGCTGGGGATGATAACTGGCTTGCTAAGTTCTCTCTTTCCCTCATCACCTCCCACTCCTGCTGCCTAGGGGGAGGGAAGGAAGGATAAGACTAACGGTCCTGGATTTTCAGGATCCTAAAGAACTCCCAACTGGCAACAACATTTCCAAAAAATGAGCATAATAAAAACAGTGCCCTACCCAAAATTTGGACCCAATGTTATTATAATCAGGCCTCGGTTCCTGCTGGAGCGCACTGGAACACCGCTCCTCCAGTCAGGAGCCCAGGGCATGGGCACATAAGCCCCGCCCCCTGCGCCCACCAGCCATCAGTTGGGACACGGTGTGTGTGGGGGAAACATTCCCTTGCCTCCCTGGCCTTGGACTCGTAGGGGCAAATTCCACCTCTCACGCGAGAGGTCATTCTGGCTCCCGCAGCTCTCATTAGGGGCTCTTTAAAAAGTTATGGCAGCCGCTGCTGTTCTCAGTGGCAGCTGCGACACTTGCGGGGGGCGGGGCGAAATGTTCCCTTGCCTCCCTGAGCCCCGGGGTGGTGGCCTTGGACTCGTAGGGGCAAATTCCACCTCTTGCGTGTGATGTCCGAGCGGCGTTGCCAATTGGACATCACACGTGAGAGGTCATTCTGGCTCCCCCAGAAGTGAGATACGTCCTGGTCTTGTTTCTTACAGATAATCTTTCAAATAGTCCTTTGCATTTTTATCAAGTTTTCAACTTTAAAAGGATCATAATGCTGATTGTGTGAACTTAGGCAAATCACAAGAGGTAGAGCAGGAAGGGTTGTATCAGTGCTTAGTTCTTGTGGACCTTTCTTACACGCCCAGGGAAATGCTGGTCGCCACTTTGGGACCAGGAAGCAATTTTTCTCCAGGCCAGTTTGGCCCCCAGTGATCCTGGAGGGTTTTTTTAAATCATATTTTGGGCGTGGAACAGGGGTCACTGGGGTGTGTGGGGGTATTGGTGAATTTCCTGCATTGTGCAAGGGGTTGGACTAGATGACCCTGGAGGTCCCTTCCCACTCTATATGATTCTATAATTCACCCAGGCTGGCTGTGGGCATGCCAGCACCTCTGTCAGGCAGAAGTGCCTGAGATCCTCCCCCTCCCCTTTTCCTTTGCCCAATTTGGTGGCGAAGGGAAGGGAGAGGGGGGAAAGAATGGATCCCAGGTGCTTCTGCCTGTCAGAGGGGCTGGTGCACACTTCCGGTGATGTCAGGGTGTGTGGCATATGCTAATAAGTTATGCTAATAAGCTCCTGCAGCTCTTTTTCTACAAAATGACCCCTGATTATAATCATTTTTGAAGTGTACATCCCTAGGCATCATTGTTAGCAGTCAGACCCCTCCTCTCACTGAGGGACAGTTAATAGCTAGAATAACCATAAACGCCCTTCTTAAAATATCATCTCAAAAATCATAGCGCAAGACACTGCCTGGTCCAAAATTACACAAAATGGGTGCCAGTCAGAAACAAGCCCGGACATGTAGTTTAGAAGTGTAAGTAAGAGCGGCTGACTGTCTACTGTCCCCTCCATGCCCTGGAGAGATGCATAATTTAGGACAATGGGTCTCCCAAAAACCTATTAACTCACCCTTGGTCTAATCCCATTAACACACAGCCTCACTTCCCTGCACCCATTTACCTTAATTAAGCAACAATTCTGTTCACCTAACCCATTAGCCCTTCCTGCCAGGTATTTGTAGGATCATCAGACCTCTCACACATCATTGTCCACCTCAGAAAAGCCCATTAATTTATTGTTTTTCTGGCAAACACATCATACCCGTCAGAGGGCAGGTTTTGCCCTCTATCAGAAGCGCTCTGCTTCCCAGCAGTGTGCGTGCGTGCCTTGGATCCTCCATATACACCCCCACTTTGTTTGGCTCTCTTCTCTCTGCGTCTGCGGACCTCTCCAAGAACAGCAATTATCACCCTGAAATTGCTTTCCCCCTTGCCTCCCTGTGTTTCTCTTAGTTAGCCCTTGTGGGTGTGTTTATTTTGTGTGTTTTGTTTTATTCCTTCTCTTTCTCTTAATTAAAAACCTTTCTGGTTGAACATCTGCCTGGTTTATTTGAGAGTTAAGGGAAAAATCCCCATATACATAGGTGGAGAATGCCAGTTACCCTCTCTCACCCTGTCACCTTAAAGCTAATTCTCCCAACTAATTAGGAGACCACCTCTTTGGGTGACATCATGGCACCCAAAGGCACCATGTTGGGTACAGCTCTAGAAAGCTGCAAGTACAGGATGATAAAGATCAAATTAATTCTTTCACATCATCACAGGATACCAGTGCAATTCCAGGCTGACTTCAAGGTACTGGTGTTGACTTTAAATAGCCTGAGAGGGTGACATTTATACTCAAATGTAGTATTTCTTGTTTATAAAGGGGTCGATATGATCATGATAGACCTTTTCTTGAAACTGGCCCCACACTGCCTTTCTGATTAATTTGGGGAACCTGGGCCCCAGTCACACGGGCAGGAAAATGCGGGGGGGAAGTGTGGCTGTTTGTCCCGGAGCAAAATAACGCGTGGCTGCGCGCTCAGACATCCCGTTGAGGTCCCATCGAGGTCCCATGGTTAGGGGGAAGGTGCCGATCACAGGACAATCCTGCGGCCCGGCAAAGAAGTGGCCTCCCTAGCAAAAGGCTCCAGGTTTAACCCCTTCCAGGGCTGCAGAGGAATGCAACGTGTCCTCGTCCGGTCCCCTCCAGGAGGAGCTTCAGCCGGGTCACCCCCCCCCCACGCCCCCTGCACCTCCCCCTCTGCCGCCCGGTGCAGAGAGTTCCTCTCAAGCAGGCCGAGCCAGGAGTGTGTGGGGGGGTACGGAAAAGAGGAGGGGGCTGTGTTGTTTGTTTTTAAACTAAGTGTGCACATGCGCTGTTGGGTGTTTGTGCGCATCCCGTGGAGACTTGGAAACAAAACCTTTTAGCGACGGGACATGGAAAGGCGCTGGATATCACGACCTACCACCGGAAACGCGATCAGGCGCTCACCCTTGCCCCGCGGCTTCCAGAAACTAGTACCTCGGAGGTACTAGTTTTTTACCCTGCATGTTTGGCGGGAAGCCTTGGGTTCACCACGGGAGCTCTACGCTTCCCAGATGTGGCGCTGTGATCGCGCCTGGAAAATCCGCCTATCTTCCATCTCTGTAGCGTGGCTACTGCTCTGTGTGACCGCAGCCCTGGTTGGTTTTGAGATATAAACTTTCCCCTCAGCTACAGGTTCTTTTTAGGTGGCAAATATAAATGCTTTGTGTCACTGCTGTGAGGTAAGTTTTGTATTGAGCCTGGAGAGTACAGAGATCATTGAAGCAGGAGGTTTAATAAAACAACAAAAGAAATTTATTTATATACAAGTTTTGTGGTGAATTTTCTTTAAAACTTGTAGTTACCAGATCTGCTGATCACCAGAGACAGGCCTCACAACTCTTTCTTTCCCCAGAGGTAGAGTTAAAGAATTCTGCCTCTCTTTCAGGAAACTGGTTATAATTAAAGTGAAGAACATGTGGTTTTCATATAGTAAATTTGTATTTTTAAAATAAAAAGTGGCCTGAGTCTAAACTGCCAGTTTTCATACAATCAAGCTCTCTTCTGCTAGCTATCATTACTCCTCTGCTCTAGGTATTAACCACTAGAAAGAGATTTTTGGCTAGTGTCTAGAGCAGGGCCTTGTGTGTCTTGGCACCACAGTAGCCTTCCTAGGGTGGTCCACCAGTGAGAGCCGGTTTGATGTAGTGGTTAATAGTATGGACTCTAATCTGGGAGAACCAGGTTTGATTCCCCACTCCTCCACATGCAGCTGCTGGTGTGACCTTGGATCAGTTACAAGTTCTCTCAGAGCTGTTCTCTCAAAAGCAGTCCTCGAGAGACCTCTATCAGCCCCACCTACCTCACAGGATGTCTGTCGTGAGGAGGGGGAGGGAAAGGAGATTCTAAGCCATTCTGAGACTCCTTCAGGTAGTGAAGGGCGGGGTATAAATCCAGTCTCTTCTTCTAATGCTACATTGCTTTTTAGAAATGAGGTCAACAAATCATGTATATTATAGTGTGCCTTGGGCTGTGTCGGCTTTTAAAAAAAAATCCTGTAGTTGTCAGTTAGCTGTACTTTGATGTTATTGAGATGTGATTTAAGTGCTGATTTACATACATTTGCTGGGAAATTGTCAGGGAAATGGCCAGGAATATAGGGGAATAGTTGCAGGTCTTGACCAAAATGACCATGGAGGATGTTTCTGCAGGCTAGAAGCAGAGCTGGCCCCGGTCTCTCAGTTAAACATGCCAAATAGGGAGTCTGGAGAATGGCAAGAATGTCCAGACTTCACAGAAGTGTAGTTCAAAGACGAGGTTTATTGGTTGAGGGCCAACAGATATTCATGTGTATGAGAATCTTGTAATCACTATTTTTAAATATACTTTGTTATTGGGAGCTTCTTCTTAGCAGCACATACAGGTTTTTTCATGTTCTGACCATTATTGGTCTGAGCGATATCTGTACACTAGACACACTAGATATGTGTCAGAGGGACTGAGGCTCACTTTCTAATTTGGCCCAACTCCACTAAACCAACCTGAGCACAGGAAAGAAACCCTTCTTCCACGGTCTCTCTCTTCTATGCTAATGTAGCTCCTGGCTTAGATGATACATTTGGCTTGAAGGAATGCCCCCAATCTGGGCAATGACTTACTCAAATTACTATAAAGGATCTGCTGCCAAAGTGGCAAAGTTCCTCTACAACCTTGGAAGGAATACTGAGAATCTGGACAGCATTAAATCAGAAATGAAGTTTAGTAAAGGGAAATAACACAAGCAGCTGATAAACTCAAGTAGAAAATCCAAAATTAAGCATACAGCAAAAAGGACCCAACAGTAGAGTGCCCACGTTAAGTATTCCAACCATATGCACACATGGTCTTCTGTACACAAAAGGGAACAGTCGAGAAGCCAAAGAAAGGGAGCTAGAACTTGAAACAGAGGCTATGGTGGTTGGTAAAAGTCTAATTCTCTAAGTAGGAGATGGAGCATCCAGGCAATCAGAGAAAAGAGCAGCAGACACATGTGACACATCATACTAGATGCTCTGTAATTCAGAGAGAGTCCTTGGCAGGCAAAAGCTGCATAGGAGAACAGAAGGTAGCCACAAGAGGCTTGAGTCAAAAACAAAAGGAAATTGGTTATTGCCTGTTCTAGATGCAGTAGCAGTCCCCCTAAAGGAGCAGGTTCATTGCTTATGGGTGCTTCTGGACCCAGACCTCCTTCTGGATAAGCAGGTGGCAGTGGTGGCCAGGGTGCCCTTCACCAGCTTTTGCTGGTGAGCCAGCAGTGGCCCTTTCTGGGTGGAAAAGATCTTGCCACTGTGGTACATGCCCTGGTAGCATCTAGATTAGATTACTGCAGTACACGCTATGTGTGTGTGGGGGGGGGCTGCCATGGAGATGGTGCAGAAACTACAGTTGGTACAGAATGCTGCAGCCAAGTTGTCAACTGGAGTGGGTTATAGGGACCTCATCACTCCAGTATTGTTCCATCGACACTGGCTTCCAGTGTATTTCAGGGCTTAATTCAAAGTGCTGGAACTGATTAGGGGTATGCACTGAAAAGAAATTCAGTAAAATTCAGATTCGGGACTATTTGGGGCTAGCATATTTGGGATTCCTGAATATCCCCAAATACCAGGCTCAACAATGCAAGCTGGTTCAGGAGATATTCAGGAATCCCAAATATACATTATGCCCTATGGGGCATTAGAGTCAATGGCAAAATCTCATAGGGTATAATCTGGGGGCTGGGGTGAGGGGATTTGAGGAAGAGGCACCAAATTCACTGTGTAGCTGATGGAGCCTCTCCCCAAAAGACCCCCCCCCAAGTTCCAAAAAGATTGAACCAGGGGGTCCAATTTTATGGGTGCCCAAAGAGGTTGCCCCCATTCCCCATTGGTTCCTATTATGGGGGGGCTGTCAAATTTCCCATGGTGTTTTCAGTGGGCTGGAGGGGATGGGGTTTGAGGGAGAGGCACCAAATTCACAATGTAGCTTCTAGATCTTCTCCCCACATGAACCCCCAAGTTCCAGAGACATTGGACCAGATCGGTAGCCGTGTTAGTCTGTCTGTAGCAGTAGAAAAGATAAAAGTCCAGTAGCACCTTAAAGACTAACAAAATTTGTGGTAGGGCACGAGCTTTCATGAGTCACTGCTCTTCTGAAGAGACAGAAAACCGTGCTGGTACAGATGCAAAGGAAGAGGTCTTTTATTGAAACCAATGGGAAATAATAATGAAATAGAACTGTAAAAATGAAATAGTAATAACAAAAGAAATAATAATAAAACAATATTCTATGGGCACCCAAATGAGGTTGCCCCCATTCCCTCCATTGTTTCCTATGGTGTTTAAAACAACAACAACGACAACTAGCCCAGCAAACAGCAAGACAGGCAGGCACCCAGCAGTCAGGCTCTCCCAGAGGATTTAGCAGGAAGCGAACTGTTGGGAGGTTGCTTGTTTGCAGGGAGCCTAACACTGCTATGTGCCCAGCAGAACACGTGCCTCTGTGGCAGTGCAAGTGCCACACTGAAGCCCAACAGGACCAACTTCAAACCCGAGGATCTCTGTTTTACAAATGGGGGGCGGCGGGGTTTTTTTGCAAGGACAGCAGAACCAGTGCATTGAATGCACTAGTGCCCACCAACAGAACCTTGTGCCACTGCCAACCTGTATGGCACTGCATCAAAAAGCAACAACAGTGCAATAACTAACACAAACCAGAACTTACAACAAGGCACACTACTGAGCAACAACCCCCACCCCACCAGCTCCCACCCAGCAACCAAAAGGAATCTACTCTTATACAGGAAAACTTTACTAAACTCAACCTTCACAACACTGCAAGAACTACACAAACGACAAGAGAAGTTGAACTACTGGACAAAAATGCACACTAGTGAAGAACAACCAGTCCCCCCAACCAGCAACTAGAAGGAACAATCTAAACTGGAAAACTTTCAAAAAATCCAACCTTCACAACAACAGTGGAAGTGTGCAACAACCAACACAAACCAGAACTTATAACAAGGCACATTACTGAATTTGAACAACAACCCACAACCCACCAGTTCCTCCCCAGGAACCCAAAAGGAATAAACTAACCAACAATAAAACTTTTTAAAACAGGAAAACAAACTTTAAAACTTTTAAAACCCTTAAATTGTAACTTTAAGCAAAGTTGAATTGAGCAAAGCCAATCCCCCCAACACCCACCTAACAGAACCCACCTACCCAGACTAATCAATCCACCAACCCAACACAGGATACATAAAGGAAGACTTTAGAAACCCTTTTAAATTTTCTTTTTTTAAACACCACCCCTCGAACTGGCTGATGTCTCTTCAGTCCAATCAGACAGGAGTTCACCATGGCCCAGCAGGGAAGAGACAGGCAGGCAGGCTGGCCAGGCACAGAGCAGCAGCAGCAGCAGCTAAAGCCAAGACAAGGCCAGCAGCTACACAGTCTCTCCAGCCAAGCAGCCAAGCAACCAGCAATGGAGTCTACTAGCCACTAGGCAGGACTCCTGCTTAAATGCTATTGCAAGTTCTCTCCCCCCCCTTCCTAACCAAGATAGGTGGTGCTCTGCTTGGGTGGACCAGCAGCAAACAACCCCAGCCTTGCAAAGAGCTGCACCATGCATCTGCAATTTGCAGATGCATGCTAGTGACTGGCTGTGAACTGCTCTCTTCCCCCTCCCCCCCTCCCCCCTTAGCCCATGGAAGCCAGGGAAGAGGCAGGAAAAGCCGTGAATCAGTGGGAAAAGGAAAAGGCAGAAGGAGGTAAGGGAGCATTTTAAACTTCAGACCTCCTTCCTGCCTGTTTCCCACTGTCATTTGGGGTCCCGAATAGCTGCTGAAGTATTCGGCATGCTGAATCAGATTAAAGAATCTGATTCAGCATTCAGGGAGGCCTAATACTGCCGAAAAAGCATTATTCGGGCTATTATTCAGCTCGGCCGAGCTGAATGCACACCCCTACTATTGATTGTTAAAGCCCTGTAAAGCCTAGGACTAACATACCTTGAGGACTGCCTTATCCTATGAACCTACCTTTGGAGACTGCTTCAGGCTGCCTCCACCATCTGAGGCTAGATAGGTGGTGACCTGAGAAAAGGCCCCCTCCCCAGAGAGATCCGTCTGTCTCCCTGTATCAGTGTCTTCCTCCAGCAGCTGAAGACTTTTTATGTTTTGTTTGGTATGTGCCCTGTAATGGTTATGGGCCCTCTTCCCTGGTTCTGGTGTTTGTTCATGCATTTTCATTGAATTATTTTATAATTTAAAAACATTTTCAGTTGCTCAAATGTTTTAATGCTTTTATGTTCACTGCCTTGAGGACCCTGATTGGGTGGAAAGATGAGATTAAATGTTTTAAATAAAAAGATTGTCCCCCCCCCTCCCAAGTTTGGCAAGAGAGGTGTGTGCAAGGTGTGCCACCTGACTGGCCAAAAGGGGGGGGGGAGAGTGGGTCAGCATTCTGGGTATATATCCAACAAGGAAACAAATCTTGTGCAAGCAAGATTCAAGCCAAATTTGTTACATGACAACACAACTGAGAGAGCAAAGTGCAAAAATTAAAAAGTGCAGCTGGGCACACCAAGTTGTCAAATCATTCTGGTAGGAGGTAATTTAGTATACAGTCCTGGGTTCAGTTGGTAGCTTCTTATCTGACTCTAAACACATAGTATAATTTGCACAAGCCCATGTACAACTCTGCATCAAAGCCTTTCACGCAAATGCATTAGATATTATTTATTCCCTTGTAAAGGAACCCCATAGAGTCTTGAACTATATTAGCAGACTTCTGAATCATGGCCAGGAAGTTTGGGCAGGGCCAGGATGTTACCCATATGGCCTGTAACACGAGTTTATGATTTGCTGCCACCTTCAGATATATGTTTCAGAGATGGCCAGCCCTTCCTCATCACAATACAAAATTAACTCAGTCTTGCCAAACCTTTTCTAAAGCATTCTCTGAGCCAAACTATACATTACAGTGTCCACAGGTCTGGCCTGTGGATGCTGTAACAGTTCAGTTGGCCCTCTGTAAGTTCAGAAAGACTAGGCCCAAGCAATGCTCCCTCTAAGCTGTGGAGTCTTTTGAGCAAACATTCTACTTTGTGAGCTACTGGCATTAAAGTTGTGAGCGAGTGATTTGGCTACTGCATAGATTAGTTTGCTCTGGAGCCATCTTTCCTGAGCTAAGACAAAAATGTGTGAGCCGGAGGCTAAAAAGCTGTGAGCGAGCTCACACTAACTCAGCTTAGAGGGAACACTGGGTCCAAGAAACACTGCTGCTCATGGACCTCAACTACTGTGTGAAGGGAGAGGACAGCTACTTGTAACTGGGAAGGCCTGGGGCAATTGAAGGACCACATTTCTGACTGGATTTGTAGCAGCGCAATGGAGGCATCCAAGGATGCTCAGAAATCTTCCTTGTCACTGAGAAGCCAAGGATCTGTATCCGTAATGCCAAATGGCTGAATAGTTTGAGTTAGAAAGAATTAAAAATTACACTTTCCAGGATTCCTAACAGCACAAGGGAGACATCTAAGTGTGTTTAGAAGCATGAACATGGCAGTGGGGGACAGCTTTCCTTGCTGCCAGCTTAACTCCTTCCCTTCTTTCAAGGCAAGTTTGGGAAAGGAGGGAAACTGGCAACAGGAAAGGCTGGGAATGAGTGGATGGAATGGCCAGCTTATGATGAGCCCAGATAAACTTCACTTTGGCTCAGTTCACAACTGGCACTGCCCCACAATTCTGACATTTAGTGCCATTCCTGTTCTTTCTAGAGGCAAAGTCTTTTCATTGCATTATTGGCCCTTGACTTTGTTGTTCAGCTCAGGCCAAGAAAGTGTATGTTTCTTTCCTGGAGGTTCCCCCCCCCCGCCCCCCCAAAAAAGAAGAGTCCAGTTAGCTCCTTTGTCAAGACTCTACAATCCCTTCGAGACATGGTTTTCAACCCAAGGGGTGAGAGCCCCACTTCTGGGTTGTCAGCCTCTATAGAGCTGCCTTTTCTTTGTGCTGCTTCTTGGGAAGATCTGCTGCTAGTCTGCACATGTTGAGAGAGAGTGTGTATGGGGGGGATGCCTCCTGCCTTTCCATTCATGCACACTGACGGAAACAGCCAACGGTGATGTGAAATCATTCAGCAGTGGAGAGGATTTCCCCATGGCAGTGGCCCTTGGGCTGTTCCTTACTCAGGTGTACCTTGTGATGCTCAGCTTGTGATTTCTCTTCCTTGCCTCTCTTGGTCTAGTGCCTGCAGTCCTAACCTTGACAGGGTGGGGCCATAATTCTGGTCTTCTCTCTTCATGTCGTGTGTCCTTTTCACATTTTTTTGCAGTTTAATGGTTTCCATGCTATTGGCAGAGGGCGGTTAAAGATAGGTCTCAGGTCTAAACAGGCTGAAGACCAATGCCTTCAGGTAAAAGCCACCTTCTTAGAATCTCTTGGGCTCTTTGCAGTGTTTAAGTCCTTGCCCAAGGTGAAACAGGTCTTTTCTGGTCGTTTTTTTCTTTGTTGTTTATTTCTGCCACTTTGTTTTCATTTCTCCTTCAGCTATAGTTGGAATAGGGAACAGCCTGTCCTGTTTATTTAATTTATTTTATTTATTTAATCTTCGACTTTATATCCCGCTCGAACCCCCTTCTCAGGGGGTCTCTGAGCGGCTTACATATGGTGCTAATCACCCAAATTGCCCTGACTATGGCCACAAAGTTTATGGGGTGGGGTTACCTACTAGCACCCTCGTGGTGGTAGTCTTGGCTCCTTTGGCTCGGCGCTTTCCACTTTTTCCATCCAGCGGGTTTCATTTTTTTTTTCCGGTCGGCAGTTCCTCCTTTGTTGGGCGCACGACTCGCGCCTTCTTCCGGCTCTAGCTATGTCCTTCCGGCTCCGCTTTATGCCGGCTTCCAGCGTCGACGTGCGCCAGTCCCGCCCATCTCATCGGCAGCCGCCCAGGTGTCTCCTTTCTTTTTTCTGGCCAGCAGGGATCGCTCCTGTTGGTCACAGCAACCCGCCGCCGCCGCTTCTGCCGCCGCCATCGTCCCGCTGCACGCCACCTCCGATCACTTGCTGCCGCCGCCGCCGCCGCCCACCACGTTCTAGGCAGGGTGCCCCCCACCCTACTAAGGGTGGGTACCCATTTACCTACTTGCACTAACTGCGTTCGGTCCGCTGGGTGGGCGGGAGCTGGGATACCGGTCGAGAGCTCACCTCGACCGCGGTGGTGCTCGAACAGCCATCGTGGCTGCCGAGCGATGTTACTAGTGCAGGCGTTTTACTGCCTGCGCCACCGCTCCCTGTTCTGGTTGAGACTGTGGATTCCACTTTTGAAAAGCAACCTTGTGAATTACAGGGCGGGGCAATAAGTGTTTCCCACACTGCAGCCTTCCAGTCATGGCTCAGGCTGAGTATCCTGCAGCTATACTTCTCCTTGGGTAAGTATCCCTACGATCACTAACACTTTCAGTTCTAAATAACTGTATTGTGCACAGCCCGCCAGACTCTGCTTATGAACACCCGTCTGCTGCAATTCATTTCAGTGAGGCTTGCATGAAACGCCTCTTAGGAGAAGATGGTCCTTATCGTTAAAACTGGTTTGCTTCAGTGAAGCTTGCTCATAAGTGCAGGCCTTACAGTTTAAAAAAGAAAAACAATTGTTAAAAACTAGAAGAGAATCCAAGGGATTAAGCATAATGTTGTGTTATTCTTTGCAGCAGTGATGCGTGTGTGTGTGTGGAACAATCTGGAACAATCCCCTAAATATCTGGAACAATCCTCTAAACTGCATCAATTTTTTTACATAGGACTCCCATTTGGCCCTATGCAATTGTATTTTGTCATTGTGCATAAAGCATATTTTCCTTCCAGCTCAGTTTTCTACTAGCAGCATTTCAATAACCCTCATAGGATGTCTCTTTGTATTTCCAATTAAACCAATTACTGCTGGTTGTAAAGGACTGTTCATTTCCGAAGCCGAGCATTTTTTTAATTATCCACACGTGAAATCTTTTTGATTGTTGCTGCTGTTTATTTTCTGCAAATGCCTTATATTGGAATACTCTCAGTATCCAGCCCAAACATAAATGCAGTAATGAACTGTGTCATTTTAGGAGGTTCGTCGCTTTGCAACCTACTGAAAAGGAGATGGAGGAGGAGATTGCTGAGTCATTGTGCAATGGGAAATACGCTGTTTGTTCTGTCATTTTTAAGAACACTGAAACACAGTCAAAAACAAACACGTATTTCCAAACGAGAGCCTTGCCACTTCCAGCCCACACAGCCGTTGAGTCCTTCTGGAGTCTGATTGTTCATGACTCAGTCGTAGTCATCACTCATAAAAGTGAAGATATACTATCAATATCCACTTACTGATGATAAGCTTGAAGTTGGTTTCTGTTCTCTAAACAACTGCAGGACTTTAATTAAATGAATGAAGAGGACATTAAGGATAGAAGATACAGTCCAGGCACCATCTCTCAGATCTGCTTCCCATAAAATGGGGGAACACAGACTTTCAAGCCACCTGTTCATCAGGAAGAGCTGGTTCCCTTCATCAGGAAGAGTATATGTAAAAAAATTACAGTGTTTCTGATCAGGGAAGGGAAGCACCCAGAGACTCACATGCTACTCACTGCAGAACTCTTCTACTGTCTTCCACATGAGGTATGTGGAAATGCAGATTTCTATACCTTCCTGAATTTTCCAGCATGTGCTTCATTATGGCTTCTTTAAAGCAGTTTTGTGGCTTCATTATGGCTTCTTTAAAGCAGTTTTGTGGCACTGTGAGTCAGCAAGAGGCAGTCTGCTTTTCACTGTACCTAGTTTACTGCTGTCATGTAAAGGACACAGGAAGAGGTGGGTTCAAAAGCAATACGTTGGAAATAGATGTCTGCATATGGATTTTCGTTTTGTTCACACCATCTGAGTTTTCCAATGGACCTTGCAGATGGTTTTGTAAGTTAGTGGTTAAGGACAGAAGTATTTTATTTGTATTTAATATAAGTACAACCAGGGCTTTTTTCGTAGAAAAAGCCCAGCAGGAACTCATTATCATATTAGGCCACACCCTGACAGCACAGCTCATTATCATATTAGGCCACACCCCATGTTGCCAGAATTGTGGTCATCCAGCCACACCTACCCTTTGCTTCTTATTCTGTTTACCTTGTTCGTTGCGGGCTCTGCAGGCTAGGAAAGGCCGGGGGGGCTCTGCATGTGCCCACCCCCTGGGCTCGGAAGCCAGCCAGAACTCCGTTCCTGTGCACCTGCCCAAAAATAGCCCTGAGTACAACACAGATTGTGCATGTGTATAAAGAGCCATCAAATCACAGTTGATTTATGACGACCCCATAGGATTTCCAAAGTAAGTGATTAAGCAGAGGTCTGTGCCTTCCTCTGCAGTCTTTCTTGATTATCTCCCATCCAAGTATCAGCCCTGCTTAGCTCCCAAGATCTGACAAGACTAGGCTATGCTATGTGGGGATGGGCACAAATTGGCTGAAAAATTAAAGCATCATGAATTTTGGCTGGTTCATGGTTTGCAAAGCGATGTTTGTGAACTGAAGAACCACCATAAACATCTATGAATTTTGATGCAGTTTGTGACAATTTGTGAAGAGAAGGAAGTAGGGAGCTCCCCACGGCTCAGCTGTTTGGTTTAAATAGCTCTAAGTCATGTAAACCCTGCTTTCTGCTCCCTGCAGCTTTTTGCAGGGAGCAGAAAGCAGGGTTTAAACAGCACAGAGCCATTTAAAGCAAACAGCTGAGCACTCAGCTGTTTGGAAACATCTGCTTTCTGCTCCCTGAAAAAAGCCACAGGAAGCCGGAAGCAGTGGTTTAAACTTTAAAAGACTCATGAACCAATATGAACCAGTTCGGTTCATGAACTGGAGTACCGGTTCATGGTTCAGTTCATAGTTCAGCCATGAACCACAAACCGAACCACAAAAATGCAGCTTGTGCCTGTAACGATTCCTTGTTTTTGGTGTGTGTGTCTCTTTAAAAGTTTGGCTGCATGGCTGTGGTAAGTAGACTAGAGTGGTTGAGGGAGGCAAGTGTGGTATGATTGGTGGTTGACAGAGGGGGGAGGGGTTTTGGAAGTGAAAATGAGTGGATGAGTATGTATGTCAGTCAGGTTTTACAGTTACAGGTTTGACAGTTGATAAGTTGAGTTTGTTCTGTGTGTGAGGGAAGTGAGAAGCAGTCCTGTGTGGAATAAGTTAGTTCAGTGAGAAACAAAAGGAAGGCTGAGAGAATAGGAAAAAAATTAATGAAAGTTTAATTGAAGACAAGTTATAGGAAAGGCTGTATGTCCTGGAGAGAAACAGTGAACATATATGACCTTGAGTTAAAGTGTTACAAAGTTACCTGAAAGATCCCTGTCAGTAAGGGAGCAGATTGTGTGTGATACACCAAGCAATTGTTCATTATTTACACATTAATAGTTACATTGTTCTACCCTTTTATTTATGAATTATTTCAATAAATCCTCTTTTATTCAAGTATACCAGATCTGAAAGAAATACTTCCTCAGGACCACATAGTTCCTCGTAAGCCTTGAACTCGGTCTACCTAACCAGTAAGAGCAGAAGTAAAAGTATAAAGGTTTGGAAATCCTTAAAATTTCCTGGTGGCAGCCGTATATACCCAGTAAAAGAAAATAAAGAACACTTTTAAAGGTAAATCTCTCCAATAAGGACATCACAGTGCCTATCTATAATGCTATATTCTTCTACATCCCCGCAACATAGATTATATTGCAGTTATTAAAATAGCACAATCCACACTAATATCTTGAAAAAATTGCTTCTGTGAATTGCATTATATATCTATGTAAGCCAGCAGGCCCTTATTCCATCCTGCTTCTCCACACTTGAGATGGAGGAATGAGCTTCCTACTATGATCTGCCTATTTGTTCTTCTTTTCGAAGAAGAGGATGTTTGTCTAGTTTGCCCTCCCATTCTGCTAATTAAAATGATAAATTGCCTTGTTTTTTCAGACTAGGGTGTTTGGAGCTATTTCCAGTGCAGTGCTACCATGCCCTGGGTGACCAGATGTTTCTGACATTTCTATTGCTGCCCTGTTTCTTAATGAAAGCTTTGTAATTTGTTTGCAAATTTCTTTATTGCTGTCCCTTCTGTTAGTTTCCTGTTTTTTCTTCTTCCAGATTTAAGATGCCAGATTCTATGCTTGACTGCAGTTGTAGCTAACTTGGTTTGTGTTTTATAGATTACAGCAAAGGTTATGACTGTGTGGATCATGAAAAGCTATGAATGGTTTTAGAAGAAATGAGAGTCCCAAAATTTCTGATTGTTTTGTTGCACAACCTGTACTATGGACAGGAGACTACAATTAGGACAGAATATTGAGAAACAAAATGGTTTCCAATTGGCAAAAGTGTCAGACAGGGATGTATTTTTATCTCCCTGTCTTTTCAGTCTGTATGCAGAAAATATCATATGGAATGCTGAATTAGATTTCGATGAAAATTGGTAAAAGGAACATTAACAATTTGATATATGCAGAGGACACTATGTTACTGGCAGAAAATAGTGAAGACCTGAAAGGACTATGTTAAAGGAGAAAGTGCCCAGAGCAGGATTACAACTGAACATCAAGAAGACAAAAGTAATGATTGCTGAGGAATTACAGAACTTTAAGACTGACACGGAAGAAACTGATATTGTTCAAGATTTTCTATTTTTTGGGATATTCCATTTGAAGTAAGACAACGCAGAAAGAAATACAAAGAACGTGTTTTTCCTCCAAACAAACTCAATTGGATATAAATGGCTGTTTCCGGAAGGAGTAATATTCAAGATCAAGGAGAAGAAGGTCAAGATTGACTCTGTTCTTAAAGCTCAAGAGTTTCTAAAGGAGCAGCTGGGAAGGCCAGAGGACGAGAAAAAAGAAGAGGACAATAAGTCCAGTGGAGAGCTGGAAACTGGTTCGTCTGGTGAGGACTTTTTGTCTGAGCAGGGGGCATCAGCCCCGAAAAGTTCCTACAAACTGCAGAAGAGAGAGAAGAAGAAGTAAAGGCTGAAGGACTGAATTGTGCCTTTGAGAACTTTGGTTCTAGGGGATGATGGGGGGCACTGTTATTGGGCAATTAAATGTAACTGGGGATGGTTAAAAGGGTTAAAAGATTGACACAGTTCATAAGAAGTACAAAGATGAAAAGTCTGAATGAAGTATAAAAAGCTAGTTGGAAATCTCCTCTCTTGGGTTTTTAGTTAGTAGTGGGTTCTTTACTTTCTCCCTTATATGTAGCTTTCCCTTTCCCTTTTTTCTGTTCTAGTTTTTGTAGTGTTTAAAAAATCAATAAAAAATCCCCTCCGGGGGCTTTAAAAATATTCTATTCTTTGGCTCAATCATAACCAAAAAGGAGACTGCAACTAAGAAACCAGAAGGAGACTCAGACTGGGAAGGGCAGCCATGAAGGAACTATAAAAGATCCTTATGGGTAAGGAAGTGTCGCTGGAGACAAGGATCAAAATAACTCATCATAATCCAATTATGATGCATAAATGTGAAAACTGGACATTGAATGAAGAGTTTGATCTGAAATGTGGTGTTAGAGGAGAATTTTTGGATATCATGGGCCACCGAAGAGACAAATAAATGGCTTCTAGATCAAATGAAGCTTATGCATAGGGTTTCCATAAATTAGAAATGACGTGATGGAACATAGGACACATCCAGTGCAGAAACTAAGGTTCTAGCTAAATGTTACCATTCCAGTGCAAATAAATTATTCCTAGCAGGTAAAATGACTAAACTGGGGGTATTGTGCTTTGACCACATCATAAGAAGACAAGACTCACTGAAAAAGACAATAACACTAGGAAAAGTTGAAGGTAGTAGGGAAGAGAGAGATCTAACATGAGTCACTACTCAATAAAGGAAGCCATAGACTTCAGTTTGCAAGACCTGAGCCAGGCTGACAATGATAGAACATTTTGGGGAATGGTTTCAACCAGTCTGCAGAGTGCAAGGAGATCATGGAGGACATGCAAAGCATAAAGCTACTCCTGTATTGTCTATAAGTGGGGAAACTTTGAGGCAACCAAATGGCTGCAGAAGATCCTGTTGACTAGGATTACTGCTAATTTCTAGTAATGTTTCAGTTTTCACAAAGATGACATTAAAAATTGAATTTACCTTGCCTGCAATGCAATTTTATCTCATGTTGATGCTTTGTTCACCATTGAAAACATGCATTATTTTGAGTAATTGTGCTTCTGTGCAGTTGGCTTGGCAGGACACATATAACTTTAAATGAATTGCATATGTGAACTGCTTCTGCACTTGAGCATTCAGTGGCATTCATCAGTCAGTGGCTTTAAGCATATTTGTGCATACCCAGAACTTACTGGACTGAACTACAGATTCTAGGTGGTGATACGAGAATGTGCAAAGTATTTCAATCCAATTTAGAGCACTTGATTAGCACAAATATGCTTGGGTTTGGAAGAAAGGGAACAAAATAGGCAAGAGGAGGATATTAGCAAGAGAAGCCTATGCAACTCTCCCTCCCCACCATTCAAAACAGAAATGAGATTAAGCAGGTTGTGGAGGAACTGTGGCTCAGTGGTAGAGCAAATTTAACCCCAAATTCAGGCCCTGGCATCTCCAGGTAAAAAGATCAAGTGGTAGATGATATGAAAGACCTCTGACTAGTACCCTGGAGAGAGCAGCTCTCAATGTGAGTAGACAGTACTGATCTTGATGAACCCAAGGGTCTGGTTCATTATAAGGTAGCTTCATGTTAAAGGAAAGCACTATTTGTAAATTAACACTTGTAATTTTTTAAAATTATAATTACACAGTTGGACAAATTACAGTATGTAGACCACAACTACAACATGATAACATTCAAAATAGCATTAACATTTTTTTTAAAAAATAAGAACTTTTAAAACTATGGGCTAAGACTATGTGTTGGGATCCCAAGCATCGAGAATAAATCCACGTTTTAAAGCAAGATTTTATTTCAAAGCATTGGAAGATACTCAAACACGTTCTTTGTTAGAACTGACTACAAACAGTTAGGGCAAGCATAATAAAGGGATTTGAAACAGGTACATAACCAATGGGTCACTTTCCCGCTGGCGGGTAAGCTAAAACGGTTTCGCGCTCATTCCCTGAGAACCAGGCTATCTCTAGACATAACACAGGTGCAGTTCCCATGCTCTAAAAGCAACAAGCTGGCAGTGAAGCGAACTCCCCCAATACATCCTCCAGTTGTTTGGCTTAGGCATTACAGCAGAAGAGAATACTAGCGAACAGGCAGGGGGGGGTGAGCAACTGTACAAAGACACAAGTAACACAGAACACCATGGCAGCTTGCTGACATACTGCCCCCTCAAAAATACACTTTAAACACCGTCTCCCGGGCCGGGCGGGAGAACTCCCGGTGTGGGCGGGAGACCTTCCGGTTTGCCCGGGAACTTTCTGTGGAACTCACGGATTAGATAAGGGGCCCGAATATCCCCTTCTTCCACCCATTCGCGGTGCTGGGGTCCGAAGTCAACCCATTCGATGAGATACCAGAGCTTACCACGCTTAAGTTTAGAATCAAGCACATCAGCGATTTCAAAATGTTCATCCCCTTCAAGTATAATAGGAGGAGGGGGAGTGACCGCTGGTCTCCATGAAGACGAGCCAGGATCCTTTTTCAACAGGCTCATGTGAAAAACAGAATGCAAGGCACGAAGGTTTTTAGGCAACTCAATATCAACCGCAACATTGTTAATCACCTTACGGACTTTGAATGGCCCAATAAATTTCCAGCCCAGTTTCCTACTAGGGCGTAGCATCTTGATGTTTTTTGTAGAAACATAAACAAGGTCCCCAGGTTTTAAATCCAATCCCACCACCCGACCCTTATCTGCCTGAGCCTTATAGGATGCTTTAGCAGCATCAAGTGTTTGACACAACAAAGGCCAGGCATCTTGCAATGATTTACACCAGGAACCAGCATCCCCCCCCTTAGGAGCAACAGTGTCCCCCAAAAAGGGAAGAGGGGGGCTATCATAACCAGAGACAGCTTTGTAAGGGGACATTCCAGTAGAACTATGCAA
>NW_015175974.1:649277-668172 GCF_001447785.1 Gekko japonicus
GCCGGTGGCATTATTGGCGGTGCAGCCGGTTGTTGTGGGGCTTGTGCCGCTAGCAAATTGGCCACGCGAATGTCCATCATCCCCGGTAGGGCTTCCATCACATCATGCACAGTTCTCATCAGGTCCCTCACCAACTGCTCTAGCTCGTCGAGGCGCGCACCCGTCCCCTCCTCCGGGATTTGTTCCACAGGTCGGTAACCCGGAGGTGGCTCATAGTCCCCTTCGCTTGGAGGCGCCGAAGCTCCCTCTCCAAGCGGTTCATACATCCAATCCTCAGTGTCACGGAGGATAGCTCTATACTTCCCGCCATCAGCCGGCTTCTCTGTGTCGGGAAATAATCCTTTATCGAACAGACTCTCCCGAAGTCCACTGCCACGGCGGGAATAAACCTCCCTGGTGCCCTTGGCATTATACATAGTCCAATCCTCCTGCATTGGTGTCTGCCGCGGGCCCCATTGCGAAGGGGTCGGAGGCGGCCAGGACAAGTAAGCAGGTAGCCGGGGAAGCGTTCCCCCCACCGCACCCAACGAAGATGCGGCCGTCGTGGTGATCAACGTTGTGGAGGTCGTTGGGACCGATCCCGTGTCCCCCTCCGTGTTAGGTGTGGTTCCCTCTATCCCGCTCATGATCTCGCCAGACTCGGGACGACAGGAACGATGAGAGTTCTAACAATATGTTGGGATCCCAAGCATCGAGAATAAATCCACGTTTTAAAGCAAGATTTTATTTCAAAGCATTGGAAGATACTCAAACACGTTCTTTGTTAGAACTGACTACAAACAGTTAGGGCAAGCATAATAAAGGGATTTGAAACAGGTACATAACCAATGGGTCACTTTCCCGCTGGCGGGTAAGCTAAAATGGGTTCGCGCTCATTCCCTGAGAACCAGGCTATCTCCAGACATAACACAGGTGCAGTTCCCAGGCTCTAAAAGCAACAAGCTGGCAGTGAAGCGAACTCCCCCAATACAACCTCCAGTTGTTTGGCTTAGGCATTACAGCAGAAGAGAATACTAGCGAACAGGCAGGGGGGGGTGAGCAACTGTACAAAGACACAAGTAACACAGAACACCATGGCAGCTTGCTGACACTATGACATGCTTACTTTTAGTAAAATTGCATATATTCAAAATATTTATGATATCTAAAGGAGCTAATACCCTGAGTAGTTTGGTCTAATTTCTCTGTTATGAGTGACCATTTTGTTATAAATTTAAAATAATCCCAATATGGATTTGCTTGAGAGATACCCACAGTGATCTTATCCATAATATAGTGGTCCCAAATAATTGAGTACCATTGAATAATAGAGAATCTATAGATTTCCATTTTCGTGCTATACATGTTTTGGCAGCGGTCAAGAGTATTGAAGTCAAGTCTTTCTGCATATGAGGAATGTTGATGCATTGCCAATTATTTAATAGAACCGTATCTGGGTTCTCTGGAATTGTATGTCCTGTCAATTTTTCTATTTCCTGTTGAATTTGGCTCCGGAATCTTTTAATCACAGAACAATGCCACCAACAATGAATCAAGGATCCTATACTTTCAGGAAAGCACCATTTGTAAATTAACACTTTTTTCTGTCTGGTGTGTTGGACAGATGGGTAAAAGAAGAGGGACAGAGATAGCTATGGAAAAGCGATCAGAAAGCACGCAGGCACAAAACATTCCCAACACTGTTCAGAGCATTGATCCCCAGTGGAACATCCATAGGTGCTTGCCAGTGGGCTTACTAGTGCCTGCTTGCTTCTTCATCAGAACAATTCTTCAGAACAAAGAGCCAGTCCTGACTTTCTTCTGTCTCATTGGAGCAGGAGGTGCTGCAGAAGACCACAGGAGGCATCACCTTCAAGTCTACAGGGAACACCCATTTAGAAATAGCTAACCCCATCACAGGAGGATGCTTGGCTTGAACACCACAGTATTTTATAATTGCCCCTTTGTGGCAACCATTCTGTGGTTGGTTCCACCTCCATAAGAACATAAGAAGAGCCCTGCTGGATCAGACCAGTGGCCCATCTAGTCCAGCATCCTATCACACACAGTAACCAACCAGTTCCACTGGAGGGCCAACAACCGGTCATTGAGGCTGGGGCCTCTCTGTGATCTTGTCTCCCGGCACTGAGATTCAGAGGTTTTTGGCATCTGAATGTGGAGGTTGCCTTCAGTTACCATGGTTAGTAGCCACTGATAGACCTGTCCTCCATGAATGTGTCTAACCCTCTTTTAAAGCTGTCTATTCTTGCAGCCATCAGTACATCGTCTGACAGTGAATTACACATTTTAATAACTCATTGTGTAAAGAAATATTTCTTTTCATATGTTCTGAATCTTCTGCCCATCAACTTCATTGGATGCCCTCAAATTTTAGTATTTTGGGAGAGGGAGAAAAAGTTATCTCTGTCCACTCTCTCTATCCCATGCACAGTTTTGGTGGCAGCCATTTGGGGGTGATGCCCACTACCCTTTCTCAAAATTCCAAAAGTGCCCAAAGGCTCACCAAGGATCTCTGATTTAGAGTAATTGCAAGTGCTCAATGACATTTTTTCAAGGGTGAAGCACGCAATTTGCAATCAAATAGCAATTCAAACAGAAGAATGTTGGCCCATCACCACTAATTTGTTTGCAGGCATGGGCGGAGCTGCAAAGGGAAAAAAATGGTAGTATCCCCCTGTTATGAGCTATTAATGTTTTCTGTTGTAAAAGAAAAGGAGGGGGTGGAGTTTTCACTTGGTTTCAAAGGTAAAATGGATCACTGGCTTAAGGCCTACAAATGTTTCCCTCTTTGCAAAAATAAAGCTTACAACATGTTTAAAGGACTGTATGCAACTGCCTCTATGTAATTGACAGTAAGGGCAAACCCCTGAGGCAGCCAGCAATAGAAGGGAAGTGATCTTCTGCCTGGATCTCTTTGACTGGGCTTAGTGATACTTTATTTGCAGACCCAAGCCACAAAGGAGTATTAGGCAGCAGCAGAAGTCAATCCTTGAATATAAAAAACAGAGGACATGGAAAGCGTCCATGTGTCTGATCTGGTTGATTACTGTGACTGGATTTTTATTTTTCTCGGGTACACTGAAGAAGATGCCATTACAAAGGTTGCTATACACAGAGGTCATTTCGGGGGGAATCGCGGGGGATCGCAGTTCCCCCGGGTGAGGTATGGGGGCGGGGCACATGACGAAGCCCCGCCCCTGCTTCCGGCCGCCCCGCTTCCGGCCCTCATTCAGCCAGGAGGAGGCAGGAGAAGAGGGAGGGTAAGTTGCTTCCTCCCTGCCTCTCCCCACCCCTGCCTGCCTGGGGCCAGGGAGGGCCTTCGCGGGGCTTCCTTGCACTCCCGCCAGCCTTGGAGGTCCACCGCCGGGCCCCTCATGGGGCTCGGCAGTGGAGCTGCAAGGCCGGCGGCGGCCGGGACTGTTGGGGGCGGGGTGTGTGGCCCTATGACACACTTCCGGTGATGTCAGGGGGTGTGGCCTTATGACACACTTCTGGTGATGTCAGGGGGTGTGGTATATGCTAATGAGTTATGCTAATGAGTTCCCCTACCTCTTTTTCTACTAAACGACCCCTGGCTATACACATAGTAACACAAGCTGCATTTTTATATCTTAGAATTCCAAGTTATTTAGAATTTAAAAATATGATAAAGTATACCACGTTCAAGCATCTGTTGTTGCCATGATCTGTACAGGACTGGGAGCAGGGGCCAGTGCGGCCTAGTCCAAGGAGAGACCTGCATGGCAATGAGCAGACAGCCTACAGTCCCCATAAGGCTTAGCAACGGGCTGTAGCCAATCAGAGAGGGAGATTCTGTGATGAGCCTGTTGAACTGTGTGAGGAGAGGGTCTTAACAGTTAACTGAGGAAATACAGGGCGTTCTTTCGGGTCTCTCTCTGCTGCCTGGTCTCCCTGGGGGGGAGAGGCTGGTCTGGGAGAGAGGAAGATCTCCACTGGGCTCAGCGTGAGTGCTAGGTAAGCTGGGGGCCTGGAAGTAGAACAGGTAGCTGTGTTAGTTTATGTTTATTTTTCCTTTCACATTGTTATATCCTTTTTAAGCACCTTGCCATGTCTTGTTTTCCCTGCCCCAGTGTTGTTTTTAATAAACCCTTTCTGTTTAATTATTTTCTCTGCCTGGGTCAATCATGCCTGTGTGTTCTCTTTGTGAAAGGGGCATTTTGTATGAGCTTGAGAGGGTACCCTGGGCCTTCTCAACAGGGACCATAAGTCCAGGGTGGTAGCAGCAGAAGGCGGAGACCCCCTGGGGTCATGACAGTTGGCTTTATGAATTATTATTTTTTGCTCCCCAGAGGGGATTTTTTATTGCATTTTTAAAATATACTACAAACTACAACGAAAATGTGGGAAGGGGTAACTACATCTAGGGAGAAAGGAAAGAAAACTACAACTAACTAAAACCCCAAAAATAGGAGATCATCACAACAGCTTGTATAAATGTTAATCTTAAATTGCTAATATTACTTTGAACATAGTCGGCTATGCTAATTTTTAAAATCTTTTAATCCAAAGTTTTAACCATTCAAGAGAACCCCCAGAGCATCCCACAATAAAACTAAAGTTTAAAGGCACACTTCAGAGTCCTTCAGCCTTCATTTTGTCTTTTCTAATCCTCAATTTATATGTATGCTTGGGGGCAGCTGCCCCCTTATCAGAAAGAGAGTCCTTGTCGGAAGACCCTGAGTCTCATTCGCCACTGGATTTGCTGTCAACTTCTTCCTTCTCGACCTTGGCTGGCTCTCCCAGCTGCACTCTCAGGAACTCACGTGCTTTGGAAACAGAGTCAATCTTTTCTTTTTTATCTTGTAGTTTGAAAATGACTCCTTCTGGTATTAACCATCTGTAGACAACGCTGTTTGTTTGAAGAAAAAGGATTAAATCTTTATATTTCTTTCTTTTGCCTTATTTCGAATGGAATGTCTTTTAGAATCCTGATAGTGTTGTCCCCGATTTTCAAGGGTGTCCCTGTAGTTGCTTTCGGGATAGAATCCCTCACGTGTCACTTTGAGAATCTAGCCACTATTTCCCCAGGCAGATTATTCTTTTTGATGTACACGGAATAGGACCTATAGACCACATCTATTTCACTTGCAAGATACTCCGCTTTCAAATCTGTAACTGGGGCTAATGCTTCACTCAGGAGTGCCTTTAGATTCTCACCTTTTAATTCTGGGACCCCTAGAAACCGTAGGACCAAATTTGCTTTCTCCATTTGCAGCTGTAAAAGTTGTGATTCCTCAGAAACTTTTCCAGCTTTTGCACCTTTTTCTTAACTTTTTGGCGTTGGCATCCATTTCCTTCACCTTCTCAGCTGTTTGCTCCATTATTATTTTTTTGAAACCCCAAGGGGGAAATTTTATTATTTTTCATAAGACTACTGAACCACAACGAAAAATATAGGGAGGGACTACAACTAGAGATAAATAACAGATACCCACACTAACTAAAAACCCAAGAGAAGGAGATCATTTCCGTGTTAAGCTATATGTTAGTAATAAAAGTGTTAGTCACACAATATACTTGTAGAGTTCTTGTTTTACTTCTATGTTAGTAAATTAATTTTTATGAGAGAACTTCTTGAGCATCTTCTTTGCTTCAAAGGGCGGTTTATAGAGTCCTTCTGCCCTTACTTCAGTTTTCTGTTTCTAAAGTCATATACAGTTTTCACTGCTCCCACTCCCGCTTCGTCCACAGAACCCTCATCCATTACAGAAGTAGCAGGTTTCTTCATCTTTCAGGTCTTCCTCTGATCCCAGCTGACGTCTCAAAAACTCTTTAGCTTTAAAGATAGAGTCAATCTTCTCTCTTTTATCATTGATTTTAAAAATGACACCTTCAGGAATTGCCCACCGATACTGAATTCCATTGGTTTGAAGAAATGAGATGAACTCCTTGTAGCTTTTCCTCTTTTGACGTATTTCAAATGGAATGTCTTTTAAAGTTTTGATGGTTATATTCCCAGATTTCAGTGGATTTGCCAAAGTTGCCTTTAATATTGCATCTCGCAAATCTAACCACAATCTCTCCAGGCAGGCTATTTTTCTTTATATAATTGGAGTATGCCCTATAGGCAGCTTCCATGTCTTTTATTATTTCCTCCGCTGATAAGCCTGTTACTGGAGCAATCATCTCGCCCAGAGTCTTCTTCAAATCTTCTTTTTCAATTTCAGGCACTCCCTGAAATCTAAGAGTCATATTAGCTTTTTCCATTTGAAGCTGTAACAAACAAGTTTCCTGAAGTTTTTGTGTTGTTTCCACATCTGTCACTCTTTTCTTCACTTTCTTATTTGCGGTGTCCATTTCTGTAACCTTTTCAGTAATTTGCTCCACTTTTTTCTACGTTTCTGCCAGCTGGCACTGTTGTTGAGCAAAGTTTTGATTTAATGTAGCCAGTTGCTAGTTAATGCCACCGAGTTGCTCTATCACCGGCTTCAGCATATCCGCTAGTAGCTTCATGATGTCTGCTCCCTCTTCCGGTCTTGGACTCTGACTGCCTGTTTAGTTCATACGTATGGGAGGGGCTCACCTCGCTTGCTTTTTTTGCTGTTCCCAGGGGGTAGCTTTCTTATTAAATTCTCGTTTTGCTTTAACCTGACTCACAGTTCATTGTTGGTCATACGACCTCACTCTGCACACGTTCAAAACACTTGATCTCCGACACTTGTCCTGGTCAGCGGCTCTAGATCCATATGGACACTCAGCAGCAGGACCGTCAGGGCGGAGGAGCACCTCAATTCCCCAGCATCGCGCTGACGAAGAGGCCACCCCTCAAAAGCCCCATGGCTAGGAGCTTTTTGCCAAGGCTCCGGGAGGGAGTAGTGACCTGTCACACACTCCCTCTTTTCCGCTGGTGCGCAGATCACATCCCCGGGAGGTCCGGGAGATGCGTCTGCCAGTGTGTTGCCATAAACCGGAAGCCCGGCTTTGTGAATTTTTGGATGGATGAAGTTAATGGCTTAGGTCGTATCAGTTGCATGCAAAGAGGATATGTGTGTAAAGAGCATTATGGGTAAAAGATAATCACAGCAATATGGGTAAAAGATGCTGCAGTCTCATTGGCTCATTCCCACTTTTCCAGCTGGAAGAGTTTAGAAATGATGGGATTTATGTAGCCACAGTTCTGGTTCTGCTGAGTTACATTAGTGGCTGTTGATGGTGGGAAGGAGTGCTTCTCAGAACACAGGAAGAACCATGCTAGAACTCACTGTTGGTCCATCAAATCCACCCTCCTGTTTCCCACAAGGTCAGCCAGAGATCTCAAGGTCATTACGCAGCAGGGGCACAGAAGTCACAGCTCCCCCTGTTGTTGCCTCTTAACATTCAGTACTCAGAGACAGACTGCCTCTGAACATGGCACCTCCATTTAGCTATTGTCTAATCCCCCTTTTACAGCCATCTGTGTGAGTATGTGCTGCTATATCTTGTGATCATGAATTCCTTGCATGATAATATTGAATCAGGCATTACTTTTGTCAGGCTGCGGCAGGCATGGTGCCACACTGAAATGGAAGAAGCCCCCTCTGCTCTGGTTCTTGAGGGCTGGAGATCCCAGCCTGCAAACTGCTCCGTCTTCCTCACCAGGACCGAGCCAGGTCCTTGCCTTCCCCATTGCCTCCCTTCCCTGAGCTGTCAGTCATATGTCAAATGATTCCAAACTGACACGCACCTGCTCTTTCCCTTTGTTCTCTCTCTCTCTCCCTCCTTCATGTACCCCACCACACCAGCTGTTTTCTCACCTTCCTAGCAGCAAACTAAACTATATCATACACTGAAGAGGTGAGAAATGATACAAATATTTTCCCATGAAATGTCATTCAGATAAGCAAATCCTAAAAGCAAATACACATCTGAAACTATCAGAACAAAGTTTAAAATGGTTATAAATTGCATCACGACATTTATTATTATTCTCTTGGAGCAGATTATAGAGCTATTCACACTCAGGCAAGTATACACAGCCAAAAGCAAATATCACGTTTCCTTCTGGTATAGCTGTCATAGAGAATACAACTGAACAGCCTAAACTTAGAAGGAAGCAGAGTATGAACGATTGCTTCTCAGTCCTTTGCCGTTCCCAAAGGAAAAAAATGAATGACCCGAGGTCTGTCTTCCCTCAAGCATACAGGCTTATTGTAAAACAAAAAAATGTTAGAATAATGTAGCCGTTTCAATCTGTAGAGTACAAAGAAGCCTTTCATAGAATGCATTTTGACCTCCTTGACCTCTTCCAGTACATCTCTGCACTGAGGTTCACTATAGCTATGCTGATTATGTGGCAATGTGCTCCGCCATCTATGATCAGCCAAGGCTCTCTTGCATTTTACTGACATGCATCTGCTGGCCTGCTTTTCTCCATAGGGGTGTTCTTACTGATCCTGGGGGCTCTGGGCAAAAGTCCAGGATGGGGCCCCTGATACTGCCACCACCACCACCACCCTGCCTGGGCTCACATTCTATTGGGGCCACCCCAGGCATGAGCAAGGAGAAGCCCTTTCCCCATGCAAGGCAGGCAGCCATGTGTGGTAGCTGTTGAGCCAGCTGGCTGCTGCTCGAGCCCTGGAGGGGGTGGATATGTGTGGCCACCATCACGGTGGTTGCTGCCCAAGCCCTGGTATGTGCATGTAGTCACCATTGAGATGGCTGCTTGAGCCCCAGTGGGGGCCACGGTCACACAAGAGACAGGGGGGTGGACATATGTGGCGGCAGGTGCCTGCCTGCTCTTCCTCTACTTCTCCCCCTCTGTTGAGGGGGGGTATGAACAGTCCACCAGCCCGGGGTCCAGGGCAGGTGGCCCAGATGTTCCATGGCCAAGATTGCCCCTGGCTCCATAGGCATTCATGTGGAAGCCACTCCTGCTGTTGCTGAGAGCAGCCCCCACACTGGGGCCTGAGGGGACAATAAGCGGATCGTTGCATGCAAGTGAAGTGCAAAAAGACTGTAGTTTATTAGTGTAAAGTATTGAGTTCGGAGGTGTTGAGTAGTGATCAGCTAATGGTTTATTAAATAGCAAAACGAAAGACAAACTAGTGAGGTCCGAGCCCTGCTTATATCCCTGCAGTACCCTACACCCAACACACACCCCAACACCAGTGATAGGCTATTTACAGTGGAGGAGTCCATCATAGGTCTCCTCTAGAATCCGGGCACTCCAATTGGTCTGCCCTAAGATCCGATTCCTCTATTGTTCTAGCACCCGAAGGTGTGCTAGACTGCATGGCCTCGCTAGCGCTGATGTAATTATCTCAGCATACAACAACCCTCCCCCCATAGTCTGGAGGCCCTAGCTTACATAGTCTCTGAGATACACCAGTTGTCTTCGCTCATGAGTCAAGCGGCGAGGCTCCATCAGTAGCACTGAGGGCCCTCAGCTCGCATTAGGGGGTTCCGCTGCCCTTTCAGGTGAAAGGGTCGGGGCAGGCCCTGGAATGGCCTCCCCTGGTGTTGCTGGGTCCTGTGCTTGGATGGCTCTCTTGGGGAATTGCGCGCTGGGTACCTGCTGCTCTCTGACAGCTGGCGTGTCCCCCTTGGGCTTTTGTTCCCTGGGGGTCTGGAACTCCTTGTCACTTTCCTCAGGGTCTGTACACTCTGCTGGGTCCACAGAGAGTAGATGCCTGCACAGCTGGTCTGCCTCCGGAGCAACTGGCCCTCTTCCATAGAGACCTCATACGATAGAGGTCCCATCACACTCACGACCCTGGCCAGGATCCACACTGGACCCTGAGATAAGTTCTTCGCATACATGGGGTTCTTCGCATACATGGGGGCTGAGGTGTGATCGCGGGCCCAATCTGGGTGTAGGTGATCCAGCCAGGTTGTGAGGCGTCTACCCATCAGTCATATGTCAAATGATTCCAAACTGACAAGCAGCTGCAGGGTCATCCTTTAGCCGAATAGAAAGGCTGCTAACTGGTGGTTCCAGTCCCCTTGTGCAATGTGATGCAGGGACTCTTTGGTTGTCTTCACCATCCTTTCTGCCTGACTTTTCATCGCTGGGTGGAAGGGAGCTGAGCGGATGTGTTGAATCCCGTAGTAGTGCACAAACTCCTGGAACTCAGCTGAAGTAAAAGCAGTCCCATTGTCGGATACCAAAGTGTCGGGAATGCTGTGTGTACTGAAGATCCTCCACATGGTGTGGATGGCAGCTTGGGATGACATGGTGGGGACCGGAACAACCTGTAGCCATTTTGTATACAAGTCTACCAGGATGAAAAATAGTTGTCCCTGGAAGGGGCCCACGAAATCTAGGTGCAGGCGGGCCCATGGCTTGTGTGTGGATTCCCAGGGTTGCACTGGGGCCCTGGGTGGATCTGGTCATGACTCTTGGCATGTTCAGCAGTGCTTCATGCGGTCCTCTATCTCCCTGTCCATTCCCAGCCACCACACATAACTGCAGGCTAAAGCCTTCATGCACACGATCCCCAGGTGGGTCTCGTGCAGGGCTGTGAGTACCTGAAATACCTAAAGTACCTAAATTCTGTGCCTAGTCAGTTGGCAAGCCATCCCCTCCTTACCCAATCCAAAACACGGGAGAGGACCTGGTCAAGGGCGGTGTGTCGGGAGACCGGCTACCTGGATGAGCCGGTCGGGGAGGTCCTCAATCAGCAGGATCTCATTCGCGGGGACCAGGGTCGGGTTGGAGGATGGTAACGGGAGGCAGCTGAGAGCGTACACATGGCCCATCACTTTACTGGGCCAGTGAATAAGCGCATACATGTACCCAGCGAGGAAAATGGATTACTGGAGCACCGTGGGTGAAAGCATCTGTGATGTTTACCTGTCCGGGGCCAACAGTCCCAATAGAGGCTTGTGACCCGTAACAACAGTAAAAGGATGACCATACAGATAGTCATGAAATTTCAGCATCCCTGCCACTATCGCCAGAGCCTCTTTGTCTATCTCAGCATAGTTGCGCTCCGTCGATGACAAGGTGAGGGAATAGTATGCAATCAGAACCTCCTGACCGTCCAGCAGTTGGTGCCCCAGCACAGCCCCGACCCCATAAGGAGAGGCGTCGCACGCGAGGACGACTGGGAGGGACTCGTTGAAGTGAGCGAGGACATCATTGGAGGTCAAGAGTTCCTTGACTGCCCAAAACGCAGCGGTGTGCTTTGGACCCCAGATCCACGGGGCATGCTTGTTTAAACTTTAGCAACTCTAAATTAAACTTCACTTACACAGCCTAATTGTCCTTTTTGCGCTTAGCCGAATCGCTCTCTTTTTCTTTTTCTATTAATTTTCAGCCGAAAAATTGTAATTTAAAATTTAGTCCTCCTCAAAATGTCGGGAGTCTTTTCTCTATGATTTTCCAGTCTAGAGTAGTCTTTTTTTGGTCTTCCGCTTCCTGTCCATCCGTTTATTCGCTCCTCCGGTGTCCTCTTCCTCTTCAATCCTCTTCCGGTCCTCCATGCTCCTTTCTATCCGCTCCTCTTGTCTCCGCCGGACTTCCTCTACGACACTTCCAGGACACCTCCTTTTTGCTGTAATTCGACTCTTCTCCCTCCCGAGCTCTCACGTTTTTTCTCCTTAGTTTCGGTCTCAGTCTCTTATCTTTTAGTCGCCACAGGAATGCTAAACAAAGCCCCTTTTCCTTTATTTTTACTACTTTTAACAGCTCTTTTGTTCTTCAAAATTACACAGATATTTTCTAAAGTTCATAATCGCCTATCCCGTTCCTTCAAAATTCTCCTCCGACTGTTTCCCGGTAAGCAAAACATTTTTGTTACCTTGTTTGTTTATCTTTGGCTTTCACACTGCTTCCTTTGGTCCAATTTCTCTCTTTCTTCTTAGGAGGTCGGGAAATGGTGACTTTAAGCTGAATTCTCAGCTTGGTGTGCTCTTTTAGTGCTGATCACAACGCCCGCTTCGGGAGAGGAGATCAAAGTGTAACACAAGTCTCCTTCAAGGCTTGATTACGCCAATCCCAACTCTCACTTGGGTCTTGATGCTTGCCAGTCATTCCCCCTGCCTGGGGTAAGCTGCGCTGAGCAAAGTCTTGCCCAAACTGCTACAAAGAACCACCGTCCACCCTGAGTGCGTACAGGGTGCGTCAAACCGCCATTTCCCCCCGACTGGAAGCCACGGGGCATGCCTGTAGTTCCACCTTAGAAGAGGGGGTAGGTGCCTCAATGATGGCATGGACCTTGTCTGGCATGGGGTGGATGCCTTGTGTGTCAATTGCAAACCCCAAGAACTCGACCCATGGGACTCCCAGGAGGCACTTCTCCCACTTTACCTTCAGCCCAGCTGCATTGAAGCGATGTAGGATGGCGCACAGACATTCCGTGAAGTTCTCAGTCATGGGCATCATGATCAAAACATCATCAAAGAAGGGCTGGACTCCGGGGATACCTTTAAGCAAACAGCCCATGAGGTTCTGGAAGATCCCTGGGGCCACACTGACCCAAAATGTGCAGCCTCTGCACCCAGAATGCACCCCTATGTATCACTATAGTTTGTGCTTTGGCGGTGGCATCATCAACGGGGAGCTGTTGGTATGCCTGTTCCAGATCTAGTTTCCTGAAGACTTTGATGCCCACCAAGGAGGCCAAGACATGGCTGATGACGGGAACAGGATAAGCGTGGTCCTGCAGGGCCTTGTTAATAGTGCATTTATAGTCCGTGCATATCCTGACATCCCCGTTGGGCTTCACGGGTGTGACAATGGGGGTTTCCCACAGCGTGTGGGGGACTGGTTCCAATACCCCCTGGGCCATGAGGCAGTCCAGCTCCACATCTATCTTGGGTTGCCGCACGAACAGAGCCCGCCTGGCCTTCATGTGGATGGGGCGCACCACGGGGTTAAGGGCGAGGGTGACCCTCAAACACAGCCGGGAACTTGTCACACACCTTGTTAAAGTCCGTAGTTCACACGTGGTGCACCCTAGTCACCACGAATCCCAGGGCTTTGAACCACGCTAGTCCCAGGAGGCTGGTGAGTTGGCCCTCTATCCTCTACCACCACTAGGCCCTCTACCACCACTAGGTCTAACAGTCCATTAAAGTTGTTGTACTGCACCCAGAACTTGCCCACACCCTTAATGGCCACCGGATTCTTTTGAAAGTCCATTAGTCTGAGCCCGGTGTTTACAAGCGGCATGCACCCTGCAGGCAGAGGCCTCATAGGATCTCTGTCGAGATGATGGACAGGGAGGATCCTGTGTCCAATTCCATTTCACAGGGGGCCCCCTCAATCATCACAGTCACTTTTATTTTGTTGGCGGCATCCCAGGACAAGTAATGTACCTGATGATGGTGGACATTGTGAAGTTCCGCTGTTTCCTGGTGCACGGTTGGGTGACACCAGTTCCCTCGGAATCTGCAGACGTGGGAGATGTGGCCCTGATTCCTGCAGGTTCAGCACACCGCATCGCGGAGACAACAGGTCCAGTGTTTATGCCCATTCCCACAGCTGGCGCAAGCCGCTTGTGCGCTGGTAGTACAGGGCGTTGGTTTCGAATCTTTGCGGGCTGGGCGGTGTTCCAGTAGCATGTCTTCCTCGTCAGATGCATCTGCGGCCGTAGTGGTGGACATCTGGTGCACGGAGGGAGACTGATGATCCTGATGCGACTCCTCGAAAGCTGCAGCCAGGCAGAGGGCCTTTCCCAATGTGAGCTCATCAGTTCTGATGAGTTTGTGGCGGAGCTTAGGGTCTTGGACGCCCCAAACAAACTGTGTTAGGAGGGCGTCTTTGACCACCAGAAACTCGCAGTCGATGGCCAGCCTGCAGAGTTCGGCCATGAAGATGGCAACCGCTTCTCCGGACCTCTGGGAGCGCGCCACAAAGTCCATGCGCTTCGCCATCTTGGTCTGTTTTGATGTGAAATAATCGGTCAGAGCCTTGATTAGTTCATTGTACGTTACTGCGTCCAGCTTCTTGGGAGCGATGAGGCCCTGGACCAGCCGTACTGTAGAGACACCACACGTGCTCAGGAGCAGAGCCTTTTTCTTGCCGGCATCAGCAACTTCTTGGTAGAGGATGAAGTATGTGAGCTGCTCCATGTATGCTTCCCAGAACTCAGGGTGAGCGGGGTCGAATGCCGTGATGTTTCCCAGAATGGCAGCCATGACTCTCGGAGCGATGCAAGGCACGATGTCCTGAGGAGCGATGCGTGGTACGGTGCTTGAGTCAGAGTCAGGGTCACTCATCGGGATCCCATCCTCGTCGCCAGTGTAAAGTACCGAGTTCGGAGGCATTGAGTAGTGATCAGCTCATGGTTTATTAAACAGCAAAATGAAAGACAAATTAGTGAGGTCCAAGCCCCGCTTATATCCCTGCAGTACCCCACACCCAACACACACCCCAACACCAGTGATAGGCTATTTACAGTGGAGGTTCAATTGGTCTGCCCTAGGATCCGATTCCTCTATTGTTCTAGCACCTGAAGGTGTGCTAGAAAGCATGGCCTTGCTAGCGCTGATGTAATTATCTCAGTATACAACAATTAGGAACAGATGGAAACATTGGAATGGGCCAGTGTTTCAACCAGCATGAAACTGGCATGAGGAGGAGAGGGAAGCATTATAGTGGGTTCTCTGAAGAGCCCCCCTGTACTCCTCTGCTAATTACAAAAAAGAAAAGAAATGGTGCACACTGTTCTGGTGTCCCATAACACCTCAGCCACACACCAGCTCTGTGTTGGATTGTGGCCCTTAAGTACATATCATATGATGTAGAGTGCCCATTTTTCAAGGCTGTAATGAAAGCTGCCTTCAGGTTTCCTGCACTGATCATGAGCTTGGTCTAGACAGCTGGTCAAGACCCTTCCAGCTCTACCGCTCTGAGACTTGGCTGGACCTTGTACTGAACATATCAAAGCTCTGCATCAAAGCAACTCAGACTTTGTGCTAAAGAAAGCTGAACTCTGCAACCTGTATCTAAAAGCACCTTCTGTGCATATGAACATTTGAAGCGGCTTTATACCAAGACAGACCATGTTCAGCAGCCTTCCAACTCTAAGCCTTCTGGTAGGAGTCTTCCTAATTTTCATATATTGGATGCTTTGGCCTTCTGTGTGTAAACCATGTGATTTGTCCCGGAGTTACATGCCTCTCTATTATTGAAGCTCTCTTTTTGGTCCTTAGACCTATCACTATCTACTCTGAGTGGCAGCCATTCTCCTCACCACCACCACCACCTTTGCTACCTGAGATCTACCACCTTTCTACTGGAAATCCTCTGCAAAACTAACAAATACTCTACAAAACTAGTATGTCAGGCTGAACTACTCCTTTTGTGCCAAGATGGTGAAAAGTAAGTGCCAGAGAAGGAGATTCAGGGTGGGAAACTACCAGGAGATGGCAGTGCTGGTTCACTGGTTCACTTTACTGCTGCACTGTAATTCCATTTGAAATTTCTTCCATTCCCCCCCCCCCCTGCATGCTTTAGCTCAGCTGTCTGACGACAGACCATTTACAGGAGCAGCAGAGCAACTAGGAAGGCCCCATCCGCATCACCAAGCCTCCCAGGAAAGCCTTTTGTACTCCTATCATTCTCCATTGCTCATCTGAAGATTGCACATACAAAGGGCATGCCACTTAATGCAACATTTGGAATGCCTCTCTAGTGAGGCAATCGTGACTTTTTTTTTGCGTGTAGTGTGTGGCTCTGCAGCCAGTCATGAGAAGATGATGCTGATTTCCTGCCTCAGAGAACAATTAAATGAACACGCATCAGCACATTTATTCATCACTGATGGGCCACAAAAAGCACTGGATGATTTTATGCATCCCCAAAATATCGCATGCACCAGAATGGCAGCAATCCATTGATGCTACTCTGCATGTACAACTGACATTCTTCTATTTTTATCTGCCATAACTGAGGATAAGGGCCCAGGGTATACTTGTGGCTCTGTGAATTCATTAATGCTAATGTTCACAGATAACAAACTGAAGCTGAAACAGTAACTTGCCCAAGACCATCCAGTCAGTGCACAGTTGTGGAGGAACATGCCTGGTCTATCTAAGCTCATTTAATTCTCTAAACCACCACACCACATTGACTTAAAAAAAATAATCCATGAATTCATACTTTAACTTTAAAGGATTATAGCTTGGATACCTGCAGAATTTTAAAGTGCCCTGCTGGCTGACAACACACCAATTTGTATGTGCTCACTGCCTCTGGTGAGTCTCAGTGCAGAATTCACATGCTAAATGAATCTGCTTTCTTTCATTATTCAGCATATTAACTTGAGGTCATGCTCCACAGACATTTGACAGAAGTGACAGTCAACTGTCAGGCACAGTTATGCACAGAAGCAGAATGAAAGGGATTTCACGCTAATAGTCTGAAGATGCTAGTCACAGACCACTTAAAAGAGCATGTTTGCGCTTAATGTATGGAGGCTAAGGGCTGCCTCATTCCAAAACCGGGAGCAATGACCTGCCTTTGCAAGGGGGCAGAACAAGAGGAGATAAAAGAAAATGCTTTCTGCAGCAACCACCCTCATCTGGGGGAACAGAGTGTTACCTAGTTAATGGCCTTGGAACATTCACAGCTGGGAATGGAATGGGGGACTTCAGCCCTATTGCCTTCTTCTTCTACCACCTTTCAAATCCCTTGTTTCACAACCTCTGCTCTCAGTACAACCCCTTCATCCAAGTGGACTTTCTCTCTCTCACTCACACACACACTCAGTATATGTAGTACAGAATGGCTCAGTTCAGACATTGTATGAAACCATGGTTTAATCAAACTATGGTTAATGTGATTGCCTGAATACAGGTATGGGTACTTAAGGTCCATAAAATCAATTTTTTGAAGCTAAAATCTGAAGTTGGTTCATTACTCCCAATTAGTCTAAATGATGGTTTCACATGACATTTAAATGCAGACATCTAGCTCAATCCTGGTTTAATCCTGGGGTGTTCTCTTGTGAAAGCCTCCCCAGGCAATAGAATGTAGAAAATGAATGGTATTTGTCAAGGCAAATGTAATGTACCGATCGCAGACCGCATGCGACACAAAGGCTAAACCTCCAAGCTTCACTCCTAGGAACAATGGACTAGAGGATCCTAGCCCGCTCCAATCGGAGGGCTAAACTCCCGGCCGAGAGCCTGTGGAACTCTCGGCCACTGTACATAGCCAATGACGCCAGTGGGGTGTGTTTGGGTGTGGGGTTTTCAGGGGATATAAACCGGCCTGCGAGCGTATCAGGCTGGGCGCTGGAGCACCCTAGGCTGGTAGTCATGGGTGATTTCAACGTCCATGCCAATGACGTGGCTTCCAGCCGGGCTACGGACCTAGTGCCGTCCATGGCAGCACTGGGACTCTCTCAGTTCTTATCGGCTCCCACGCATCGGGCCGGTCACACGCTCGATTTGATCTTTGCAACAGGGTTGACAGTGGACCGGATTACTGCAGAAGCAGTACCATGGTCGGACCACTATGCACTGAAGGCCCGTCTGAATGTTCCACCCCGACCCTGTTTAGGCGGTGAGCAGATTTTAGCTCGCCCAAGGAGCCAAATGGACCCAATACGGCTTCAGATGGCTCTACGGGATCCGAGGCCCACTGGCGGTTCATTGGATGAGCTTGTGGAGGACTGGCATTGCTGACTCTCCGGAGCCATTGGCGAAATCGCTCCCAGGCGCCCTCTCCGCACTCACTCTAGGCTGGCACCCTGGTATACCCAGGAGCTATGGCTGATGAAGTGAGAGCTGAGACGGTTAGAGAGACGGTGGTGCCGTGCCCGCGACGAGGCATCAAGAACATCCTATAGGATGTTTATTTATTTATTAAAGCCCCCGGAGGGGATTTTTTATTGCATTTTTTATAACACTACAAACTACAACAGAAAATGGGAGGGGGAACTACATTTATAGGATAAAGAAAGATACCCACTACTGACTAAAAACCCAAGAGTGGAGATCATCCCACCAGTTTAACCATACATTTAGTCTTAATCATGTTAATCTTACTATCAACTGAGTCAAGATTTTTCAAATCTTAAGTTTAACTGTCATACAGAAATACCCCAAAGCATCTCACTTCAACATTTTTAAAAGGCAAAATTCAGAGTCCTTCAGTCTTTACTTCTCCTTGCCTAGTCTCTTCCAAAGCTTATAAGGACTTTTAGGGGCTGCCGCCCCTTTCTCTGATAGAGAGTCCTCCCTGGAGGATTCCAAGTCCAGCTTGCCATCGGACTTACTGTCCTCCCCTTTTTCTCCTTCCTTCCCTGGCCCTCCCATCTGGACTCTTAAAAATTCCCATGCTTTCTGGACAGAGTCAGTCTTTTCTTTTTTATCCTTGATTTTGAAGGTTACGCATTCTGGAGTTAACCATCTATATCCAATTGCATAGAAAAAGAATTAATTCCTTATATCTCTTTCTCCTTTGTCTTATTTCAAATGGAATGTCTTTTAACGTTCTGATGGTATTCTCCCCAACTTTCAGGGGTGCTCCAAATACTGCTTTCAGGATTGTATCCCTCACATGCCTCTTCGAGAATCTTACCACAATTTCCCCAGGCAGATTGTTTTTCTTTATATATCCTGAATATGACCTATAGGCCACATCCATTTCGTTTAACAAGAGTTCCGCCTTCATATCTGTCACTGGGGCCAATATTTCACACATTAGTTCCTTAAGATTCTCTCCCTTTGTCTCTGGCAAGCCCTGGAAGTGAAAGATCATATTAGCCTTTTCCATTTGTAATTGTAGCAGTTGATCTTCCATAGAAACTTGCTTATTTTCCAGCTTTTGAACTTTCTTTTTCACCTTTTGTGCAGTGGCGTCCACTTCTTTCACCTTTTCAGCCGTTTCATTAATCATTTTAAGTGTCTCGGTTATCTGTGTCTGCTGTGTGGTGATGCACTGAGTCATTTTCAACATCTGATCCTTGAGGTTACTCATTTGGTCCAGTAGAGGGCACAT
>NW_015175974.1:671017-675233 GCF_001447785.1 Gekko japonicus
GCCCTGAGCCCGTGTTGTGGGGAGGGCGGGCTATAAATTGAATTTATAAATAAATATATAAATAAATAACTCTCACTCCCCCCCATTCTTGCTGATTACAAGGGGGTGGGGAAGGAAGCCTGAAGCCACAAAGGCCGGCAGAGTCAGGGAGAGAGAAGCACAGGGGGAGTCACCCGAACCTGCCGACGCCATCAGAGCACCAAGCAGCCTGCAGGAGAGTTGTGAAGCCGACAGGGGGCTGGCGGCGATTGCAGGGCCAGCGGCTGGAATGTGGGGGAGGGCCAGGCTGTCCTCCCAGATTGCGGGAAGGGGAGGGGGCCCCGGGCAGGAGCAGAGAGTGAGTGAGTGGCCAGCTGCATTGGCCGCCGCCTATGGTACTCGGCCTGGGCTCCTGGACGCCAGTGGGGAGCAAGTCCCATGGAAGTCGGTGGGGCTGAGCTCTTGGTTAAGTAGGCATTGGGCTGTTTGGGCCAGAGGAGCTGATGTTTTGCAGCTGGCCGGGGAGGCTTGCAGGTCCCTGGAGGGGGGAGGGAGGGGGAGTCAAAGATCGGGGGAGGGGCCATGAAAATTGCACTGGGGGGGGAGGGCCCAGAGGGCTTGTAGAAACCCAGAACTGGTGCCTGGAGGTTTCACTCTAATGAGACCAAAGAGCTGCTGGTGAGTAGAAGGTCTGACCTGGCATTTAAGGTGTCAGGATGGGGTTGCACTTCCCTTGAAGGAACAGGTCCATAATCCAGGGGTGCTCTTGGACCCAGGCCTACTACTGGATAATCAGGTGGCAGCTCTGGCCAGAACTGCCTTTTTACCAGCTTTGACGGGTTAGCCAGCTGCAGCCTTTCCTAGGCAAGAAAGATCTGGCCACTGTGGTCCATGACCTGATTACATCTGCAATGAGCTCTACATAGGGCTGCCCTTGAAAAGCGTTTGGAGGCTTTAATTGGCATGAATGCCGCTGCCAGGATGTTGGCTGGAGTGGGTTGTGGGGACACCATCACTCCAGTCTTGGCTTATTTACACTGGCTTCCAATTTGTTTCTAGGCACAATTCATGGTGCTGGTGTTGACATCTAAAGTGCTATATGGGTTGAGACCAACTCACCTAGCAGACCACCTACTCCCTTATGAACCTATCTGACCACTGTGGTCATCTTTTGGTACCTCCGCCTTCTAAGATTAGGCAGTTGGCAACCTTGGAGAGGCCTTCTTAGTTGTGGTGCCAAAACTGTGGAGTTCTCTCACCAGGGATATTCACTTGTCCCCTTCTGTTGCGATCTTCTGCCAGCAGGTAAAGATTTTTTGTTTGTTTTGCTTGGCATGCCCTGAGTGATCCCTCCTTCCTCCCCAGTGTTTTACCTTCTGTTTTTATCTTTTGTGTTTATTTTAAGCTCTAATTTTAAATTGTTTTAATGATGTATTTGTGCATTGGTTTAACAGCTTTTAAGATGAATTTTAATGGGTATGTTTTAATTTGTTAACTTCCTTGGTATCACTATCAGGGCAGAAAGACAGGGTAAAAATCTTGTTATATAAAATAAATAACTAATGTCTGAACCGAGCCATAGTATACAGCAAGGGCTATCTTCTCTATTATATCTTCCAAACAACCTTGTGAGGTAGGTTAGGTTGAGAAAAAGAGAGAATGTATGACTTGAGAGCCAGTTTGGCGTAGTGGTTAATTGTGCAAACTCTAATCTGGGAGAACCAGGTTTGATTCCCTACTCCTCCACTTGCAGCTGCTGTATGACCTTGGGAAGCCATAGTTCTGTCAGAGCTGTTCTTGAAAGATCAGTTCTGGAAAGAGCTCTCTCAACCCCATCTACCTCACAGAGTGTTGTTGTGGGGAGGGGAAGGGAAAGGAGTTTGTAAGCCGCTCTGAGACTCCAAGTGAAGGGCGGGGTATAAATCCAATAAATCCTAATCCAATACTTGCTCAAGGTCACCAAGTAGGTTTCATGACTGAGCAGGGATTTGAAACCAGGTCTCCTCAGTCCTAGTCCAACATTCTAGCTATGCTACACTGGCTCAGTATCTATTTAAGGGTGTCTTTACAACCACTTCTAACTTTTACATTCAACATGGCTGCAGCATTGCTGTACAGTCATATTTCTATATTTCTTGTTATAGGTTGTCAACTATTATTCCCTAATGCTTGCAGTTGATTGAACATAGTTTTTCAAATATGATGGTTCTCCAGGGCAGTATTATCACATATTGTGCTAGTGAGCTGTGAAACCAGATGTAATAAAGCTTTGCTAGTCGTGTGAGAATTTTTGATAACTACCACTGTCAGGGAATGCTCAAGCTGAAAGGCTATGCTATATTCCATACAGTAAAATCCAATGTGCTACCTGTCTGTGTTCAGAGAAAACAGCATCATGCCATATTATTTATTCCCCTGTTTTACACCTACCTTTCCTCCCCCAATAAATCATGCCACCTGGCTCTGCTTCTTGCCACTAAACCCTCACCGTTTCCTATGTTGCTTATAATTTTTCCAGCACCCTCTGACTTTGTAGGGGTAAGGATGGACTGGAAGTGTGGATTGAAGTTGATTCGGACTAGTGGGTAGCCAAGACCAGGAGCTAGCAGAGTGAGAAATATTCTAAACTATAACTTACAGGGACTGCTGGAAGAACACTGGAAAAAGTGAAAGCAGAGCTTCATATATTCCAAATGAAATAATCCAAAGGGGAGAACCACGAGAGGTATCCTGTCCAAGGTTCTAACATTTGAGGTCTCTTTGTGAATTATCAGAAAATATTGACTCCATCTTGTGAAGCCATGGTTTGGCAATGGGAAGTACCATCAAGTCACAGCTGACTAATGGCAACCCCAGAGGGTTTTAGAAGGTAAAAGACAAACTGAGGCAGTTTGCCATTGCCTGCCTCTGTGTAGCAACCCTAGGCTTCCTCAGTAGTTTCCCAACCAAATATTAACCAGGGCTGACCATGCTCAGCTTCTGAGATCTTATATGACTGGGCTAGCCTAGGCCATCCAGGTCAGGGTGAAACCATGATTTAGCTGCAACTAATTATGGTTCTAGGAGCTGTGGTGGCTCCAGTGGTTAAGACGCTGAACTGCAGGCTGTGGAAGGTCGGTAGTTCAGCAGTTCAAGACTCGAGTGGGCCGCATGACGGAGGTGAGCTCTCGTCTCTAGTTCCAGCTCCTGCCAACCTAGCAGTTTGAAAGCAAGAAATTGCAAGTAGATAAATAGGTACCATGTCAGTGGGAAGGAAACAGCGTTCCGTGCGCCTTGGTGTTTAGTCATGCCGGCCACATGACCACGGAAATGTCTTCAGACAGCGCTGGCTCTTCGGCTTTGAAACGGATATGAGCACCGCAACCCTAGAGTCGGATTTGACTGGCTTTCGAGCAAGGGAACCTTTACTTTTACCTTTAATTATGGTTAGTGTGATCAAATGTGATTCACGCCACTTACAGTGGGCTGGATCCTGCTGATCCTTTCTAGCAATGGGCACAAACTGGCTCATAAGCTAATGTTTGTCATGAATCATGGCCAGTTCGTGGTTCACAAAGTGAAGTTCATGGCAGGGGGACCGGCACAAACATTTCATGAACTTGCATGCTGTTCGTGGCAGTTCGTGAAGGGATACATTTCCAGACAGACTGTCTCCACTCAGTTAATCTGTTTACAAAACTTTAAAGCAACGGGGGAGTGCGTGGACTTCTCCAATCTTGGAAATACTGGTAGGGGCCCTCCAAAGCTTAACAGGCACTGCTGGCGGCCAATAACAGAGTGTTCATTCTGCTCTATGGGATCAGAATAATATATATACACTCTGTAACCTCTCCTTCATTGACTGTCAGCAGGTAGACGGAGAGGGAGGGAACTTGTTGAAAAGTAGAGCACATTCATTTATTCCTGACTGTAGAATCCCCTCCCCTACTGGGCTTTGGGTATTAGGTGGTCTCAGGGCTCTAAGCCAGCCGTCTCTCTGCTCGCACCGAGCAGAGGGGCTTAGCTACTGGGTGCTTTGGCTGAGGACCCACATTTATACCCTCCTGATTGTGAACACTTCTGTGCCATGCCCTCCACCTCGGCTGGGAGCAGGGGGCGGGGCTTGCTGCATGTGCTCCCACCCCCTGGGCTCCTTACTGCCGGAGCACCATTCCAGTGTGCTCCAGCAGGAAATGACCCCTACTTGTCCTGCAGAAAGGGTGCACCCAACTATATTGCCACTGGAGGAAAGAGCGGC
>NW_015175974.1:675427-685694 GCF_001447785.1 Gekko japonicus
AGGAGGAGGAAGAGGCCCACTCCCTCTCAGCAGGAAAAAGTGGATGGGGAGCAGAATGCTGCCATTCTCAAGATGCGGTCCTTACTTGAGGCCGCCCACTTCTCACACACCATCAAGTCTGCCTGTCTGCTGTGTGAAAGGCAGGGGGAGGGGGATGAGCCTGGCTCATCCTAGACTTACCCACCCTCTGCAACTCCATCTACACCATGATTGCACGCTTGGTGGATCAGAACAGTGTGGTACAGAATGTCATCTCCTCCATGACTGTCCTACATGGGGTAGAGGAACTCAACATCAGTTCCAATGACTGACTGACTCTCTTCCAAATAGTGCATGTCCTCAAGCCTTTTTAGGACACCACCAACATGCTATGCACCCATATGGCCAGCCTGGGGCAAATCATCCCCCTGATTCAAGGGCTGGAGCAGGTGCTGGTCTGCACACTGGAGTTGGGCCTCGAAGGGATGGCTGTTCTCCCATGGGTCAGGCCTTGGCAGAGAGGTTGTGGGTGGGTATCACCACCAGATTGCATCCACTCTGCAAGGAATGGGAGTACAAGCTGGCCTTTATTTGTGACCCCCAGATGAAAGGCAGAATTGCTCTCTGGAATACAGAGCTCATGTAATGGAAGTATTAGAGGGTGCAGACCAAGAGACATGGCCAGAAGAAACAGTGGGTGGAAGAGGCTGGGGAGAAGGAGGAAGAAGAGGAGGAGGAGCCCAACCAGGGAAAAGCGTCACTACTGGTTATCAGTGGTGAACTGGGAGGTCAGCAGCAGGGATTCCAGGCGTGTGATGGCAGAGGATTTGGCAGAGGTGATGATGAGGGAGTACCTTGCTGAGTCCCCTGAGCCCACCTGTGCTGATTCTCTGGAGTACTGTCATGCAAGGCTGTCATCTGTCCCGATAGCTCTTGCATGGCCATGAGTCTCCTTTCCTGCCCTCCCACCAGTGTCCAGAGTGAGCAGGTGTTCTCCCACCAGGAAGACATTCTCAGAACCCATTGCTCCAACCTCAAGCTGGCCAAGGTGGATGCGTTGGCCTCCCTCAAGGTCAACCTCCCTCTGCTGGGCTTCCCCCTCTGGATTTCACAGGGTAAGATCCAGGCCTCCTGTTGTCGCCCTGCATGTCCATCCATTCCTCCTCCTTTCTGGGTGATCTGGCATACGACCTGTGGGTTGTGTCATTGGCGCTTGGATAGGAGGATGCCTCTGCTGGGTGGGGGAGGGCTGGGCAAGCAGAGTAGCTTTTTACCCTCCCTCCTGATTCTGAACACCTGTCCTCTGTTGGAGTTTGGATGTTAAGTGGACTCAGGAATCTGAGCCATCCTGTCTCTCTGCTCATGCTGAGCTAAGGTGCTTAGCTGCTGGGTACCTTGGCTGAGGACCCACATTTTATATCCTCCCCGCCCTTTCTCAATTACATTCTCCAACTGAGAAAACCCTGGGATACATCCATTTACTTTTACCCTCAAAGAAAATCGCCCTCACTCAACACCTACCTCATAAAATAACATCTGCCTCATAAAATAACATCTACCTCATGAAAGAATATCTACCTCATAACACAACACCTACCTCATGGAACAACATCCACCTCAGCAGACATCTACCTGAACAAACATCTGCCTGTACAAATAAGCCCCTGTTTGCCTATCCCTTTCCATTGTGTTTGTAGAATTCACAACAGGTGATCTCTGATCTGTACAATGTGTTCTGCTAATGGTGAATAACCAGAAATTTCACCCAGGGGTGAGTTGTGACCAGAGGATCTATGTGTTTGGGCCTGAGGGGGCCTGGGATCATTGTAAGCTTACCTTGCTGGGTTTCAGTGCTTGCCAAGCTGCCAGGGGGTTATTTTGGGGAGCCACTGTTGACTCTGGGGATATCTGCCTATTCTTTTCCTTCAGAAACTGTGCTTGGAGACTTGGGGGTGGCCCTCCTAGCTCAACATGTGTTTTTCCATTCTTTTGCAGAGTAGAAGAATACACCTCGGTTGCTGATTGAGCTCTGGACATGTGTTTTTCAGCCCTTCGGGGGGCTGTGAGAGTTGTGGGCATACTTCCTTTACTTGTCCTGTGTGGTTAGGGTTGCCCACCAAGCTGCTGTGGGGTTACTTTGGGGGGGCCCTGTTGAAATTCTGGGGATGTCTGCCTTTCTGTCCTTTGGAACCTGTCTCTGGAGACTTGGGGGACTGTGAACATTGGGGGGGGAGGAATGCTTGCCTTGCTTCCAGTGTCTGGCTGGGGGTGAAGTTTGCCCAGGTGAAGTTTCCCTGTCAGTTAAATGTCACTGGCTTGTTCCTGAGCCGGTCCATAGACTCCTGTAACTGCAGCTGTCTTTTCCAGAAAGAGCACTGGGGAGACCTTTTTTGGGGGGGTCGATTACTGGGGCCCCAGAAATGTAATCCACCCCCAACTTGGAGATGTTGTAGAGGAGCAGGCAGCAAGGTAAGATTGCCTGTGCATTTGGTGTGTGTGATTTGCAGGGACATTCTATACACTTTTGAACCTGTGCCTGAAACTTTTCCTGGGGGCATCTTATCTGGGGGGAACATCATCAGAACATCAGAGACGCCAATGTTGGATCAGGCCAAAGGCCCATCCAGTCCAACACTCTGTGTCACACAGTGGCCAGAAATACCAGTGCCATCAGGAGGTCCAGCAGTGGGGCCAGGACATTAGAAGCCCTCCCACTCTTGACCCCCCCCAAGCACCAAGAAGACAGAGCATCACTTGCCCCAGAGCCCCTAGCTATACCTTGTGGCTAATAGCCACTGATGGACCTCTGCTCCATATGCTTATCTAATTCCCTTTTGAAGCCGTCCATGCTTGTAGCTCCCACCACTTCCTGTGGCAGTGAATTCCATGTGTTAATCATGGCCATAACTCAGACCTCCTAAGTCCAGTCTGCACATAACTTGGAGGGTGTAACTTGGACCTCCTAAGTCCAGTCTGCACATAATTTGGAGGGCATGTAGAGGAGGGAGGTCCCCTGCAAGTCTGGTGTCTGTGGAATGTGTGTGTGTGGGGGGGAGTTCTACCACATCATGAACATCACGAACCAAACTGGTTTGTTCGGTGCCTAAAAGTTCACTATGGTTTGTGGTTTATGAACTGGGCATGCCGCGAACAACAACCTGAACCAAACCACATTTTCAGGGTTCATGCACGGTCCCTAATAATTTCCTCAAGCAAAAGGAAGGACAATGTTTGCTCCCCCCCCCCACAGCAAACCTCTGACACTCCTTCACACTGATCCTGGGGTCCCCTGCCACACCCAGAAGAAGCATTGGGAGGTGGATTTGGGGCTGCAATGGGAGGAGAAGGCAGAGAAGTCACAGTCCATTGAGATAAATCCTTCCATCAGCAGAGATTTTTGGTGGGATTCAAACCAATAATTAGGGGATACCAAACCAGAATCTGAAACTATGTTTTGAAGTTGTGTTAACCACAGTTAACCTTAACAATAGATATCCTAGCTCGTTTCCTGGCACTGCCCTCATCCCAATGCAGGCCAGGATACCATTTGGATCTTTGTATCAGAGGCTGGGGAAAGAGCAAAGGTGATGAAACTAGCATTTGTCAGAGTAAACCAGGGCTGATTTCTCACTAGAGCTGCCTCGGGGCTGCATTTGACCCGCAGCTTCGCCCGATTTCCTCCGCAGTTTCGTGATCCTCAAAAAACAGGATCACGAAACTGCAGGGGAAATCGGGCGAAGCCGCAAGTCAAAATGCAGCCCGGCAGCTTTGGGTGTGAAATTGACCAATAGTATCGGGGCAAATGGCGGCGCAACATCGAGGCAGCTCTAGTGCGAAATCAGCCCAGGTTTAGAATGCTAACGTGAGAGCTGAATCCTGGTTTCACACCTGAGACACAGACTTATATGTCGAACATCATCTTGTTTAGCCACAACAGCCAAAATTTGATTTTTGAATATACACTGAGATTTTTCATAAAGAGAAATTCTGTCTTTCTGTCTCAGTGCTCAAATTTTGTATTGCATATCCCATATGCATGTAATCTAGGCATGATGCCATAATTTTTCCATAGCATTTTTTAAAGGAGGCTTTGCAGAAATAGCCCCTAATGAGTCAGAATGTATGGAGCACAAACATTCTGATACTAACTTTGCAGGCTGCAGTCTCTAATCCATCTGGAATGTCCTTTTTTAAAAAAAACTACACGCACTGAAAACATACCTGTGTAATATATCAAAGTCTTTCTTTGAATGACTGAGAAGCTTTGCATTACTTTCATGTCATTAAGGTGTTTTTGTTGCAGTAGGATCTGCACTTGAGCCTACCTTGAGGGGGTAATTGTGTGTTGCTAATGTAATGGCTGGAGCTGGTGATCCAAATGGAAGTCTGCGAAAGGTCAATATGCACAAGACAAGGATGCAAGGTGGATACACAGAGCCCAATTTCACACTTTGGTAGAAATAGGAAGAACATCTGCAATGAACACTGCTTACAAGTCCTTGGGTGTGCAAGAGGGAATTTTATATTTTCAACCTACAAATGATTAACTGCTGTAAGTTTAATAATAAGATAATGAGGCTATTATGGCTACTGGCAAAAAGGAGTGAAATTTGGTATCCACTCAGATGGAAGCAATTCCCAGAATTTACCAGTCACCATATTACTTGCCTGCCTGCCTGCCTGCCTGCCTGCCTGGGAAGAGAAAGCTGCCATCAAGGGTGATGCTTCTACCACCTACTCTGCCTCCTTCCCTCATGGGTTAGTTTGTTTATGGTAAATTTGTGGTTAACTTGGGTTTAAATATTTTTGATTTTCTGTTGTATCTCTGTAAGGGGGGCGGCTTAATAGTCACTTTGAGTCCATAACTCAGCAGAGGAAAGTGGGTTAAAAGTACCTAAATAAAATAAACATTATTTCTTTCATATTCTGGCTGATTTCCTGTGTGTTCTCATACTTTCTGTCTCTAATCTCATACTGACCCACCTTCTTTAGCATGTAATCACTTTGCTCCCACTCACATCGCATTGTAGATATCGTGTTCCACAACATCTGCATGAACAGTTCATAATCTCTATTTCTCTGGGAGTTTCCTACATCTTTGGTAATATAGAGCAAGGGGGAAAAACTCCTCCAATGCTGTCAGCCAATTTTGCACTGCAGCTGGGAGGAGAATCTGCCAGCACAGAGATAGAAAACAATCCCATCTAACACCTAGAAACCAGATACAGCACCAGCCTATGAACTGACTGTGGCAGCTCTCTGTGGATGGCTTCAGCTTCAATTTGTCTATTCTGTTGGCTTCATAACTACCTTGGGGTTGTCAGAGGTGCCATCTGTTTTAGCTCTATTGCCAATAGCCTGTTACTGGGACAGGATGTTGGGTGACACCAGTTTTTCAGTAGAAAAGAGTAAGAGTCCAGTAGCACCCTAAAGACTAACAACGTTTGTGGTAGGGTATGAGCTTTCGTGAGTCATTGCTCACTTGGTCAGACTCTTATTCTTTTCTACTGCTACAGACAGACTAACCCAGCTACCCATCTTGATCTACCAGTATTTCAGTACAGCTGGGAGATATGGTAGAGGGAGGAAGAAGAGTTTTCAGTGATGGATATCGAGATGCATCAGTGCTTGTTGTTCATCCAACCTCTGCCACTCCTGAGAGGTACAGGTACAAGGGCCACTAGCTCCTCTGCTTCTTTGTTAATGTGCAATACCAGATCAGTGAAGAACAAAATGCCTGGGCTGTTGGAGGGAAGATTGATCTGGCTTGCTTGACTGAGACCAGGCTGGGAAAAAAGGATGGAGTATATCTATCTCAGCTAATCCCACCTTGGTTATGCAGTCCATCAGTCCTGAATGGGAGGCCAGGTATGGAGTGGTTATCGTCTTCTGTGAGTATGTCACAGATTCCTTGTACTATTGCTGGATTTGTCTGCTTGTGCCTTGTAATGGGATCCAGAGACAGATGAGGCATTCTGCTTGTTTACCATCCCCCTAAATCTCCAGTGGGAGCCCTGACTGAGCTGATGTGGTACTAGGGCTCCCCAGACTGGCTGTTTTGGGGACTTCAGCATTCATGCGGAGAATGCCCTGTCTGGACCAGCTCTGGATTTCACTGTGGCCTCCTTGACTACCATGGGTTTTCCCCAGGAAGAAACAGCCCAATTAATGAAAAGCGAAATGTTTTAGATTTAATTTTTTACGTGGAGTCTTTGGTGGGTGCTCTGGTTTGGGTACTGAAGGTTCGAGTTTCCTATAGACTGACCATCATCTCCTCAAGGCACAGGTCTTTAAGCAGCAGCTGTACAAACACTTGTCAGGGATGCTCCAGGCTGATCCTGCATTGAGGAGGGGGTTGGACTAGATGGCCTGTATGGCCCTTTCCAACTTTGTGATTCTATGATTAAATGAATATAGTACCAACATTTTATGGGACAGAGGGTTGATTGAAATAGTCAAACCAAAAAATCTTACAGATTCTATACAGTTCCATAATGCTCTGAGGGAATTGAATATCTTAATTTACAGCCCTGCTGAGACAACCCTGAATACCAAAACCCTAGAATCCATAGACACAGTTGCCCCTCTTCCAGTCACCATGATGGATGCTGACAGGATCTTGGGATTCATGAAGGTGGCAACTTGTGCCCTTGATCGTGGCTATTGAAATCTTGTAAGGAACTAGTTAATGAGCCCTGGATGCCTTTAATCAATCAGTGATTCAGGGTTTCTCCCCTCAGTTTCTAAAAGGTGGTTATTCATCCACTACTTTAAAAATATCGCAGGAGAAAAACAATGTGGCCAATTATTTCTCACGTCTACTTTGCCATTACTGGGCAAGATGATTGAGAAATTTGTTGTAGAACAACCCCAAGCCTTCTTGGGATGACACATCTGCTGTAGACCCCTTCCAGTCTTGCTTCAGGCCTTATTTTATTTATTTTTATTTTATTTCATTTATACCCCGCCCCCCCCCGCATGCCTTACTATGAGACTGAGATGACACTGGTGACTTTAGCAGATGATCTCCTTTTGAATGCTGATAAGGGCTATGTCCTCCTCCTCTTCTTCTTTTTCTTCTTCTTCTTCTTCTTCTTCTTCTTCTTCTTCTTCTTCTTCTTCTTCTTCTTCGACAGACTTTGATACAGTGGACATACCATCCTATTGACATGCCTGGAGATACAAGCAGCTATCAAGGGACTATGTTTTGGATTGGTTTAATTCATTATTGTTGGATCAAACTTAGAAGGTTGCTTTTGGAGACCAGTTGTCATCAGTGTGGGACTTGTCCTGTGGGCTTTCCCATGGCTCAGTGTTGTTTAGCACTTCGAAGAGATCATCAATATTCTGACAACACTAACTCTATATTTCTTTGCCTAGACTGCCCATTGCAGGAGAGAACCTGAGCCAGAGCCTGATTGCTATGGTTTAATGGCTACAAACAAAATAGCTGAAACTGAATCCTGATAAGATGTAGGTGATGCTGATTAGGAAGGCTGAGGTCTTGGAGTGTATCAAACTGTCCACATTTGATGGGGTTCAGTTGACCCTTGCTCACTCAGTTAAGAGTCCAGAGGTCATGCTGGTGCCAGCATTATTGATGGGGAATCAAGTTAATGCAGCTGCAAAAAAAACCTTTCTTCTACCTTCACTTAGCATAGATGGCTTCATACAATGATCTGTCCGATCTGGCCACACTGATCTGTACCATGGTAATCTTAAGGATAGACTATTGTAACGGACTCTGTATGGGTCTGCTCTGAAAGACTATCCTTAAACTCCATCTTGTACAGAATGCTGCAGCTCAGTTTCTATCCAGACCTGAACAGAGTAGAAGAAGAGCTAGTTAGCAGGGTATAATGACAGAGTCCACTGTTTTCTCCAGAGGAACTGATCTCTGCTACCTGAAGAGCAGTTGTAATTTTGAGTGATCTCTAGCCCTCACCTGGAGATTGGCAACAATTGTTACCCAGGACGAAATGGCTGGTCTGGAGGGTGGAGTCTATGGCATTCTACCTGTCTGAGGTCCCACCCCTCTGCAAACCCCACCCTTTCCAAGCTCCACCCCTCAAATCCCCAGGAATTTGCCAGCCTGGAGTTGGCAACCCCATCTCTTTCCCAGCTAACCATCAACCTACCATTATCTGCCCCTTTGACTTCAGCTGACTTCTGCCCTCCCTTCTGCAGAGCAGTTCTAATTCTGAGTGGTCTCCAGCCCTCACCTGGAGATTGGCAACAATGGTCCTCATGAGCAACTGTGACGTCCTCCTTATTCTGGAGGACTGGTTTCACTTTAAAAGTTCTCTTTTTATTCTGTTTATCTGGGTATAGACGGCTGCCACCAGGAAATTTTAAGGATTTCCAAACCTTTATATTTTACTGTTGCTCTTACTATTTTGGTAGACCGAGTTCAAGGCTTACGAGGAACTATATGGTCCTGAGGAAGTATTTCTTTCAGAGCTGGTATACTTGAATATAAGAGGTTTTATTGAAATAATTCATAAATAAAAGGGTGGAACAATGTAACTAGTAATGTGTCAATAATGAAAAATTGCTTGGTGTATCACACACAATCTGCTCCCTTACTGACAGGGATCTTTTCATGTAACTTTGTATCACTTGTTTATCTCCATGCCATATAGGTTCACTGTCTCTTGCCAGTCTGTTATAACACCCAGACTTTACTATAACATTTCTTCACCTAAACTTTACGTTTTCATAGACTCCGCCCTCAGATCTCTTATCCTTTCTCTCAGAACAACCTCAGCTCTTCTTAACTGCTTCAACACAGAACTAACTTATTCCACACAGGACTGCTTCTAACTTCCCTTACACAGAGAACTAACTGAACTTATCAACTGTCAACCTGTAACTGTCACTCCTGACTGACATACATACTCATCCACTCATTTTCACTTCAAAACCCCTCCCCCTCTCTGTCAACCAGCAATCATACCACGCTTCTCTCAACCACTCTAGTCTACTTACCACAGCCATGCAACCAAACTTTTAAAGAGACACACACACACCAAAACAAGGAATCATTACAAATCCCCTCCCTTGACCTTGAAGCGGAACACATCTCTTTGTCCAAAGAGATGGGTGTAGCTTCTTCTGGCGTCAGGAAGTTCTGATAGTCTTTAGACTGCAAGTTCAGTTTGGTTCATTCTTCTTGGTTGCCATTCAAGTCTGTGGGTTCCTTAACTCACAATCCCACTCTTCTGGGGTGTTGTTTTCCTCTACGTGATGTCCTCGTTTAGGTTGATGTCATCTCTGGGTTGCACAACGGCTGGGCTGGGGTCATCTCGAGGTTGTCTGTTTTCTCCCAAAGGCCAAAATAGGTGACAGGACCCAGCTTAGTTGCCTACCAACAGGCACTGAGAGGAAAGTAGGGTTTCCAGCTCTAAGGAGGGAAATACCTGGAGGTTTGGGGGGTGGAGGGGGGGGGAGTTCGGGGGCGGTGAGGGGGGGGGGGGGGGGCGGAAGGACTCAGTAGGTATAATGTCATAGGGTCTACCTTCCAAAGCTGCCATTTTCTCCAGGGGAACTGATCTCTGCCATCTGGAGATCAACTGTAACAGCGGGAGATCTCCAGGTCCCACCTGGAGATTGGCAACCCTAGGGGAAAGTCAGCTGCACAGCAGGGGGTTGAAGAGAATGATTTGATGGCTGCTGGGCCAAGATTGGCAACAATAGTTCCTCAGGAACAAATGGCTGGTTTGGAGGGTGGAGTCTATGGCACTGTACCTGTCTGAGGTCCCCTCTCCGGGCTCCACTCCTCAAATCTCCAGAAATTATCATACCTAAAGCTGGCACCTTAACCCCTCCCCTCTCAGCAGCCTCTTTCTAGGCAAAATTCTGTCTTTCTCATTAGCAGGGAGCAAAGCAGCTTACTTCATTCTCTTCGGCTTTGCGATCTGTACAGCAATGCTGTAAGGTAGGTTAGGCAGAAAGTCTGTGGCTGGTCCGAAATCACCCAGGCAGCTTCCATAGGGATGCTCCTGAACAGGAGCAAGCACCCAGGCCTAGTGATGCCATGCCAATCTGGAGGCATGAAGTCACCCTGAGAATGCTTGCAGGCCTAGGGTTGCCATTGCCAACAAAGACAAATTGATGCAAAGGAGGATGGAAAAGTCTCCATATCTCTATTTTGCCTTAAATTGGTTTTGATGCCAGCAGAGTGAGAAAATGCCAGAGGCTCTGGGTGGGTGCCCCATGGTAAATGCACCAAACAATTCCTAAAGATTTTCCAAAACACTACTCTGTCGATAAATCATTTTCTACACTC
>NW_015175974.1:686091-696663 GCF_001447785.1 Gekko japonicus
TTTACATCCCCTCCCCAGCCTCTGTCTAGGGAAAGGGCAGTCTTTCCCTGCAGTGGGAACCAAAGCAGCTGACATCATTCTCCTCTCCCCCATATGATCCGCACAACAACCCTGTGAGGTATGTTAAGGTTGAAAGTGTGTGAATGGTCCATAATCTCCCAGGCAGCTTTTAAAACATGAACCTGGGACCTGCACACCATCCTCTGAAGCGCTCTCAGGTACATATCTGTTGCAGAAATGGGGTGACTGCTGGCACCGTTTCCTATCATTTTTTGCCTTGTGGTATTCTGCTTGTGGTGTGATCTGTCTTTTTTGTGGTGTGGCATGATTGTGTTATTGGGTTTGTTTCTGTTGAAGGGGAAATGATGTGTTGTGAGTGAGGACATATTTTACCTCAGAATACATCAGGTCCCATATGCAACTGACAATGCCAACTGTCTTGCGGGGGGGGGGAGGGAGTTTGAGGTGTGGAATGGAGTGAAGTCCAATCAGCTTCCATATACAAATGACCTTGAAACGCTGGCCCAATCAGAGAAGAGTGGGCTGAAGTGGCCCAGCCGTAGAAGCCCCGTCCCTGCACTCAGTCTGCAGATGGTCCTCTCCTGTCAGAGGTCCAGAGCAGACTGACCTGAACACTCTGGCTGGGGCTGACGTGGGCAGGACTACACAAAGCAGCCAGGCAACCCAGCCAGCGTCTTCTGACTGACAGTTCAAGCCTCCAAACACTGTTGGTGTGAATTGGAACGTTGGGCCCCACTACGGCTTTATATATAAGGGAGAGATAATATCCCTCTACATTGTTCTGCAATCCTACAATGCTGCTTTATTGTATGTATAAATACATTCTATAATCTGGTTGGTTCTATTAATTGTATTGATCTTACTGCACTAATTCATTTTAAATCTCAGTGAGAAAGATTTACTATAGAAGAAGTAAAAAAAAATAAGCAAGTCTTGGATAACAGGCATTTGACTGTATATATAAATCAAATATATCTCCTCTTGGTTCAAGTTGATCCATCTGGTATTTTAAATTGTTCAGATTGGTTAGGATTTTATGACTACATCATCTGTTTCTTGTTTGATATATTACAATCCATCTAGTGCCTTCTCAATAAGTTGGAGAAATAAATGCTGATTTGAACCCTCCCTCAAAACTGTATGAAATATATTCAAAAACATTAAAAACATCTGGGAAATTCTAATTCATATACCTTACACATTAAGATGAGCGTATTTTGATTTGTTTAAGGCAGTGACCACAAGACAACATGAGATGGTTTATCTTCTATAAGGTTCATCTTCTCAAGCAAAATCCCTTCCACCCAGGAGGAATGCCTCTTGCTGATGGGTAGAAGGAACTTTTAAGAGCAATTAGTAGTGTAGCCACTTTGCAAAGAAAATATCTGCATCTTTGGTGACTTCTAAACTTTCTGAGTTCTGTCCCAAAGACTCTAAAGTATGGCTTGCATTCTGAGAACCATGGAAGGAACAGAGTTCATGGAAGCAACCATGGTTTCCTGCTCTTTCCATTAAAGCCCCAGGCCTGTGAAAAGCTGCTCATGAGGGCCAGGGGATTTTTGGGAACAGAATGTGAAGTGGCACATGGAGGTGCAGGTGGAGGGAGGACACTGACAGAAATCATGCACGCTCCTTGCCAAAAGTTGAAGTTTATCTTATCCTTTTCTCTGATGAAATTCAAAGGGGGAACCCCTGTTTCCTACAATGGTGCTTTTTCCTCATTGAACTATTAGTGGAATGATAGGAATGTATGCTGTTAATGGGCAGTTGTATCTTCTCTAGTTGCCATCTTTCTATTCCTGTGACCTTCGCTTGTAAAAAGCACCTTCTGGCATTATTTCCCTCTGGGATCTGAATCCTTGTCTGGGAGAGGCCATGGACTTTTTCTGGGAGTCTCCTCTCCCAAGTGAGCTGTGGAGATATCTAGGTGGTATGGTTGAACTGTCCATGCTTCCCTTCCCTATGGGTCTATCTGTTAAAAGGGTATCCAAACCCCTATGTGCAGAGTTCCCAAAAGCATGGCACATGAATTCCAGTATCATGCCACAGTCATCTATGCAGCTGAGGAGGATCCCCCCCCATTTGTTTCTTCACTGCCCTGCCCTGTGGGTAAGGCAGGATGTACAGGATGTTGTGATATCAAAGAGGACTCCAGCAATGTTTTCTGTCCTTTCAGTTTGTTGGGGTTAAGTCTTTTTAAAAGGTGTTTTCTCTACTGGAAAAACTTAGGATACTAAATATGCTGGGTATAATTTTGGAGGAAATGTTTGGCAATTCCAGTTTATTATATACTAGGAATAAGGCCCGTTGTGGAAATAAATACAACGAGCTCCAGAAAGAGGCTCTGGGAGAGTGCCAAGGCCTTGGGCACTCAGCGTCAATTTGCTGTGGTGACCTCAGCAGGGTATAATGACACAGAGTCCACCATTTTCTCCAGAGGAACTGATCTCTGCTACTTGAAGAGCAGTTGTAATTTGAGTGATCTCCACCCCTCACCTGGACATTGGCATGGTTCCCCCAGGAGGAAATGGCTAGTTTGGAGGGTGGAGTCTATGGCATTGTAGCTGTCTGAGGTCCCACCCCTCCTCAAACCTCACCCTCTCCAGGCTCCACCCCTCAAATCTCCAGGAATTTTCCAACCTGGAGTTGGCGACCCTATCTCCTAACCAGCCAAGCATCAACCTGCCATTATCTGCCCCTCTGATTTCAGCTTTCCGTCTCTTCCCCCCTCCCCCCTGGAGATCAGTTGTAATTCTGAGTGATCTCCTCCCCTCACCTGGAGATTGGCAACAGTGGTTCCCCAAGAGGGAATGGCTTGTTGTCATTGTACCTGTCTGAGGTCAAACCCTTCCTCAAACCTCACCCTCTCCAGGTTCCGTCCCTCAAATCTCCAGGAATTTCCCACCTGGAGTTGGCAACGCTATCTCCTTCCCAGTCAATCATCAACCTACATTTTTTTAAAATTATTATTTTCTATTTATATCCCACCTTGCCTGCACAGGTAGGCTCACAGGCAGTAAAACACAGTGCATAAATATAGTACAATAAAATTTCCACATAAAACAGTGCAAATCAGTATAGATGGCAGTTGCTGTATATTGATCCAGTGTAACCAGACCAGCATCCATAGTTGTTAATTAGTGCTCATTCATCAGTGGCGGCTCCTAATTGAAAGCCTGGTAGAAGAGCTTCATTTTACAGGCCCTGCAGAACTGTAAAAGGTCCCGCAGGGCCCTGATGTCTTCTGGGAGCTCATTTCACCAGTGTGGAGCCACCACTGAGAAGGCCCTAGCTCTGGTGATGGCCAGTCTGATATCTTTCGGATTAGGAAGAGTCAGGTGATTTTGCAGCCCTGGCCTCCGTGCTCTCTGGGGGGTACATGGGGAAATCCGGTCCCTTAGGAAGGCAGGTCCCCAGCCATATAGGGCTTTAAAGGTCAAAACCAGCACCTTGAAGTGAATCCCGTATGCTTTTGGCAGCCAGTGCAATGCCTTCAGCACAAGCCGGATGTGCTCTTGTATAGAGAGACCCATCAGCAGCCTAGCTGCTGCATTTTGCACTAGCTGCAGCTTCCGAATTGGGGCAAGGGCAGCTCCATGTACAGAGTGTTGCAATAGTCCAATCTCAATGTGACCATAGCATTCATTACCTTTGCGAGGTCATTGCGTTCGATGAAGGGAATCAGCTGCCTAATCAGCCGTAGATGGTAAAAGGCTGCCTTGGCAGTGGCCCCATCAAAGGTTGGTAGTGGGATCCCTACCCCTGACCCACTCCAACTCAGGCACAGGACCTCCATCTCCATTGGATTCAATTTCAGTCGGATCAGTCTGAGCCAGCCCGCCACATCCTGAAGTGCCCGATCCAGGTCATCAGGGGTAGAGTCAGACTAGCCACCCAACAACAGATATAGCTGGGTGTCATCATCATATTGGTGACACCCTAGCCTGTGCCTCAGGGCAATCTGGGCAATCTGGGCAAGGGGGCACATGTAGATGTTGAATAACATTGGGGATAGCACCACCCCTTGCAGGACCCCACATGTCAGCGGGTGCCTCTGGGACGTCTGATCCCCTAGCACCACCCTCTGTCCCTGACCTTGGAGAAAGGAGACAAGCCATTGCAGGGCAAGCCCCTGAAGCCCCGTGTTGGTGAGGCAGTGGATCAGTAACTGATGGTCAACCGTGTCGAATGCCGCCGACAGGTCCAACAACAACAACAGTACCACCATGCCACCCCAATCCAGGTGCCTTCGGAGGTCATCTGTGAGGGCGACCAGTGCCATCTCTGTCCCATGGCCTGGATGAAACCCAGACTGGAAAGGGTCTAGATGGAAGTGTCATCCATAAAGCTCTGCAACTGAATTGCCACTGCTCTCTACAGCAATTTGCCCAAATAGGACAAATTTGAGATTGGCCGATAATTAGCTAATTTGGCCATGTCCAAAGATTTTTTTTTAGGAGAGGGCGGACCATTGCTTCCTTTTTTTAAACCCCCATAGGGGATTTTTATTGCATTTTCTATAAACTACAAAGAAACAACAAGGAAGGGGAATCTACAAACTACAGGAGAAGTTAAGAAAACCACTAAAAGCCCGAGAGATGGAGATCATACATTACTTAAAATACAAAAAAAAAAATCTTTCTTTTTTTTTGGTGTTGAAAGTGATCAATAACTATTTATCGCTTATATTATCAATTCCAACAAATCTGACTATATGAAGAGCTATACAAGATCATAAAAAACCCGCTAAGGCAGGCTTCAGAAAACATTAGCATCTCATTTTTTAAAACTTTTTGTTCCCCAAGTGACCAATTTTATTTTTTGGGGGGGCCACCCCCCATCTTAGAGTCCAGTCCTCATCAGTAAGTGTACTTATTGTCTCATCTTCTCTTCTTCTTATATAGTCTTCTTCCTCATTATCTTCTTCCCTTGTTGATCCAAGTTGTTACAGCAGACATTGGCCAGTCTTTAGGATAGAGTTAATTCTTCCCTTTTATTGCTTTAATCCATATGTCTTCTGGAGAATTTAGCCACGCTTTCACCAGGCAGATTATCATTTTTATATTTTCAGGATATGTTCATAGATCACATCCAACGCTCCCTCTAAGCTATGGAGTCTTGTGTGCAAAAATTCTACTTTGTGAGCTACTGGCATTAAAGTTGTGAGTGAATGATTTGGCTGCTGCATAAATTAGCTTGCTCTGGAGCCGTCCTTCCTGAGCTAAGACAAGAATGTGTGAGCTGGAGGCTAAAAAACTGTGAGCTAGCTCACACTAACTCACCTTAGAGGGAATACTGATCACATCCCTTCACTTTAAGTATCGCTTTTAATCTGCCAACCGGTCCCTCAACGACATACAGTCCATTTTAGATTCTCCCCTTTATCCATTTGGAGTTATAGAAGCTGATTCTCGGTTATTATCTCCATCCTTTTGCAGATGTCTTTCAGTTAGAACTGCTATGCAACATAGTCCTAATTTAATATTGTTGTTAGCCAGCAGGGGGTGCCCATTTTCTACTAGAAGAGCCTATAATAGAGTCAGGTCACATGGCCTGGTCAGCTGAATTCCCACTTCCTGAAGAAGGCTTAGATTTCATTCTGCTTTCTTCAGCACCATCTTTAAAGATGTTTATTCTTTTGTAAAATTGCCAAAGGTTTCTAAAGTCCGCAGTATCGCCCAGAAATCCCTCGACAGCTCTTCATTATAGTCCATTTACACTTAAAGCTCTGTCCCCCCCCTACAATGCTTCAAACTCTGTTTGTTTTGGTGCAGGGGGGAGTTCCCTCCTCCCCCTCACTTATTAAGGGGGGGACTTTCCACCGTGTTTTTTTTTTTAATTCAGTGCTTCAACAAACTCACAGTTCAACGTCATTCTTGTCATTTCATCTCAGGTAAGGTTAATTTCTCCAGATCTCCACATGCTTGTCCCGGTCAGTAGCTCCTGTTCCATGCGGAAGCAAAGCGGCAGCACTGTCGGGGCAGAAGGGAGCTTCAATTCACCGGCTGCGTGCCCTGGGAGAGGCAACTCTTTAGCATCCCATGGCTAGGAGCCCTTCACAAGGGCTCCGGGGGGTGCGCACAGTCGCACCCCCTCCCAACCACCAGCTTACGGCTCGCATCCCTGGGAGCACCCAGGAGAGGCAGCCGCCATTGAGTCACCAAAAACCAGAAGCTCCGGACCATTGCTTCCTTGAGCGCCCCAGGGAACAGTCCCTCGGTGAGGGACTTGTTGATAATATCCCTGAGGGCACCTTGAAACCCTTCATGGCCAGCTTTTATAAGCCATGAAGGACATGGATCAAGGCTGCATATGGTTGGGTGTACCGTTGAGAGCAATCTGTCAACTTCTTCCAGGCTGAGTGGACTAAAATAATCCAGAATAGGATCAGAAGATGTCCATGGGGCCTCGAGTTTGCTCACTGTCTCAACTGTGGCGGGGAGATGATGGTGGAGCAACAAGACTTTATCTGCAAAATAGCTCGCAAAGGACTCCCAGCCAAGATCTAATTCCCTAACATTTGGTCTGCCATTTAGCAAATCAGTTAACGACCAAATGGTTCTAAACAATTGTGCTGGGCGTGAACTTGCAGATGCAACCGTGGCCGCATAGAACTCTCTCTTCGCGGCTTTGACTGCCATCTCGTAGGATCTCATAAACGTCCTATAAGATGCTCTTGTAGCATCATCGCAGGCACGCCACCACCGTCTCTCTAAGTGCTGAGCCCTCATTTCATCAGCTGCAACTCCTGGGTAAACCAGGGAGCCCGCTTAGAATGAGGGCACAGAGGGTGTTGGGGAGCAATCTCATCGATGGCTGCCTAGAGTCAACCATGCCAATCCTCGACTAGTTCATCTAACGAGCCACCAGGGGGCACTGGATCCTGCAGGGCCATCAGAATCTACTGAGGGTCCGTTTGGCTCCGTGGGCAAGCTAAAATACACTTGCCACCCAAAAAGGGTCGGGGTGCAACGTTCACGTTGGCCTTCAGGCCACCACCTGTGAGGAGGCCGCATCATCAGCATGGACATTGAAGTCACCCAGGACTATCAGTCTTGGGTGCTCCAACGGCCAGCCTGACCACAAGTACCATGCTGATTATGTGCTGCCCAGTACATCGAGTAGGTACTATATTTGATTGGATGATTGCTCCCCACAGTAAAAAGAAAAAGAGGTTCAAGATATGTATTTATTTGCTTTGTTTCTAGCCCCCTTTCTTGCTGGGATGCAAGGCAGATTACAGAATATTTTAAAAATGTAATAAACAGCATAAGACATCCAATGAACAATGCAGTAAGACTAGAATTATAGAATTAGAAAAGTTTGTTTCCCCCCCCATCACTATAACCCTTTATCTTGCATGCATGAAGATTAACAAGGCAATTTTGGCTCCAGCATCACTAATATGGTAACATATAACAAAGGCATTTCTTCTAGTGATCAGAAGTCACAAATTATTTTAAAATAAAAAAATGAGAAACAGAAACCAAGTCTTAACTTGTAAGAGACACTGTATTATAGAGATGCTTGTTTGAAGATCAGGAATGGGTATGAACAAGAGTTTATATGCCACATGAAATTTGGAAACCTCTTTGATGAAATGGTGTCTAGTCTTTTTCTTCACTTTCTAATACATACCTTTGGTCCAATTCTCACATTCATGTTGACAGAGTAAAGTCATTACAAGGTGACTTTCCCCTGTTTTCACAGTGTGGTAAATATGAAGACTCACCACATGGGGCACATGGAAAACAGCTGTGCAAAAGCAACAGGGGAAAGTATTTACATGACATCAACTAGGATCATTTTATATACAGGACTGAAGACACTCGATGTGAAAAAATCAAAATTATCTAGATAAGGGCAAACTTATAAAATTGAATGGGTGTTATCAAAGCTGGGTTTTCTGTTTTGGGGCATTGTCTGTACCAGTGGGGTTTGTGTGGGTGGAGGGGAATTGATTACATTCTATATTCATTGCAGTTCTAACAATCCATTCTCAAGAATACAGCATTGTGTACCTTAACAAAATTGTTTCAAGAATAACGTAATTGTTCCAAAAGTGAATTATTATCAGTCTGCTTTTTATACAGCACTTTTCTTCCCAATGGGTATCCAAAGCAGCTTATGACATTATTCTTCCCTTCTCCATTTTTTTCTCACAACAACCACCTGTGAGATAGATTAGGCTGAGAACAAATGCCTGTTCCAAAGTCACTCAGTAAGCTTCCATGGCAGAATGGGAATCTGGGCCTCCCAGTTGTTTAAACCATAACTTTTTAACATTTGCTTGCACCCTATCCTTCAGAACATGGTTTTGATACTTTTGGACCCTTTTCAATAACAACAGGCTCTATCCATCCATCCTTCTGTCCGTCCATCCATCCATCCGTCCATCCCAGATTTGGCCTGTTCTTTCTCCAAGGAGATATACATTGTTCTCCCCTCCTCCATTTTATCTAGTTTATCCAGTTAGACTGAGGAAAAGGTCCAAGGTGATCACTCTTATGAGGGATCTAGCCGATATACGTCTTTTCTGTAAGCTAGATTTAAGCAACTTGCAGAGACACCATGACTTCATAGCCCCATACACATGGCCCCTCCCAGGGGTTGTTTCATAGAAAAAGAGCTAGGGGAACTCATTAGCATAACTCATTAGCATATGCCACACACCCTGACATCACCAGAAGTGTGTCAAAAGGCCACACCCCCTGAATGCGCTCACCCGCTTCAGGAAAGGGGATCAAAGTGTAATACAAGCCTCCTCCGAGACTTGATCACACCAATCTCAACTCTCTCTTGGGTCTTGATGCCTGCCAGTCATTCCCCCTGCCTGGGGGAAGCCGCGTTGGACCAAAATACAGTCCAAACTACCATAAGGAACACCCGTCCACTCTGAGCACTTACAGGGTGCGTCAAATCGCCATTTTACCCCGACCGGAAGCAGGGGGCGGGGCTTCGTCGTGTGCCCCGCCCCCCACACCTCACCCGGGGGAACGGCGATCCCCCACGATCCCCTGCGAACCCCTCGAATCGACCCTTGGCCCCTCCATGCACTGACTGAATGCACAGAGAGCGGAAGTGAGCACAAGTATGCTGGCCCTATGCCCCCACCAACCTCTGTGTGACTGGCAGCTTGTAAATTATGCACCTACGTGTGGAGGAAGGGTCCATACATATGTTCCGACCATACCTGTGATCAAGAACATTCAAAAAGCAGTGTCCCTGATCACAGAGTGGTAGTGTACAAGACGAAGCATGATGATGTCATGATCCGCTCCAACCAGCCCAGCAAGTCTGATTCAGAGTCCTCAGGGGAAGAGCCCAAGATCGGTGACTGAGGAGGATTCAAAGAACCAGCCCTGCAGAGGTGCCTGAGAAGGATATGCAAGTGGCACCAGCAGCAACACTGCCAGACCCTGCAAGGGAAACCTTGCCACTGGCCCTGAGTCAGCTGCTAGGTCTGGACTTGGACACAGGTCTGTAGCTCCTCAGGGTCCTCTCTCACTCTGCAGGAAGTGCCACAACCTCCCTGCCCGGCCTACAGCAGAATACTGAGGATAGTACTTCCTCACAGGATCATGGCTAAAGCGCAGCACAGCCACAGGAGCTCAACACCTGCCAGCAGAGCAGCTGAGCCTGATTACCTTCTAGCCTATTTAGACTGAGGCTTGGGAGCAGCAGCCATTTCGTAGAAAAAGAGGTGCAGGAGCTCATTAGCATATCTCATTAGCATAACTTATTTGCATATGCCACACACCCTGACATCACTGGAAGTATGTCAGAAGGCAACACTGGACTGTTTTGGATTGCTAACATGCTTGCTTCAGCAGCACATATACTAAAATTGGATTGCTAGCTATTGGGGGGGGGAGAACATGCAGATCGGCCCTCACAGAGGAGGGAGAGCTTGTACCTGAATAAACCTTACATAAGAACATAAGAGAAGCCAATGCTGGATCAGGCCAATGGCCTATCCAGTCCAACACTCTGTCACACAGTGGCCAAAAATACCAGGTGCCATCAGGAGGTCCATCAGTGGGGCCAGGACACTACAAGTCCTCCCACTGTTGCCCCCCCAGCACCAAGAATACAGTGCATCCCTTGCCCGAGCCTGAGAGTTCCTATCAATACCTTGTGGCTAATAGCCACTGATAGACCTCTGCTCCATATGCTTATCTAATTCCCTCTTGAAGCTGTCCATGCTTGTAGCCACTGCCACCTCCTGTGGCAATGAGTTCCGTGTGTTAATCACTCTTTGGGTGAAGAAGTACTTCCTTTTATCCATTCTAACCCGACTGCTCAGCAATTTCATTGAGTGCCCATGAGTTCTTGTATTGTGAGAAAGGGAGAAAAGTACTTATTTCTCTACCTGCTCTATCCCATGCATAATCTTATAAACATCGATCATGTCACCCCTCAGCCGTTGTTTCTCCTTTTTTCCTTGGTCTTAAAGGTGCCACTGGACTGTTTTGGATTGGTAGCTATGGGGAGGGAACGTGCAGATCTGTGAAAAAAGAAAGAAAAGGAAAAGAAAAGAAGGAAATAGGG
>NW_015175974.1:696843-704269 GCF_001447785.1 Gekko japonicus
GGAAAGAGGGAAAGAAAGAGAGAGAAGGAAAGAAGGAGGGAATGATGGAAAGAAAGCGCGGGCCAGCAAAGGTGAGGGCGGGAGGTGGGCGGGCCTTCCACCAGTCCTGCATGGAGATGCAGGCTGGCAAATGCGAGGGGGGGTGCGGGCTGGCAAATGCAAGGAGGGAGGCGAGCAGGCTACTTACCTTGCTTCTTCTTTCTGCTCAAGGGCTGCTCGGAGTTGGGGGTGGGGCTTGCTGCATGTGTCCACCCCCTGGGCTCCTTACTGCCGGAGCATTGCTCCTGGTCACTCCGACAGGAAATGAGCCCTGCTTGGGAGGCTTGAGAGCCAGCTTGGTGTAGTGGTTAAAGAGTGGTAGACTCTAATCTGGAGAACCAAGTTTGATTCCCCACTCCTCCACATGAAGCCAGCTGGGTGACCTTGGGCCAGTCACAGTTCTCTCAGAGCTCTCTCAGCCCCACCTTCCTCACAGGGTGTCTGTTGTGGGGAGAAGAAGGGAAGGTAATTGTAAACCACTCAGAGACTCCTTTAGGTAGTAAACACTGGGGTATAAAACCAAAGCCAACTCTTCTTGGGAAGGTTGCCTTACTGAATCAACTGGTCCATTAGGAGGAAGCCTGTATTCCAGCTACTTCTTTTTCTCCACTTCCTGCTCCCTGCAGCTGGCTCCATCTCTTGGCTGCCAGCTCCTGTCAATGCCCATCAAGTCTCCCTTTCTAGACCTGAGGGCACTACTCCAGAGGAGACCTGCTGCGGCCTACCTGCAGAGTGCAGGGCATGTTCACATGTAGTTGCCATACTCACAATCACATGGAGGTGGCGGGGCAGTGCACTCATGCCTGCTCTCACTCTTTATGCATTCAGACAACATGTAGAGGGGTCATATGTAAAGCACTAATGCTAAGATCCAAGGTTCAGTTCCCAGTGTTGTCACTTAACAGCTATTTGGTAACAAGTATTAGGAAAGACGAAGCTCTTCCTGAAACCGTGAAAGGCTACTGCCAATCAGAGCAGACTTGATGAACCAATGGTCTGACAATGTAATGCAGTCTCATTACGTTTATTAAGGAATTTAATGTGAAACATTTGTAGCTAACAACTTTAAGCTCACAGTTTTATTTCCTAAAATGTATGAAGTCTTCTTTGCCATTAAAAAGATGTAAGTTCAACATTCAAATGTGAAAAACATTAAACTTTATTATATCCATAGTGGAACAGAAATATATGGCTTGGTACAGACAGATAAGGCCAGCTGCAGGAGCTTGTGATACCATACACAGTTCATTAGAACTATTCAGACATATTTTATTATAACCATGGTTAGTTTGACTTCCTCTAGCCAGATTTCTCTGTAAGGGAGTAAGGAAAGGTGCTCATTATTAAGACTAGCCATGGTTGATAAACCAAACTCAAACCACTGATTCAGATGCTGGTTTGATGGATCTTAACTAACCAGCTAGGGGAGTGAGCCACATTCAGACAATCACACTAACCATAGTTAGTTTAATGAGGTCATGATTTTGTGTTATGTCTGAACTGAGCTTAGGTGTAAATATGGAGTTCAATATCCTAGCTAGGTGAAGTACTTGTTTATAAAATGTTACATATTTGGAATTTGATTGCTGTAAAGCTAAAACAAAAATCATCCTAACCTTGTTGATCAATCAGTGCTACAGAAGCACAGAAAATCAGTGCTCTATAAGAGCAGGAAAACTTCATTTATGTTGCATATGAGCAAAGATTTCCCTATTTCGCTGTTCAGGGTATTTGTTCCTTTAAGTTCATTTACCAATTTTGTGAAAGGAACAGTCCCTCCTTCCCAAATATTGTAACTTAATAGAGAAATTGTTGATTGATGCTAGAATTAATACCATGAGAAAATGGGCAACTTAGTCTCTTCCATCAATCAATGCATAGTTGTCAAAAATCTAGACATTAATGGAGATGAATAAAATTCCATATTTTAAATGAATCCACCATGGCTTTATTCCAGCACTTACATTTTATGACACCTGGAAATTATTCATAATATTTTGGAATAATCAATTTTCCAACTGATATGTGAAAGTGCATGTTTTGTACTAATATTGTAGGTGATAATGTCATATTTCTAGCAAGACTCCAACCAGGTGGTAGGAGGAATCTTTGAATCAAATCTCTACTGCATTGACATGACAACATATATAAGTACTACCAAAGTATGAAGTCCAGTTCTCATGAGTGACTGATGATCACCTCAGGATCTCCAAAGTCATTCACAACTCTTTTTTTCTAGGCCTCTTAAGCATGACCATCTTTATTACTTTTACAATGCAACCCTCAGCAGAGTTATACCCTTCTAGGCTCATAAAAGGGTTTTTTGTGTGTGTATTTTTCACATGTATTTTTCACACACACACACACACCTGGAAGTCATGGCAACCTCTGGTGAGTGACTTTGTGTGTACCTGGGAGTCATGGTGACCTCTGGTGACTGACCCCCTACTGGGGGACCATGAGGATATTCAGAGAGGTAGCTAAAGAAAGCCTGCTCCTACCTCCTGCTTCTGGTATTTCAAGGAAGTCTCCCATCCAAGTACTTGACAGAGTCAACCCTGCTTAGTTTCCAAGATCTGATGAGATCAGGCTTGCCTGGGCTATCCAAGTCAGGGCAGGCTCATAGAAGTTAATGGGTTTTGGAAGGTGTGTCTCTGCTTAGAATTACACTGTTAGCTGCCCTTTACAGAATACTAGCAAAGCAAACTGTTGAATCACTAGCTGACAAAGGCCTGAGAGGACTATGGAATTGGCACTAAGGACTAGGGATAAAATGGATGAAGTCTCTGTATCTGTCTCCACTGTGCAGGATACTGGGTAAATACCAGTTCCTGAACCGGGTTTTTCAGCAAGAGTCCTGAAAGAATTGAGTCAAATAGAAGTGTCCAAATGAGAAGTTTAAGCTAACTGACAAATTAAAATTAATAAATTACAGGTTTGGACAGGATATGCCCAAGACGATTTAAGGAAGAATGGTTTGTGGACTTCCATGAGGCATCATATTGGCCATTAAAGAAATTAAATTATCGTATGGCACTATGGGTGCATTCAGACGGGGGCTTTACAACGGTTAGGGTGCCGGTTCCAACCAGTGTACTTACGGGCGTTCAGACAGCGAACATCTGCCTCCCGTCCCTAACCGTTGTAAATCCCTTTACACCGTTGCACTCTGCCACTAGGTCCGAAGTGGTGGTAAACAGAGTGCAACGGTTGTAATCGGTGCACCCCGGCGTCTGATCGCTCTCCTCCGTTGCGCAGCCACTTCCGTCAGAAGCCTGAGGCTTCCGGCTTTCCCCCGCCATTTTTTTTTAAAACTAGGCGATATGCGCTCAGGCGAAGCTTCGCCCTGAGCGTTTGTTAAAATTTAAAAAAAAGCCCTTACTTTACCGTCCCGGAGGAGTCCGGGACTTAAGCGAGGCCAGGTTGGGCTTTAAACTTTAAAGGTAAGTCCTTACCTTTAAAGTTTAAATGTAAGGGGGGGGGTGTTGAGCATGCGCAAAAATAGCCATTCTCTGAATGGCTGCCTGTGCGCATGCTCAAACAGTCCTTTTAAAAAAAAAACACGCCGACGCCCGCAGCGTGTGAGCGGGCGTCCACCGGAGGGCTCCGCAGACAGGAGGGTGAATCTGATCGCGTTTCTGCCGGCATAAACTGCACCGGTTCCAACCGGTGCAGTTTATGCCGGCAGAAACGCCCCGTCTGAACGCACCCTATGTGTAGTATAGCCAGGAGATTCTACGATTGTTTGGGAGCCTAAAGAAAGCTAGGCTTGTTTTTTGGGCTGGGTGAGCTGTGATTGACCCAAGGTCACCCAGCTTGGCTTCAACTGGAGCCACTATTGGAAACAGGATACTGAAGTAGATGGTCTGATCTAGCATGGCTACTCTTGTGTTCTTCTGTAGCTGTTAATCATGAAAATAAGTCTGAGATGAGCTGGGAGAGCAGCTTAATAGTCAATGGTGTCTCAAAGGCAGTAACGTTTGCCATATTTGGGGCAATACATTTCTATTGCACATGCATGTACTGAGGAGCATTTGATGTATTCTCTTCCAAAAGAGTCTCCAAATATAACCTATTCCCTCCCCATTCATCAGCTCTCAAATTGATACCTGTCTGGTCCATGCTGGCAAAGCTGTTCAGGAGAAGAAGAAAAATGAGTAGATTGCAGAGATGTGGAATACTGTTGCTTAGGATATTCCGTATGTATGCCTTGATGCATACTCTTAAATGAATTGCACTACAGATCAAAAGCCACCTTATGTTTGCTGACTGAACATTAGAAGTGGGCTTTAAACTTTGCCCTTGTCACATTCTTGGTAATACTTGTGTACTTTGTCATGCCAATGAGGTGTGTTTGAACTGAACTGAAGTGCATTCAAATGGCACTTGCATCTGTTCACCTTCCTTAAAAAAATTTCTTTAGTACTTTGCAATCTCCTCTATGAATCAGAGGCAATGTGGAAGAGGCTTCAAAACAAACAAAGCATCCTGTCAATCTTCTTCCCTTTCATTTGAAGCCTCTCCTTTGAAGGGATCTTTTGGTGTTACAGGAAAATGCAGCTCAGAAAGAACTTGGGGGAGGGGAAAAAGTACGGCAATGTTAGACCTTTTATCTTGTCTAGAAGCTCCCAAATGCAAATAACTTTAATTACTCTTTGAACATTGACAGCTTGATTTTCTGACCACTGATAAACTGCAAGACAATTCTTTCTACCTTCAGTTTACTTGAAAGTGGCTTAATAACTAATATTAAAAAGGTAGTGCACTTGCTGGACTGCAGTAATAGAGACAGGGGTCTGTTATGCACAGATATTTTCATTTGTTTTCACCGTGCATGTCCATCGGGTTTACTTTGTCGTTCTGCGTTGATTTTTCTCCTTTCAGCATTCAGTTCACTTTCTGGTCACTGTTTCTCTGGGTTTTCTGAGAGTGCTTTTGTGCCATTTATTCCCTTATTTCACATCCAAGCCAAAGGTATTCAAAAGCGTACAGATTTCCTCAAATTCCTCCCCCCCCCAGCCGCCGCCCTTTTGCCACCCTTGGAAGGTCACTCCCCCGCTCACATCGAGGTCGTCCCTCCCACTCTGCACCTTCTGCCATCCTCCCCCATCATCAGTTTACAAGCTCACTTTTCCCCTTGTTGTTTTATTTTTATTTTTTACAAGTGGCATGAGTCTAGTGATATGAGACTATTGCTAGTCTTGGATTGCTGAATAAAAAAATTAAAATGGGGGGAGGGAGTTTAAAAGGAGCTACATGAGGTTTAATTCCCTGCTGGTATTGACTTGAATGGGGGACTGGAGAGGAGGAAAATGACAGCATCCCCAGAGCAAAAAATAAAACATTTCAGTGCTGCATGCAAACAAAATAAAGGGGAGGAGGGATCGTCATCACAGAATGAAATTGACATGAGATGTAAAGAGGCTGAGCCACATGGACCTTCTGCAAACTGCCAAGCTTAAGAATCGCTTGGGATCAATCCATTTTGAGTACAGCGTGCAATCACTATAGGACAGGCTTTTTAAAACTGCCAAGATCATGACCAGTGTGCAGAATCAAATTAGAGAATCACAAAGAGGAAATCATGTAAATTTGCAAGGAAGGGCAGGAAATTAGTGTTACTATGCAGCTGCGCCAAGGCATGAGCAAAAATACCTCATTTTTTAAAAAATTTAGTGGCACAAGACTATAGAAGCTCTCCAGAACTTCTGCCAGAGGACTCCTCCCCCATACAAATTGTAGCTCTGTGCAAAACATGGTGCAGTTGTGGCCGACTTTGCACAGGCACATGCGTGCACACGCACACACATGTTGCCAATGATCACAGCTTGCAATGCCAGTGTAAATGGGTTCTACCATGCATTCTGTACTCTCAATGTGTTTCTTCATATTATGAGACTCTTCCCATTTTTCACAGTGGCCGATAACACAGCAGAGAATCCCCTAGTGCTCAGCAATATGGAAAACGGGGCTTCAGATCCGCTCGTCAGTTTCAAAAAATGTCTTGTCAATTTCAACATCAAGTTTCCCCCCTTTTGCCTGTGTTTCTTTCTGCTCCCTTTCATTCAATGAACTAACACTAAAATGCAAGCACAAAACCTGAACTATAAGGATTTAAATGGAACGTGCTTGCTGGAGCTACTGTGCAGCTGCGTTATAGAGCAATTGTATAAATTAAAAAAAATTGGACACCACCCCCACATGTCACAACTGATGTTCCACCCTGGTTTAGAAAAGTGCAATTTTTAAATCATCACTGCAGGATAAATACACTGGAGGAAAAAGAATGGTGCACAAGGTGGGCACAGAATCCAAAGTCAAGATTAAAGGCTTAGTGCTCTGAAAATCTGCAGTAAGATGTGCATACGTAATGGGCCAGGGTTTCAAGGAGTCATAAGTATGCATTCAGAGAGTCATAGATATGAATCCAGGTAGAATCTAATGAAAATCACCACAGACCCAATTATTTAATATTTTTAGGTACTATATTCAGAAATAATATGATCGTTAAGTCTATATTTGGGGGGGGCTCTCTTATGCTGCTTCCATTCTACAAGTCATGAGGACCAGCTTTAGACTGGTCCTGCATTGGGCAGGGGGTTGGACTAGATGGTCTGTATGGCTCCTTCCAACTCTATGATTCTAGGAAGTCAGAGGGTTGTGAGCAGGGCTTTTTTTCTGGGTAAATGTGCCGAAATGGAGTTTTGGAACCTCTTAAGCAAAATTATTTTTGAAATGTTTAAAAACGTTTGAGTTTTCAGTATACAGCTTGAAAACTTCACCTCCCTTTTGAGAGTTCCAGCACCACTCCCCCCCCCCCAAAAAAAGCCCTAGTTGTGAGGGGAGAGAGTAACTTAGTAGAGACACTGTCCAACCAGAAGAGTTTGTCAGAACAGGATCATCCCAACTGGCGTTTGTATACACAGTCGCCACTATTCACCAATCATTGCACTGTTTCAGTGACTTGAGGAGGGCTTTGTGATTCTATAGCATATACACAAAGGTCTTATATGGCCCCGTTAACACGAGGCGTTTTGGGCCGGGAGTGGGCCAGATTGGAGACGGAGCAAACGGGCGCGATCCCACACCAACATCTGGCTGGCGTGGCGCTCCCGTCTCCGATCCGGCCCTTTCCTCGGCTGCGGCGCGTCAAAAGTGAACCACCTACTGAGGTGGGTCATCTGGATGACGCGCCGCAAGCCGGGCCGTCAGATCGCCCGCGCGTCTTTGCACCGGCGCATCCCCGGCTCCTAGCCGAACTGCGCATGCTCCGACATGCGCAGTTCAACAGGCTTCCTGTCAGGGCCGTGGTTTCTCCGATCCGGCCCTTTCCTCGGCTGCGGCGCGTCAAAAGTGAACCACCTACTGAGGTGGTTCATCTGGATGA
>NW_015175974.1:704391-758908 GCF_001447785.1 Gekko japonicus
ATGTTAAATTTATAGTAGAAAGCCAACAAGAAGGAGACCCAAGGAGCATCCAGCTTGGTGCAGGGTCCTGTAAATGGGACAGCGCAATACAAAATGCCTTGAATATAAAACAACGTTCGAATTTTTAAATTTAATTTTTATCTACTTAAAATATTTTTACGCTGCCTTTCCACCCAATCAGAGTCTACTAAGAGGCAATATTAAAACATCTAAACAATTAAAAATACAGTTAAAATCATAACATTCAGTTATGAAGCCAGGCCTCCAGGGATTAGGAGTGAGCGAGGGAGACAGGGCGTGCCGCTGTTGACCTTTAAAGCCCTGTACGGCTTGGGACCAACACACCTTTAAGGACTGCCTTCTCCCCAGCCTTGGCAAGCCCAATCCAGCCTTGGCAAGCCCAATCTCATCACATCTCAGAAGCTAGGCAGGGTCGACTCTGGCCAGGACTTGGGTGGGAGGCCTCCTTGAAACACCTGAGGTGGGAGGCGGGGGCAGGCTTTACTCAGCCACCTCTCTGAATATCCTCCAGGCCCCCAGTAGGGGTCAGTCACCAGAGGTCGCCATGACTTCCAAGTGTATACACAGTCAGTCACCAGAGGTCGCCATGACTTCCAAGTGTAGGAGATGGTCTAATTAGTCAGACACAACTTAATTTGTACAATCAAAATAATGACCGACAAGCAGGGCTGAATCAGTGGGAGTTCCAGCATAATAAGCAACCATGCCCTACCCATTATGGGTCTGACATTATGAGTGCCTTTATGGATAGAACTGTGGTCATAACTAATGGCCCCGGTCACACTGGGGGAAAAGGTGTGGCTGAAGTGCGGCTTTTTGGAGATCCCCCGAGCCGCCGCGCGGTTGCTCCCCGGCATGATCAGATGCCAGGGGGAAGCCACAGATCGGTGAGCGAGGCAGCCTGCTGCGCATGTGCGCACCTGCGCAGTTTGGCCGGGGGCCTCACATGCTGCCAGAGACGGGTGTGCTGGCGATCCCACAGCCACCCCTGCTGCAGATTTTCAGGTAAGTATTAGTGTTTTGTAGAAGTTTTTTTGATCCACACCTTTGGCCGGAAGAGACGGCTCAGGGACAGGTGCGTGCCGCTTCCCAGATGTTGCAGTGAGATCGCGCCCGTTTGCTGTGCCCCCGATCCATTTCTCTCCCGGGCCAAAGTCTCCCATGTGACTGGGGCCATAGCTTTCTGATTTGCCTTCAGGAATACCTGATCTCGTCAGATCTTGGAAGCTAAGCAGGGTAGACTCTGGCAAGTACTTTACCTCCATGGTACCATATATTGCTAATTTGACAACTCCAGTTTTTAGGAGGGTTTTTATGCTTGCAAGGTTCAACCTTTTCCCCTCAGTAGTGGTTTCCGGTAGATACAGGGGTGTGCCATACAAGGATAGACTCTGTAACTGTAATCTTGGGGAACCTGATTCTATCACCCATATTCTCTTTCGCTGTCCTAAATATCTCGCTATGCGCAATGTTTTGATCCGCCCACTTCTCCCTGTGCAGAGAGATTTTCTGGATAGGGATTTAAATTTCTTTCTAGCAGACAAGAGTCCAGCAATAACACTATCTGTTGCTGAATTTTTGACTTATGTATGGAAGTCAAGAGTAGTACTTTGTAAATCTCGTAAACCATGTTAGGATTGCTTTGTATTTTAAGATAATGGGAATATTGGTTATCGTTGTTTTAGTACTATTCCTTAAATTTTGCCTTTGTTCTGGTTATCTGTGTTATGCCAATAAAGGTTTCTGTTCTGTTCTGTTCCTAGCCGAACTGCGCATGCTCCGACATGCGCAGTTCAACAGGCTTCCTGTCAGGGCCGTGGTTTCTCCCCGGCGTCTGATCGCGCCGGGGAGAAAAGGTGCCGCGGCCAGGGGATCCATGGGATCCCGCCGCGGCGTCTCAACTTTGGCGCGGCTTTTAAAAGCCGCGCTTTTAGAGGCTTTCCCCCTGCCCTGTGGCAGGGGCCTATGTATCATAGATTTCAATGGCAGCAGCTATACTGGTTGCTAGGCAGTGGCCTGGGTCAAAGCTTTGCTTGTACCCACTGGCAGGCAGGCACAGCTGTACAGCTTGGGGAGACAGGCAGCTCATGTGGTAGTCCTGAGACTAGGAAGGATAACAGCAGGAGTCCAGACTTTTTTTTACCTGAGCAGTAGGCAGCTGGCTTGCTTTGCAGGTAGGGAGAATAGAGGCAAAGGCTTAAATGGTAAAGGGGTAAAGGCACGTGCCTGCCTCCATTGACAGGCAGCCCTTACAGCGGACAAATTAAGCAAAAGTGCATTGCTTGTTCTAGTTGGCAGAAAGCCAGAGTTCTGGAGACTGGGGGAGGGGCGAGTTCTGGAGTCAGAGGCGAAGGACCAGGTTTTGTTCCCTTCATAGTAAAAGAAGTCCTCCATTTTTCCTGAGCAGGATCATGTTAGAAGTCAGATGGGCTGAGAGAAAATGCTGAAATCACCTGAGTGTAAGCCAGGTAAGGCAGGGGACAGGGTTTAGCTTTCTTCATCCACATGCTCCAATGTTGTTTAAAAACAACTTCCCACTTCCTGGGGATCCCAGAAAAGGAGAAAAACATGTCAGCCCATGCCTCTCCATGCCTGCTGTGCAAATGAAAATTGTCAAGCCCACTTTCTCCAGTCTTTGAAATCTAAGACACCAGATCCCATGTACAAGGGGTACCATGCCAATTTCACATGGCAAATAAGTTAAAAAGTCATAGTCAGAAATGTTTGCACTAAACTATTTAAACTAAAGGAAACAAAAAGAGAAAAAAACCCCAAACACGCTAATAAGTACACTAACAAAATGAGCAAAAATTACAAAAGGCTAAAATTAAACCAAAAGGGCCTATACAAAATGTCTGTGCAAATCTTTAAATGTGGTTGCAGTTTCTGTATTTTTAGTAAGGGTGGGGAAGGGATGAGATCTGTAGTATAGGTAGAATCATGCCTGTATCACCTCTTCCACCCAGTGGTAGTGGTGGCAGCACCTATACTCTTTCTCTCCCTTTCTGGACTATAAAGTCACCATGCAAATAAAGTTAGAGGAGGATTTGGAAGGTCTTGATCAGGCAAAAGATCTGCAACAATTTTACAAGAGTTTTTTTAGAAAGTGATAACATTTCTAAAATGGTCATCATCACCATCAAAAGCGAAGGCAAAATGTCGATGACCCTGCTTAGACAGAACATCTGGGGATTTCTAGGAAGATTAAAAGAATGTTAATAAAATTCATAACATTTCTTCGCAACACAGATGTGTTTAGATTTCATATAGTTTGTTTTAATCAGCAATCTGTACAATCTTACATATTTCCTGATTTTTTAATTGTACCATTTTTATGGTGGAACTTATTTGGTTGTAATATCTTCCTGCCGTTTTATGGCATTTATACAGCAAGTGTTGCTGTATATATGCCAATTGTTCAGATAAGCTGTAATGGCCTGCGGTTAAACAACAATAAAGATTGATGTTTCTAGGGCTGAGCCAAAAGTATTCACTGCTTTTCATGAACATTTTCAGTACTGTGAGACATCTCTCTTTCAGCAGTTTTTCAATGAATGCTTTGAAGTGTTTGAAGTGGTTTTCCTATTCATGAAGCATAGCCCTCATTCTGAACGGAATTTGCCATCCTTGATGACATTAGAAGGTAGTCGAAGCTGATCCCTGATGTCTGGGATCGCCCATCTGATGAGCCAGGAAGCATTGTCCTCACAATTGGCTTCCTTTGTCCTCAGTGACATCACCATGTACACAAATGTACTAGCTATTTAACATTGTGACATCACCCAGTTCACTGTGAGATGCCCAATTAGCTGGGAATCACCCCTGTGACTATTCTAGAAAGGAGAAAAGCCTTCAGTTAAAAATTTTCTTTTTCGAATTAACACTTTTGCCCACAGAGCTTTCAACTCTGAGGAGACAATGGTGTGAGTATCTTCAGTCATTTATAAAGTGTTAGCAGAGGAATAGGAGATATGATGTCAATGAAGGAGGTGTTTCAATAAAACCGTGCTCCACAGAGAGAAATAAGTATTAAGGTACTGGGAATGAGAAACAGATAATATTGGGACTTTTCAGGGTGTGTTTTTTAAAGATGACTAAGGGAGGATAATACAGGTTTATAAAATTATTTATGCGGTAGAAAGAGTGGAAAGAAAAAACTTTTTCTTCCTCTCCCAAAATACTAGAACTTGAGGGCTTCCGTTAAAGCTGATGGGCAGTAGATTCAGGATGGATAAAAGAAAATATTTCTTTATACAATGAGTTATTAAAATGTGGAATTCTCTGCTAGAGGATGGCCCCGTTCACATGGAGGATTTGCCGTGCTAAAGGCACGAATGTCAGGCAGATTTTCAGGGCATGATCACACCACACCCATGGCCAACCCGTGGCATCCCGCCGAAGATGCACAGTAAAAAACTACCTCGGAAAGTGCACTAGTATCCGGAAAACAAGGGGCAGGGGCAGGCGTCTGGTCGTGGGAGCGCTAGTATCCCGTGACATCCGGCGCCTGTTTTTCGTAAGCACCTGCACACAAACACGTAACTGAAAGCAGTGCTGCTCTCCAGAACTGTGCATGTGCACAAACGTGAAACACTTGCCATGCCGCTTCTTTGCCATGCTCCAGCATCGCCGTGTGATCGCCAGCTAACAGCCTAAGCCTGAAGATTTGGGGGACCGTGTGATCGGGCTACCACACTTTATTTTGCTCTGGGGCAAAAAGCCCCATGTTATCTGGCCTGTGTGACTGGGGCTGATATAGTTATGGCCACAGGCATAGATGGCTTTAAAACTGAATTAGACAGCTTCATGGAGGATAGGTCTATCAGTGGCTACAAGCCATGGTGACTAAAGGGAGCCTCCATGTTCAGAGGAAGTCAGCCTCTGAATCCCCGTGCCAGGAGGCAGCATCAGGGGAAGGCCTCGGCATCTATGCCCTGTTGTTGGCCCTCTAGAGGAACTGGCTGGCCACTGTGTGAGAAAGGATGATGGACTAGATGGACCACTGGTCTGATCCAGCAGGGCTCTTCTTATGTTCTTAAGCAAAGAGTTAAGAAACCTGTATTTTTAAATTTTGTAAACTGCCTCAAACATCTCATGGTTGAAAAGCAGTATAAAATTAATAAATATGTATTATGTGTTGTATCAAATAGTCATTTTCTGTTGTCGGAAAGGAATTTCCATGGATGGAATGTGTGGGGACGCTATGTTCATCAGTTCCTCTTCCCACTGCAGACTCTCCACATCATGTCCAGCACCTTTCCTGTATGTTTCCTGAGCCGCGAGGGGGGGGGGGAAGCAGATCAGGGGATGCAGTGGCCTGCCCCAGGAGGAGGGGAAATTCTGGTTCTAGTTAACCTTTATATGTGTGGGTGTATATACATACACGTCTACACTGCTATGTATACAAGCACTATGTGTTTTCATGGCATTGTATGCATAAGCCAATAATGGAGGCAAAGTTTTCTTGCTTGAAACTATGCTGAGTTTCTTGCCTTTTTACAGCAAAAGTCCCACTTCCCTTCAGCCTAATCTACCTCACATGCTTGTTGTCAGAACAAAATACAGAAGGGATCCAGAAAAAGGATAAATAGAGTTCTGTTCATGCACAGAGGCTTCCCTTCCTCTTTCTTACTGCAACCCTTCTTGCACACAGCCAAGAATTATTTGAGGATCAGAGCTGTCTGGAATAACATGGAACTGGCTGCAAGGGGCAGCTGCAAGTGGGTGGGAAGGAGAATTAGCAGAAATTGACCTACCTCTTTGTATGTGCCCTCCCTGGAGAGCCTATTGTTTATTTCACTTATTCTGCTTTTCCTCCAAAAGATAGTGCCTTATACATCATTTCAAGAAGACTGCCCATCAGTCAGATTATAGTCCAGACCTGCTTTGTTTTAACAGAAGAAATACTGCAATAGTATTGTGACCCACTCTCTGCTATGTCAACACCAAAACTTACCATCACCATAGCAATTATTGCTACTTTTAGTATAACTATTAAAAAAACACCATTAATTCTACACAAGGTAGTGAGGTGTAGTTGTTTAGTGTGTCAGGCTAAGATCTGGGTTCACCTTGAAGCTCACAGAATGATCTTAGACCAATCATTTCTAGGGATGGGCAAGAACCAGGAAAATGTGGTTCGTTTCAGTTCATGGTTTGTGGCGTACCCAGTTTGTGAGCCATGAACCATCACAAATTTTAAGAGCTCCAGTTCATGAGGTTTGTGATGCAATAGAGTGCCCTCCCCAGTGTGCTAGAGCCACCAAATTAAAAGAGGATACCTAACTGACTCTCATCTACCTGCCTTACAAGTTTGGTGGGGATTGGAGTTATAGAGTCTGAGTAACAGTCCCCCAAAGAAGGTGCCCCCATCCTCCATTTTTTCAATGGAGGAAAAAAAAGAGGGTAATAGAAGCCCAGAAGAACAGAATCAAGGTCCCAGAGAATCTCTGCAGTAGAAACAGAAGGTGGGGGGCATTTTTGCAAGCTCAGCAGTACCAGTGCAATGTACTAGTGCCCAGCAGAACCCAGTGCCATTGTGGCAATGCTAGCTGAACAGGACTGATGTTAAGCACAGAATCACACTCCAAGCAAGGGAGGGAGGTTGGAAGCCCAAGAGAACCAATGCAATGTATTAGTGCCCAGCAGAACCCAGTGCCAATGTGGCAATGCCAGATCAATCACAATCCAAGCAAGCGGAGGCATTTTTGCAAGCCCAGCAGAACCAGTACAAGGTACAGAGTGGCCAGCAGTACCAGTGTAATCACATAGTGCCTAGTGGATGTCAGACTCTTGTGTAAACTTCAGTTTCAACAACACTATCTTTTCAGTGATTCGTTTATTGAGATATAAAGATGCTGCAAGCTAAGACATTCTTGTGTCAGAACTGCCAAAACAGGCACCAAAAACAGAGTTATACCCCATTCAAACAGCTCCCCCCAAAGCTCAGCCAATCACACAGTTCATTCAGCTGCCAAAATGAGTGCATGTTCACATCCCCCCCCCACCTGTGAACCTACAATCCTTATCTAAGACAGGCTAGCGAGCACAGACAGACACCAAGGTCATTCAGTCTCTTCCCATCTCATGGGAGGCATCCTTAGAAAACAGTTAACACGCAATGAAGCTAAGCAGGCACACACACTCACACAACTCCCCCCCAAAAAAATCCCAAATACAGAATGGTGCAGGAAAATGAAGACAGAACACAAGATCCCATGGCAAACGAGGCCCTGAGATTGACAGCAGAACCCAGTGCCAATGTGCAATGTCAGCTCAATTACAATCCAAGCAAGAAGGGGTATTTTTGCTAGCCCAGCAGAACCTGCACAGAGTGCCCAGCAGAACCAGTGCAATCACATAGTGCCTAGCAGAACCCAGTGCCAATGTGGCAATGTCAGCTCAATACGACTAATGTCAAGCACAGAATCACACTCTAAGCAAGGGTGGGTTGAAAGCCCAGCAGAACCAATGTAATGTATTAGTGCCCAGCAGAACCCAGTGCCAATGTGGCAATGCCAGCTCAATCACAATCCAAGCAAGAGGGCACTTTTGCAAGCCCAGCAGAACCAGTACAATGTACAGACTAACCAGCAGTAGCAGTGCAGTCATAGAGTGCCCAGAAGAACCCAGTGCCACTGGTATTGCAAGCTTAAAAGGACTGATCTCAAAGCACAGAGTCACAGATCTAAGCAGGGGGGGTGGGATTTTGCAAGCTCTGTTCAAGAAAATGGGAAGGAAACACAAAAGGAAGGCTGGCAAGGGGGGGGGCTCTTGAAACTAACATGACTAGTTTGAAACTGACAACAGTGTTTCCAGGGGTGGAGAATTCCCTCCCCTCTATTGCTTCGAAGTTTGGAAAACATTGTGTTTGAGTGGAGAGAGTCTGTGTGGAAATGTATCTATTCACAAACTAGCATAAACCTCCATGAACTGCTTGAAAGTCTGCAGAAAGTTTGTGCTGATTGACTTGCCACGAACTTCAGTTCATGAACCGGCCAAAATTCATCACAAACTTTAGTTTGTGAGGTGGTTCATGCCAATACCTAGTCATTTCTTCTCACCTTAATTTACCTCACAGCAGTGTTGTCAGGATAAAATGCAGAAGGGAGAACCATGCCTGCTGCCTTGAGATCCTCCAAGGACAGGTAGGATACAAATATACTAGTTACATAGACAGATGGTGCCTGAGAGAATAACAAAAGCAAAAAAGACACCACAACAGAACTGAAAAACTCAGCATGCTCTGTCTAAAACTCTGATTCATTCAGTGGCAGCAGCAGATCAGTGATGAAGAGGATATATGACAACCCACCCACCCCGCTCCATTCCATTCCTTATTTCTCTGGTTTCTAAGAGTCATTTGGCTCTTGCAAATGGCAAGGTCTTGCTCACTTGTTACATTCCATCAGGCTTGGCAACTGCCTGAGTTTCCTGAGCCAGAAACTGCCACTCACCTTTAGCACAGCTCCATTGCTTTCAATAGACTGAAATGGTGCCTTTTCCCTTGCAGAGGCCCAGGTGTGAGAAAGCAATAATTTTATCTCTCAGATGCCCCAGCAAATCAGAGCAATATTTCTGCAGCAGTGGAAACAGCTTGAGGTTTAGGAGGAATTCTAGCCCTTGTCCGGTGTGCTGCGACCCCTCCTTCCCACACCTGTGACCACAGAGTGGTTGGCAATAAAGTGTCAGAGTATGGCAGCTCAGGGACCCCAAATCTTCCATTATGTATGCATGTTCTTCACAGGAAAGAAGAAGCCTACTGACCTATAGTCCCATACTGGCCAAAACTCAGACCTCAAGGGTCAGACCCCATGGATTATTGCCACTTGTACAGCATTAGAAGTACATTCCCACAACCCTGAGCATTCTTACCTGACAGCAAGCCCCACTGAACATAACGGGGCCTACTTCTGTGTAGACATGCATAGGACAGCACTGAATGTTTTGCAGTAATTATCCCATTGATGGTCACAGCCACCCTGTGATAATAACATCTCCATTTTACTCACAACATACATTTCCATTTTACAGAGGTTGAGAGATAATTTTTAATTAATAATTCAGCAGCAGCAAGGCACATGGTGCTTTACAGAGTAAGAATGTAAGACCATAAGAGGAGGGCTGCTACAACAGGACCAAAAGGCTATCTAGTCCCGACCTCCGTTTGCGATAAGTCAGATGCTTTGAGAAACAACAAACATAGCATGAAGGTAAATGCCTGTTTTCAAAGGCATGCTGCATTTGGGATTCAGATGTTTTCAGAAGCAGCCAGCCACTAAACATGTTGGATCCATTTAGCTATTAAGGTTAATAGGCTTTGATAGACTTGTTCTCTATGAATTTGTATTTTTTTTAAAGCTAGTGCCTGTCACATCTTGTGGCAGGGCAGCACATTCCATGTAAATTATGTATTACTAGCCTGCAACCCATGCTTTGCTATGGTATTTAAGTTCCGTAAATCCAGTTATAATACTGATGATGTGAAATTTGAAATGTGACATTTGTTGTAGGAATTCTAATGGAGAAGATTGTAGTGTAAGAAATGAAGTGAGACATATGTACTTTTTTTCTCTACTGAAGGACCTCTCTCTAGACTACATTGGTAGTTCTGCCCTCAGGTGCTAGGTTCACCAGGCTACTTGATGAGCTCACTCTGGAGCAGGCCACATAGAACTGTCCATTTAAGAAGCAGTTGTCTGTTAAGTCCACTCCTGCTACCTTCCACGAAAGTGATGGCCTCTCTACTTGTGTTCCTGGATTGTTTTGCTCATATAGAGACTGTGTTGTTCTGAGCACCTCAGGGTGATCTTGCTGGTACTTGGCCTGTGCAGCTCAGTGCACTGCAGGAGTGCTATGTGCAAATGTCTTTGCCGCATTCCTAAGTTGCCTCCTCATAAGAACATAAGAACATAAGAGATGCCAATGTTGGATCAGGCCAAAGGCCCATCCAGTCCAACACTTTATATCACATACTGGCCAGAAATACCAGGCGCCATCAGGAGGTCCAGCAGTGGGGCCACTGCTGCCTGTCCAGTGTAGGAGGGGGAAGGGGGAAGAGTATTAGAAGCCACTGTGGAGGCGGGGCTGGCAGGAACACTAAGGGGTTGCTGCTGGGGTGGGCTCCCTCATTACTTTAAGCACCCTGTGACCACTGCTGCACCTGACAGACACCTGCCTGTCTGGTGTTCGGGGGGATTGTATTTAAAGGCATTGGAGAGGCTGGGCCAGCAGCAAGGCTAAGGCAATCCTGCTGAGCAAACCTCCCCAGTGCCTGTAACCATCCCACTTCCTCTCCTACACCTGACAGACACCTGCCTGTCTGGTGTTCGGGGGGATTGTATTTAAAGGCATTGGAGAGGCTGGGCCAGCAGCAAGGCTAAGGCAATCCTGCTGAGCAAACCTCCCCAGTGCCTGTAACCATCCCACTTCCTCTCCTACACCTGACAGACACCTGTCTGTAAGGTGTAGGAGGTGGGGAGAGTGTGTTGGAAGCCATCAGAGAGGCTGGGCCGGCAGGATCACTAAGGCATTACTGCTGAGGTGGGCTCCCTCATGGCTTTAAGCACTCTGCACCTGCTATTGCATCTGACAGACAACCGGCTGTTAGGTGTAGGAGATGGGGGGAGTGTGTTTGAAGCCATCAGAGAGGCTGGGCCAGCAGCATCACTAAGGTGATCCTGCTGGGGTGGCATCCCTGATGGATTAAAGTACCCTGGTCCTGCTCCTACACCTGACAGACACACGCCTGTCTGGTTTTGGGAGGATTGTATTTAAAGGCCTCGGAGAGGCTGGGCCAGCAGTAGGGCTAAGGCAATCCTGCTGAGCAAACCTTCCCAGCAGTTGTAAGCATCCCACCTCCTCTCCTACACCTGACAGGCAGCTGCCTGTAGGAGGGGGAGGGGGAGTATTAGAAGCCTCTGAGGCAGGGCCGGCAGGATCACTAAGGCGTTACTGCTGAGGCAGGCTCCCTTGGGGCTTTAGGCACCCTGCAACCACTGTTGCATCTGACAGATAACCACCTGTTAGGTGTAGCAGGTGGGGGGAGTGTGTTGGAAGCCATCAGAGCGGTTGGGCCAGCAGCATTACTGCACCTCACAGGTGGTTGTTGGCCATTCCTGATTTCCTTAGCTGTCATGATCTGTCTGCAGTCTCCTGTAACTGTTGGCTTTTTTTTACCTCAGAACACTATGCTCTGCAGCTGACCAATCAGAGAGTGAGGGGGGGTACAAGGAGGCAGCAGCCCGGCAACCACATAGGAATCAATGGGGGGGAGCACATTTTACCCCTTTTGACTCCCTTAGAGGTCGAATTTCTAAAAAAATCCCTTCTTAGCGAGCACCTATGTCACGGTAGGAGCGCTCTCCCCGAATTTGGTGTCTCTAGGTCCAGTAGTTTGGCCTGGGCGTTGATTTTACAGTGAGGGGACTTTCTTTTATAAATATAGAAGATGTGGGAACATGCATTCTTTTTTCTGTCCTGAACCTATATTATGATACAATATAGTATATGTAATATTTGCTACATCAATAACATCTAGTATACTAACAGCGGAGTAATATCATTTATAATACTAATAATAATTATAAACCATTTCGTAGAACATCATTAGAAACAAGATTTAAAGTTTGTAGTCTTCACCTTTGTGATGCTAGTGCATTGTGAATTATTTTGCGTCAACTCTCCAAGACCCAAATTGGTGGTGATGCTATTATTTTTCTTTCTTTGTTTCCCGCTAAACAGTAGCAGGCATTTTTTCCCAGTTAAGATAATCAGCATGTTTAATACTTCTGGCTACCAGCCGTAATTTGATTTTAGAAGAGATTATAGTTTTGTGGGGTTTAATTCCTAGTTTATTTTTTCCCTCTGGTGCTAATTGGGATTTTGGATGACCAGTAGAATACTAAAATTATCCCCAGGAGAAAATTTTCCCATTGCAAATTAACAAAATATCTATTTTCAAAAAGTCTTGTTTTACGACATGCTCCATTGGTACTACAGCATTCTGCCTATGTGGGCATATTTTCTAACACATTATGCAAAAACAAGTCAGGGAAGATGCTGAGGATTGTAATTTTCTAATTTAATTCTGCCATTTCCAGTAATGGAAAGCCATACTCTGGCCATTTATCTTCATAAGTGACAGATGCATTTCATTAAGACTTCCTTAAATAATTTCTCATGGCATTTGAGGAAGGGGGGGGGAGAGTGAAGACATATCTATTTTGCAAGCACACCCACATCAGTGTTTTGAAATCAGCTAAACACGTAAGTGATCTACAACAGTGCATTAAAAAGGTCAAATAAAAAGACATTTGTCTGGCATTTTTGAAAAGTTGATGCCTGTTGAACAAGTCATGAAACAATATGACATTGTCTATGACTAGGTAATAATATATCAATAATGCTTGTATAATGCCTTTCACTGTGAAGGGTCTCCGAATGCTTTGCAGGCAATGCACATGTAAAAAAAAATGCTTAGGTTATCGCTCAAAGTCATCTTCTCCTGGAGAGAATACAGCAGGATCTGACAAAACTGGCCTGGAGTGGGAAATGAAAAATACCATACCTCAAAATCTGACTTGCACGGTTGTACCTGTTTCATTTTAAGTGGAGAAATGAATCATTGACGTGCACAAACCCTTCCACAGTGTCTGGTGCAACAGGAAAGAAGCTTTGAAATATTCACGTTGAAATATACTTTTTGCCAAAATCCTGAAATTTGCATTGTCCATTTGTGTATTTTTACTGTCTGACATCTAACTCCTCCAATATTTCAGGGTTTTCAGTCACTCACTCGCAAACCATTCAGATCCAGTCCTAAAATTACACAACACATTTTGAGGTGTATACATTGGCAGGTAAACACCAGCATTCATTGCAGATTATTGCTGCAACCAGCAATGTGTTCATAAAGTGAGAAGACTGACATCGTGTACTTATTAATTGAATAATATTTATTTTCAAAGCATTTTATATCATCAGCCCTGTTACAGCCCTGTAAAGTAGCTTAGTATGGTTGTCCCGTATTACAACTGTGTGGTTGAAAGGAAAATTAGTCAAGAGTTCACCAAGATTGGAAACAGAGGTTACCTGGCTCTAGACCAGTGGATTAAGGATGTCCATATTTCATACATTCAAAGCTAATACAGCCCTACCAGGTGGCAACCCCTGGGTTGCATATGAATGGAGGGCCTCCTTTGCATACATGTAAGCAGAGAGGCTGTGTTTAGGGTGATTCCAGCCCATATGGGAATACTCCAGGGGCAGACCTTAGTGCTTGTTAGCACAATGCTCTTCCTTATCGGGGCAGTCTTTTTGTAATTGGCCCACCTGCCCTCCCTCAACAATGTGGGCTTCTGCTGGTCACAAATTTTGGGGGTGGGTAGGAATTTTTTGCTCCTTTTCCAATTGGCCTGGAAAGGAGGTGTTTTTGGTTACCTCACACTGTCATTTTGGTAGGGGAATTGGCTTCAGGGTGATGCTGTTAATTGGGGTGTTGGCAAGAATCTGGCTTGGGTTTGTTGATAAGGGGGAGCACCAACTGACAGACCCCTCCTTGATTGGGGGGTTGGCGTGCTCAGCACAAACCATACCTTGGCATGGGCCTTGGGTGGGGACTGGTAGCGGCCTGTGATACACCCTGGAGTGGGTCTCCCCTCAAGCTCTGCGACTAGAGGTAGCTGGCTCACTACAGGGTTGTTAGCATGTCTGCCGCCTGGCAACGGCCGTGTTAAGGTTGGCTTGCAGCAGGGGCTTTGTGGCTCAGCCCGCTTAAGGTCAGGAAAGGGATCAGGGGATCCTTTTGCCTGACCTGAGTTGTGGCCCTTGCCAGTTACAGCTGAATTCAAGTTAATATGAAAGTTAACTAAAGATGCCCTTTCGTTAATACCAAATACCTGTGTTGGTCTCTTTCTTCCGATGATGTGTGCAATACTTAGTTTTTGCTTGTACATTACATTTAGACAGGTATCTTCAGTTTCATAGGAACAGTTTCATAGGAACAGATTTTGACCATGATAATCATTTACTATGTTTAGATACGGAGGCCAGTAGGACAGAAAGTGTGTTGGAGATGATCTGGAGAAACTTGGCCTGCTTCACAGAAGTAACAGAGCTTCACTAGCAATTTTGCTCCACACTCTCCCAAAATATCTTGCCTGTTCAAGGCCAAGGTCTTGCTGACAAGGGTAGTAGAGCTGTCAAAGGAGTAGAGGAATGTACTGTTCTGCACTAATCAGGACCAGGAATGTAATATTTCTGAGTCCACAGATAAAGACAACTAACTCTGTAAATGGAGTAATAGGGCAAAAATAATATCAGGACCTGAGGGAATTTCTGAGGAAAATCATCAGTATCTGGGATGTTAGCAAGGATACATTGCCTGGGGTGGGTGATTAAGGAAGTACTCCCTAGGCATTCCTTTACTGCATTAATTGTGGTAATCTCTGCGGAAGATGACTCCTCAGACGTTTCTTGCTGAAATAGCCAAAGCACGACTCAAATGTCCAGATCTCAATCTTCTCACATCTAAAAAAGGCAGTGATCAGATTTGCCGTTTGATTTGTTGCCTTTGCTGTTCCCTTATGGATTTAAAACAAACAACCAGACAGCAACATCTGTCGTGCTGTAGTCATCTGAGTCCCATCCCCCCCTTTACTGCGTGTTTCTTTGATACCCGTGAAAGTCCCGTCCTGTTGGTCTGAGCTGGTTCCAAAATGGATTTCCTGTTCTCTGATCATTCTGTTGTGTACCGAAGCCATTAGGCAGGTCTGACTGGTCTTTTGTTTTCTGGCTGACATTTTTTTTTACTAGTTAGCGATGTGCAGATAACTGCATATTTGCACCCCCCCTCTCCTCCCCCCTCCCATAGGGGCTGCTCAAACTTTGTTTTCTTTATAAAAACTTTCAAAGGAAGACACCTTTGTACTTCAGCTTTTTTTTTTGGCCCCTCTAAGGGGATTTTTTTTATTTTTTTGCATTTTCTACACACTACAATTATGGGATGGGGGAAGGGATACTAATACCCTAACACTATTACAATGAGTGATGGGTAAAGGAGATCTAATACATGTATCTACTTGATAAGGGAAGGAATACTACCATTCTAATCTATTTCATCTACTGGATTTGGGGGAAGGGAGGTCTAATAAATGTCACGATTTGAATAGTTGAAAAAATAATGCTTTTTAACCTAATATTACATGTTATATCAAGATTTGGTTCAATTATGATAGTACACATTTAATAGCTTAACACAATTACTGCCTTTAGTGCTATTGTCTTAGTTCTAGAGTCATTTCTTCTTGTGTCTCTTCGTTTTCTGGAGTTTGGGTGCAGCCTCTCCTTTCTCCGATTCAGATTATTCTGATGACGTGGAATTTTGGCTTGTTGAATCCTGTGAATAGGATTCTTCTTCTTCCTTTCTATCCGGTATTAAATTCTTTTCCTTCTGCTTCTTTTTTGTATTGAACATTTGATCTGTAAATTTTTCCGCTTTTGGAAAAGAGTCAATTTTATATTTTTTGTCCTGGTAATTGAAGCTCAGCCCTTCTGGGAATAGTCATCTATATGGTATTCCCTTTTTTTTTTTTTGCAGAGTGAGAGTAAGCATCCTGTAGAGTTTCCTCCATTTTCTAACTTCAAAAGGGATGTCTTTCAAAATTTTTATGTCTTCATTCTTGATTTTTAAGGATTTTCTCATTGTTGACTTTAGCACCAGTTCTCTGGTAGATCGTTTCATGAATTTTAGATAGGTTTCCCCTGGGAGTTTGTTTTTCTTTATAAAGTCCAGATAAGTCCTATAAGCCAAATCCATCTCTTTTATTAAATCTTCTTGTTTATAATCCATTAATGGGGCCAAGGCAACTGCCAAAAGTTCTTTTAAATCCTCATTCTTCTCATCGGAGATCCCATGGAAATGTAGAACATACATGGATCTTTCCAGCTGGAGCTGTATTAGTTGCGTTCTATCAGAGGATCTTTCCTTCTCTGCTTCATCCACTCTTTTGTTAATGCTCTCAGTCTGTTTTCCCATCTTTTTCAATGTTTTCTCAGTTGCTGAGGTTCTTTTATCCATTTGATTCAGTTGTTTTTGGACATTGTCCAGCTTAGTGTTGAGGTTAGTCATCTGATCCATTAGGGGGCACAGTGCATTTGCTAACAGTGAAGAAAAGTCTGTAGTTACTTCCTGGTTCTGGGAGGGAGTCGTTGGTATGTTATTTCCGGTCACCGTTTTTTTCTCCGGCGCCCTCCGTCCTCTCCCAGACATAATATCAACAAGAAGTAAGTTTTCCAAAACAAGACAAAGTTATGCGATTTAGTCCCGCTTTGTATACTTTAGCAGTTTTTGCATTCGCTTAACTTCTTATGCATTTGCTTTAGGTCAAAGTCTTTTTATTTCCAATTTAAACCCATTTTTAAAGTTTACTAAAAATAGGGGGGGTGCTTAAATTCCTCTCCCCCAGCTCTTCAAACTTAGGCGCTTCCAATTACTACCAAGGTTCAGTTCGCTTTTTTTCACCTGAGCTTTGCTTAACTCTCAGTTTGGAGCCTTGGAGATCTTTTGGAAGCATTTAAAAAAGTTTGATCATGATCGCTTTCTCCGGCAGTCATCTCTGGGCGCCATACTGGCTCCGCGGCGATGGTACCTTTCAGGGGAGAAAGTGAGCCTCAATTCCTTGGCTGTCGCCTTGGAAGAGGCTCTCCTCAGCTCCCCAGGCTGGGGGTCTCCTACAGAGACCCCAGGGAGGTCCGGGACGAACTCGGACCCCTCCCGTCAGCCAGGTCTCAGTGCGTCTCCATCAGAGCAAGACGGGACACGTCTGAGTGGTGAAACTATTAAACTGGAAGTCTACTTCAGCTTTTTTCTGTGCTTTGGGGAAAGGGTTAATTGAAAAGTTTAGAGAGGGAGGATGGCAGTGAACTACATATCCCAGCAGGATCATCAGTGCTTGTGCACATGCTCAGAGGACAAACTTTAAAAAAAATGTCTGACAGCCCCATGAACTACATGCCTCAGCAGGCTCATCCATGCTTGTAGACATGCTCAAAGGACACCCTTTTAAAAAATGGCCGACGGGCTGACTCCCTAACTGCTGCCATCTGATCACTCAAGGACAGGGTAAAAGTGCTTTGAAGAATGCTAAAAGGGGTGAGTCTGATCAGGATTCTCTGTTACAAAATAGCCTAGCTCAATTAGAGGCGGGGCAACAGCTGATCGAATTGCACATCTGACTGCAGCCTAAGTGAAACAAACAGGACTACCTTATGGAGTGATGGTTACCAACTACCAACTACCTTATGGAGTGATGGTTACCAATCTCCAGGTAGGGCCTGGAGTTCTGCCTCTAATTACAATTGATCTTCAGGCTACAGAAATTAGCTCACCTGGAAATAAATCATAGCTTCAGAGGGTGGATATATGATATATCTTAGAGTCTAGGAGAGACTGAAGTTTCTCCCCTGGGTACTGCCCTCAAATATCCTGGAATTTCCTAAACCAGAGTTCATAATCTTACCCTGTTCCTTGTATCTAATCTGCAAGTGTTATAGCACCTGAAGCTGGGCTTTGTTTGATTATCTAAGTCCCATGAATCATACATAAATGCATGCAGTTTATGAAAACTCCCATTAAGCATGTAGAAAAAGGCAAGAGATTAATTTCAAATATTGATGTGAGATTTCAGCTTTTAAAACCAAATTATGTCAGATTTGAAGAGTGAAACCTGCATGGCAAAATTTGTAGTCATGTCATGTTTCATTATTAAAGTAACATTTGACAGCAAGAAATTTAGTACTATAATTGTAGTTTTTCCTTAGAAACATCTTTTCCTTTATTTTGATCATTTATTATCATCATCACCACCATTATCAGCGTATGTGACACTTCATAGAGCAAAAGGCAGGTCTCTGCCCTGTGGAGCTTGCAATTCACACTGTGAAAGTGTAGATGGTTAATGAAGAAAAAGTGTAGGTTCCAAGTACATTTCTTGGTCAGCCTACTTTAGATTCTGGTTGGCTCCTTCCTCCAATGCCACAGATGTTCCTAATTGTACATTAAGTTACAACAGAACAAATGGCTTCACATTTTAAAATACATGGCTATAATTTATTCTGGTTTTTAAAAAGCCAATGCTTGGGAACAAAAGAGCAATATGCTGTACTTTCCTTCAAAAAATGACAAGCAAATCTACTGTGAGGTTGAGCCATGCAGCTCAGGATCTCAGACTGCAGGCTCAGAATCCTACCCACCCCCACTCCTTACATTCCACTTCAGCTGAACTTTTCAAACTGGCACTTTATCAATACCAGATACTGAGAAACTTCAAAGGATCCCCTTGCTTTAGCATTCCAGAACCTGATGGAGCCAAGCAGCTTAAACAAGATAACAACAAGGGCTCTAGTTTGTCAACTTCTAATGCTCTGTGAGGCAGTAGCTAAATATTCCTGTACATGTCCTGTGAAGTTGCATGTTCTGTGCTAATGGCAAAATCTAGTAGCTAAAGGAAGTTCAGCCTATCTGCATGTGTTTCCCTTTTTCAGCATGCAGGGCTGGGCTGGGGTCCATTTCAGGGCCCTTCCCCCCATCTATCCCTGCATCCCATTAATCTAATTTACACTGTCTACTGAAGTGGCAATACCTGGGTTTACCCTGATTTACACAACAATCTCATATCTATTCAGATTTATGTATTTACTTCATTTATACCCCACTTTTCTTCCCAATGGAGACCCAGCATGGCTTACAATACTCCCCCCTTCTTCATTTTATCCTCACAATAACCTGTTAGGTAGTAGGCTGAGAGTGTGTGACTAGCCCAAAGTCATGCAGTATCCCAGTCTGAAACTCCAGTTGCTAGTCTCAGTCTCCATTTCCAATCTTTCTCAGTTTTTAACTCAAACTGTGGGATGTAAATTTCTATGCATCTGAGGAAGTGAGCTCTGACTTATGAAAGCTCATGCTGAAATAAGTCTTGTTATTAGTTGTTGTAGATAGTTATTTCTTAAGGTGTTATTGGACTCCTGAGTAATTTTTCATGCTACAACAGACTAACATGGGTACTTTTGCAGCATTTTTAAGAGTCTTATGAAAGGGTCTGAGAATCAGAGCAAGAGGTTTAGTTGTGCATATTTAAGGACAGACTTTGACCACCACTAACATAGCACAGCAGTTCTAGTAATATTGTTCTAATGCTTCTTCCCACAGCCCAAATACTGTGTAGTCCACCTGGACATGCCAATGTTATCTCATCATGATTCAAGGGCAGGAGCCCCCCCACACACACACTTTAACATTTGCAGTGGACAGGGCTTTTTTGTAGAAAAAGCCTAGCAGGAACTCATTAGCATAACAGGCCACACCCAACAGCAGAAACTCATTAGCATATTAGGCCACACACCTGCCAGTGAAGCTCATTAGCATATTAGGCCACATCCCATGCCTTCCCTTGGCTTGCCAAAGTGCCCCTTCCCTCTGTAGCCACGCATGCAGAGGTTTTGGCTGTAGTGGGCGTGGCCAACTCTGAAGCCAGCCCGAATTTTGTTCCTGTGCATTCCTGCCCAAAAATAGCCCTGGCAGTGGAAACTTGTATGGATCTTTTAAACAAAGAGGAACTGCAGACCTGTAATGGCCATATCTTGTAGCCAGAATGAGAACAGAAATATTCACCTTCCAGGCAAAGGAACATGCTTCACATTTTTTGTGTGTGGATTTTTCCTTACACTGAGTTTACTCACCTAGAGCCCTTGCTTATGTATGGGATAAAAACCAGAAATAAGAGTTTACAATAAGAATGTAAAATAATGTAGCAGTCATTGATGCAAGTCATTATTTCTTCCTCTGCAGAATAAGTCAATCCACAGGACTGGAATACTGGATTAGTTGACAAAATAATAATATTGATGATATAATGACTAATGAACTACCAAAATGACTGTTCTGCCATTTCTTTTTTTCTTCCTAGTGATCATATTTGAAGCAGCATTGCTGAAGTTTCTAAGTGTAAGCAAAGATTTGCTTGATCCATTTTGTTCTGAGTTTAATATTGATCTTGAGCTCTAATCAAAATCAATGAAAATCCTTCTGCTGGGATAGCCTGATTGAGGTTGTTTTCCAGGGCTTAATGCTTTGACCTCTGTGTGTGTGTGTAAAGGAAGTAAATTTGCCCTGGATAAAAAAAAAATATTACCATTAGGAAGAGTTGGAAAGAAACACAGTCTTCACCATTAACAGTCCTACCACTTCCTGTTGGTCTGCTATACAAAAGGTACACTTGAAACATTGCTAGACACTAGAAGGACTGAAAGTAATTTTAATTAGCTAATATGCAGAAATTGCTTTAAGCATATGAATCAATGAAGGATTGAACAGCTAAGTGGATGGAACAAATAGAGTTATTGTAAGATACCAATTTGGAGGAAAGGAAATTTGAAAAGTGATGCCGCAGTGCTTAACTCCAGCCTTACCATGAAGGTTAATGATGACTTCATATGAAGAAAGGATTGCAGAGACTGGGGAAATTATTACAGAAATGAGTGTGGAAAGTCCTATGGATTGGGACAGACACTGGAGTCTCTGAAATTTGGTCAAAAAATGGGTCCTGATACAAAGCCTGAAAATCCAGTTTCTGAAACATCCTCCCCTTTACTACTTAACAGGTAACTGAAACTGGATTTTGCACATACGAGCACTAATAGGGAAGGGCACTGTGGACAGAATTCCACACTGGCACTGTGGACAGAATTCAACATAATTTAAACTATTTCAGTTTTTCCTTGTGGATTCAAGAGATCTGGGTCTGTTCACTCACTGTATTCTCAGATGTGCCTTCAGGGTAGCTTACAAGCTCAAAAAATAGGCCTTCATTGATTTTTGTAAGTTCAGATAGCTCTTAGATAACAGTGGCAAGTAACCTACATAAAGTAGGCTCTCTGAATCCTTTTATCCCACAAAAATTAGTAGCAGCAACAATACATTGGTAACTGAATTGAAATTACCAGCAGACCATGAAAACTTACAGTTTCCATTTTGCTATTAATTGCAACATGCAGGCTCCCAGTCTTGGAGCTGATTCTCTGTACTTAGAATGAAGTGTTATGAAAAGGGGTTTTTTTTGTCTGATTAAAGTCTGTTTTCATTCACCCTGAACATTATCAGTGAATGACTGAATAAATGCTAAGGCAGCACTCGCATTATGACATGGCAATGCTCCAAAATATTATATTGATTTTGCCATAGTCCCTTACGATCTTCAAGGTACCATGAAGCTCATACCTGCTACCCCATGGTTCCGGGAAGCCCTGCACATGGGAAAGGAGAATTAAGCACTGGCTAATCCTTTAGGCCAAGCCAAATTTGGCCACTGCTTTCCTTTCACTGATTTGCCTGTTCTTTCCTCGGGGATTCTGTTCTCTTGCTGTATGCCATTCATCTTGGAGACTGGTGGCTATGTTTTTAATGGATTCTCCAGCCTATTCTATTGGTATAACCATTTCCTACATTACACAGGCAAAACTGAGTTTGCCACTGAATGCTGCTCAGGAGATCCAACCGACTGTAGATTACTAATAAGTGTGCTTGGATGATACATATTTCTCATGTCTATACTGCACATAGTTGGGAATATACTGAAATGAGGAGGATGTGGAATTGTATAATTTAGCCCTATTTCATCAGATTTCAGCAGGGTCAGTACTTGGATGGGGGACCACCAAGGAAAATTGTGCACAAGAAGACAATGACAAACCACCAGTGCTTAATCACTTCCCTTGAAAACCCAATGCAGTTGCCATAGTTGACTGCAACTTAACATGTCTTTACACACATGCACTTAAGTGTAGACCTAAATGATGTAATATAGGAAGTAGCCCTATGTATCTGTTTGTATTTTCATTTTGTATTTGCCTCCTTTTGATGAATGTGCTTCTTTGCTTTCTTCTGAAATTACAAAACCACCAGCAAAAGAAACATAGCAAGACTTCTCATCTAAAGTATTTTTAAAAGTATTTGTTAGCTAAACGTTTGACAGGAACAAAAATGCTTCCTAAAAAAGTGAAGCTAATGGCTGCTTATAGAATTAATTGCTCTCTGTAAACTCTTAGAGTGCTTCTTGCAGCAAAGACAGAAATTTGTATTAATACTGAAAATGCCTAGTCTAGCCTCCAGCTTGGTCAGGCTTTTAAAAACATCTAGTTCTCAGGTGGATGTTATGCATTTTGGATTCACACAGAGGACAGCACAGTCAGAGGGGTTAGCAGTAGAAAATGAGGACACAATGCTGGTTCCTTTTAGCCACTGACAGTGTTCCTTCCAGTGCATTTCACCTGGAGTGGCATTCCATTTCACTTCTGTTGACTCGTTTTTGCATTGTACTTTGGAAAGCTACTTGCTATTGAGTCATAATTTTCTTCCATTAAGTTTCTTAATGGAAGCCAGGAAATTTTCTGCATTAAAATGAGGCAAAGTAGGTAGTGTAAGCCCAGCTATAGTTGAGCCCACAAGACTTATGGGCTTGACATTTTGTAGGCTTGTCATACACCAGTTTAATCCCATTCATTTCAGAATTATGCTCTTTTAAGTGGAGGGGGTGTCTCATATTTCATATCTTTCTATGTGGTGTGTCAATAGGTAAACTGGATTTTCCCAAGTTACAGTCTAGATGCTCAGTATCTGTATATATTGTAGGATGTCCAAGAACTGAACACATCAGAGGATGAAATAAACTAATAGTAATGATAGCATTCTTATCCCAGAACAAAATTTTAGAGCTTGTACAGCTGGCAAAATAATGAGATTTGTTTTCATATATGGTTTGGGTTGAGTCTGGTTGGGAAGGGATGGGGAGGAGAGGGAATCTGCTCCTCATAGAAGCATCCATTCCTGATATTGTTATGTACACGGACCGCCACCAGGGGTCTGCGGCTACAGTCAGGAGCTTAGCTCCTCTAGACAATAGGAACCTAGGATCTTAGTTCCCCCAGCATGAACCAATAGAAACTTAGGCAGGAAATTCAAACCCTCCAATGGGACTGTGGGTGTGCTGGGTGGGTATGTATATAGTTGGCCTTGTATGGCCGGTTTGCAGTTCTGTGTTAAGTACAATAAACGTGCGCAAGTGTATGTCGTTGTCCGAGTCCTCCATGCGGCAAACCCAGTACTTTTCAGATACTTTATGAATACACAGAATGAATGCTTCAGTGTCCTGCTATGGAAGTGACCCAACGCCAAACAAGGTATAGTAAATACCACCTGTCTTCATTCTAATCCTACAGTTCATTCTTATGTTGAAATCTTTTTCTGCTTCTCTGCATTGTGGGTATTCAGGGACATAACCCAAGATGAGACTTGAGTCTGGTTTTAAATATAGTGTAACATTTCCCTTTCTCTATAAAGGCACACGAACACATGAAGCTGCCTTATACTGAATCAGATGTTTTTGGTCCATCATGGCCAGTATTGTCTCCTTAGACTGGCAGCCGGTCTCCAGGGTCTCAAGTAAGGGTCTTTCACATCACCAACTACCTGATCCCTTTAACTGGAGATGCTGGGAATTGAACTTGGGACATTCTGCATACCAACCCCGTGCTCTACCAGGGAGCTGCAGCCTTCCCCTGTCAAAGTCAAAGCACTCCTAACCAATGTTCCCTCTAAGCTGTGATGTCTTGTGAGCAAAAATTCTACCTTGTGAGCTTATGGCATTAAAGCTGTGAGTGAGTGATTTGGCTACTGCATAAATTAGTTTGCTCTGGAGCCATCCTTCCTGAGCAAAGACAAAAATGTGTGAGCCGGAGGCTAAAAAACGGTGAGCTTGCGCACGCTAACTCAGCTTATAGGGAACACTGCCCCTAACTTGCTAGTACTGTACAGAAACCCTCCAGATCAAATCTTACCTCCAACATAAACATGCTGTGTGGCCTTTGGCCAGCCTCTAACCATCAGCTTCTGCCCCCTATTTGTGTTACAGAGATAATTATAACAATGTACATTCCAAAGATTACTGAGATGATGTATGTGAAGAGAATTCTTCACCTTCCAATTCTAGCTTCACATTTAAACATTTTTTTCCAAAATATATCCTCCCAGGTGGATTTATTTCCATATTCATCTATCTAAATTTCTTCTCCTCCCTCAGACACTATCCTGTAACACTATGAGTTCTTCAGGTTACTCTTAGAGCTGAACGGATCTATCAGTAAACAGGTAACTATTTATTTATCCATTAAGTGTGGAGAAAAATGCAGGCCCATAATCAGATTTTAATTGGCTCTGTCTCATGTGAGATAGTTTCAGAAGGGATTGCAATGCATGTATAGATATGGATCTTTGGAATCGTGCAATACACATCCTGATTTCATATTGGGGCAGTGGTTGTGCTGCATAGCGGTCCTACACAATATGTATAGGCCACTAGCTTTACCTGATGGCTCACAGGGCACTAGACATCTCTCCTGTTTTTGCAGCTGCGAGCAAGCAACAAAATAGCAGGTTTATCAAGCCTCTGGAGAGCTGCCAAATATGGCCGGTTGGCTGCATTCAGTGTGTGAGTCACAAGTTGTGCAGCTGGTACTAAAAGGTCTCCAACCTTCTATCAACCATCCTGGTCTGTGTCTCTAGCTCTTCTCTGTTCCTGGTTAACTCTCTTCCCGAGACCCCAAATGCAGTCACACAGCACAGTGCTTTGTCATCAAAACTGATTTCCAGGGTGCAGGGCAGCACTGTAGGTATTGCCGGCACTTGCCTGTCTTGTGCCGGCATTTCTACTTGACTGGATTCCTTTGCTTTCTAAAGAAAAGAAGCATTTTAGATACAATGAATTTGGTATCCTTTATTCTTGCAAGATTATTTCAAGATATATAAGGTTCCAAAGTGGGAAAGGAAGGGAAAATCTGTTCTGCTAAGCTGCATTTGAAAACACCTGGCTCTCAGTCTGCAGATGGTGTGTCCACACAAACTGCCATTTCAGTGGACACCTCTCTTTACATGATAGACTCAGAAGGTATTTTAATGTTGGGCGTCCCTGAGCCCCAAAAGCATAGAATCATAGAGTTGTAAGGTATCTCGAGGGTCATCTAGTCCAGCCGTCTGCACAAGGCAAGAAATTCACAAATACCCCCCCCCCTCACATCCCCAGTGACTGCTGTTTCATGCCCAGAAGATGACAAAAAAACCTCCAGGATCACCAGCCAAACTGGCCTGGAGAAAAATTGCTTTCTGACCCCAAAGTGGCGATCAGCATTTCCCTGAGCGTGTAAGAAAGGGCCACAAGAAGTAAGTACTGAGGCAACCCTTCTTGCCCTCCTTCTCATGATGTGCCTAAGTTCACAGAATCAACATTGCTGTCAGATGGCCATCTAGCCTCTGTTTGAAAACCTCCAAAGAAGGAAAGCCCACCACCTCCCGAGGAAGCCTGTTCCACTGAGGAACCGCTCTGTCAGGAAGTTCTTCCTAATGTTTAGCCAAAAACTCTTCTGATTTAATTTCAACCTGTTGGTTCTGGTCTGACCTTCTGGACCAACAGAAAAAACTCCGTACCATCCTCTATATGACAGCCTTTAAAGTGCAATTTAAGTCACAGCCAATTTATGGTGCCCCATAGTGTTTTCAAGGCAAGGGATTAAGCAGAGGTGGTTTGCCATTGCCTTCCTTGGCAAAGTCTTCCTTGGTGATCTCCCATCCAAGAACCAACCCTGCTTGGCTTCCGGGATCTGGTGAGATCAAGCTATACTATACCCAGGGGTTGTTTGGGGCAGGAGCGCATCAGAGCGCCGCTCCAGGAACGGGCACAAATGGCAGTGGCGGCAAGCCCCACCCCCAAGCTCCTTCTCTCTAGAGTCGCGCCGCAGGAGTGGCGCAATCTCTCCATTGTATTCTATGGCCTCATGGAATACAATGGAAAGATCGCGCCTCTGCTCCGGTGCGACTCCAGAGAGAAGGGGTTTAGTTTAAAGTTAAAACTGTTCTCTCTTCGCTTCCCCCCCCCCCAGGCCGCCTTGGCAGGCTGGCTGGGGAAGCAAAAGGGGGTGTGTGAAAAGTACTGGGTTCAATACATCAGAACACAGACCACAACATCAGAGAAGATGCGTTTATTAGTACTTAACACATGGAACAAAAACTAACAGCCGGATGGCCAACTTTATACAATTGGGGAGGGACTCCCCCAAAGTTCTATCGGCGGGTTTAAATTTCCCGCCAATGTCCCTATTGGCTCCTTACTGGAAGTTCAGGAGCCTAGTCCCTATTGTCTTCTGGACTGAAGCTCTTGCTGCCTCTGGCTGGCGCCTGGAGGTGGTGTGAGGACATAACAGGGGGGGGCATCTTCAAAAGCCTCCCCTTCCCCAGCCGGCCTGCCAAGGTGGGCTGGGGGGGGAAGCAAAGAGAGACGGGGTTTAAAGTTTAAACCCCTTCTCTCTAGAGTAGCGCTGTAGTGGTGGCATGATCTCTCCATTCTATTCTATGGGGCGACTCTAGAGAGAAGGGGTTTAAACTTTAAACCCCTTCTCTCTTCGCTTCCCCCCCACACCAGCCCACCTTGGCAGGCTGGCTGGGGAAGGGAAGGGGAGGCTTTTAAAGATGCCTCCCCCCTTTGCTTCTTCTGACATCACTTCCAGATGACATCACTTCCAGATGACATCACTCCCCCCCCTTTTGCTTCCCCTTTTGACATCACTTCTGACGTCACTTCCAGTGATGTCAGGGGATGTGGCATATGCTAATGAGCTATTATGCTAATAGCTTACTAGGTATGCTAATGAGCTCCTGAAGCTCTTTTTCTATGAAATGACCGCTGACTATACCATTCCATATCCCCCCAAATTAATACCAGATACCAGATGCTGAAATGCAGGCTGTGGAAGGTCAGTAGTTCAGCAGTTCGAGACCCAAGTTGCCACATGACGGAGTGAGCTCCCGTCTCTAGTTCCAGCTCCTGCCAACCTACCAGCTCGAAAGCAAGAAATTGCAAGTAGATAAATAGGTACCACTTCGGTGGGAAGGTAACAGCATTCCGTGCGCCTTGGTTTTTAGTCACGCCAGCCACATGACCATGGAAACGTCTTCGGACAGCGCTGGCTCTTCGGCTTTGAAACGGAGATGAGCACTGCAACCCTAGAGTCGGACTCGACTGGCTTTCGAGCAAGGGAACCTTTACCTTTACAATTTTGATCAGATGTTGTTTTTATTACCCTTGTGAACAGTAATATCATTGGCTGTTTGAGAACAACAGAAACCTTACTGTAGTAGAAAAGATTACATGTATAATTCAAAGTCATGAAAAATAGGGAGCAATATATTTTTGACAATTGGGCAAGTTTTTATCATATTTTGGGAGAACCATGCATATGAATGTGGATTTGAAATGCAAATGTTAATGTAGACATTTTTTTCTGTCTCTTAGGTGTGTGATACTTAGTTGGTGGAGTTGGATTGCTTTATATTGTTCTTATTGTTACTATTATTCCCTACTGTCTTTAGATAAAAGACAAACACTCATTACAGAAGGAATAATTCAGCAAAATCCCATGATGTAGAATTCTGCAGCATGGTATTAAATGTTACTAGATGTCTATAGCCAAAGAACTGGCTTGTTATGAAATCATTATGAAGACCAGGAGTGATGACAAACACACACACACACACCATGCACAGCCCGCTGCCACCATGACACACTATAGGTGATTCAATCATTAGAAATAGAGTGGTGATTCATCATCACTATGGTGATTTGATTGATTGATTGATTGATTCAATTTATACCCCACCCTCCCCACGAGCGGGTTCAGGGCGGCTTACAACGTTGGCACAAAATACCAATAAAACCATATAAAATCATTTTAAAACAAAACAATACAGATAAAACTCATAAAATCATAAGGTGCTAGTGATCGTTCAGTTCATTGCTTGTGATGGCATACTAAGGATGTTTACAAGCTGACAGTTCCAGCTCAGTGGTCATCCTGAGTCGCTCGATGGAATAAGCCAGATGTTAAGGCTGAGGGCCGGGCTCATTGATGGTAATAGTGAGGGTGGCTCCTTAATTGAAAGCCTGGTGGAAGAGCTCTGTCTTGTAGGCCCTGCAGAAAAGATCCCTCAGGGCCGTGATCTTTTTCAGGAGCTCATTCCACCGGTAGGGAGCCACCACTGAAAAGGCCCTGGCCCTGGTCGTAGCAAGCTTAGCATCCTTGGGGCCCGGGAGAGTCAATTGGTTCTGTGATCCTGACTACAGTGCTCTCTGGGGTATATATGGCGAAAGGCGGTCCCTCAGGTATGTCGGAGTCTGGCCATATAGGGCTTTGGAGGTAAGCACCAGCACCTTGAAGCAAATTCGGTATGCTATTGGCAGCCAGTGCAGTGCCTTCAGCACAAGCTGAATGTGCTCCCACCTGGGGATACCCATCAGGAGCCTGGCCACAGTGTTCTGCACTAGCTGCAGCTTTTGAATTTGTGACAAGGGCAGCCCCACGTAGAGAGTGTTACAGTAGTCTAGTCTCGAGGTGACCATCACATGAATCACTGTGGCCAGGTTGTTGAGGTCAAGGAAGGGAACCAATTGCCTAATCAACTAAATATTGTAAAATGGCAACTTAGTAGTGGCTGCTACCCGGGCCTCCATTGTTAAGGAGGAATCCAGGAGCACTCTGAGACTCCTAACCTTTGGGGCTGGTACCAATGGTGTCCTGCCAAATGTCAGGAGTGGGGTCCCTGCCTGCAAACTGCTCCAACCCACACACAGGACTTCCGTCTTCACCAGATTCAGTTTCTGCCAACTCAGTCTGAGCCAGCCAGCCACGGCCTATAGCACCCGGTCCAGATCTTCAGGACTGGAGTCTGACCGGCTGCCCAACATCAAATAGAGCTGGGTGTCATCAGCGTACTGATGACACCCCAGCCCATACCTCTGGGCTATATGGGCAAGGGGGCACATATAGATGTTAAATAGCATTGGGGAAGCACTTCCGCTTGAGGCACTCCACACTCCAGCAGGTGCCTCCTGGACTGCTGCTCCCCTAGTGCCACCCTTTGTCCCCAACCTTGGAGAAAGGAAGCAAGCCATTGCAAGGCAAGCCCCTGAATTCCCATGTCGGCGAGGCGGGGAAGCAGTAACTGATGGTCGGCCATGTTGAATGTGGCCGACAGGTCCAACAGCAACAGTACTGTTGTCAGTCAGAATGACCAGTGCCATCTCCATCCTGTGTCCTGGGTGAAAGCCAGACTGGAAGGGATCTAACATGGAAGTGTCATCCATAAAGCCCTGTAACTATATCACCATCACCCTCTCAATTAATTTGCCCAAATATGGCAAATTGGAGACCAGCCGGTAATTAGCCAATTCAGCCGGGTCCAGAGATGGTTTTTTTAGGAGAGGGCAGACCACCGCTTCCTTGAGTGCCCCCAGGAAAAGCCCCTCTAAGAGGGACTTGTTGACAATTTTCCTTAGGGCACCTCGAAACCCCTCATGGCCTGCTTTAATGAGCCAGGAAGGGCACGGGTAAAGGCTGCATGTGGTTGGATGAAAGTCATAATGCGGTCCTACTGGGAGATGCTGCTTAGCCTTTGACCTTTGTCCTATGGGATCCTGAAATGTTCTATCTTATTCTCTATGCTCTTTGACATCGACATGAAACCACTGGGTGAGGTCATTCAGAGATTTGGACTGGGCTGTCACTAATATGTGAATGATCAACTCTGTCTCGAGCTTCTAGTCAACCAGAGAAAGGCTGTAGAAACCCTCAAATGGTGCCTGGAGGCAGTTTTGGGGTGGTTGCAGTCTAATAAACTGAAACTTCCCTTCCATTCTAGGCCAGTCTTTCAACCCACTTTTCATCTAGTCAGAAGGCAGAAATGAAAAAAGCAATACTGCTGCTCTTGCTCTTTGTTTCTGACAACATTCTAAGTTCTTATTATTCCCCTCATCTCTAGCATTCCCTTTTCTCTGTTAGGTGCCCCTTTTCTCTGTTCTTGATTTTGTCTTCCAGTTGAAGAGGGATTTACATCTGAGTGGACCTGTTTAGGATTGCTCCTTTAATGGACACATGAAACTGCTTTGTACTGGCTCAGACCATCAGTCTATCAAGGTAAATACTGTCTACTTGGACTGGCAGTGGGTTTCCAAGGTCTTGGGTAGAGGTCTTTCACATCACCTACTACCTCATCCTTTAAACTGGAGATGCTGGGAATTGAACCTGGGACCGTCTCCATGCCAAGCAAATACTCTACCACTGAGCTATGGCCACTCCCTCATGTCTGATGGTAATCTGAACCTGCTCTCCCATGATCTAGGCCAGGGATGTCAAACATGCAGCCCGGGAGCCGGATGAGGCCCCCGGATGGCTTCTATCAAGCCCACAGTGCAACTGGCTGTCTTCTGCTTCTTCTTCCAGTTCTGCTTCTGCTGCATCATTGTAGGTTTGCAGCTTACAGATACAACATACTCAAAATTGCAACAGCACAGACATTTTGATATAATAATTCAGAGCAAGAGGTGTCAATTATCAGACACTGTTAAATCAACAAAATATTGCAAGCATGCTAATGTTTTAAGCATGTTTTTATTTTAAGTTATTAAAAACCCTTTGCATTTGTGTCCTTTATAAAGTTTATAGCTCTGCTACCTGGCATTATATTTTATGACACACATGGTCCAGCCCAACAAGGTCTCATTTACGTCAGATCCAGCCCTCATAACAAATGAGTTCGACACCCCTGATCTAGGCAAACCACAATGGATCTGACTTACTTCAGATCTTTGATTCATAAGAGATACTATGCACTCTATTATCCATTACTACATTCCTCCTCCATGCCCCTGTGGATTAGGTGGAGTTGTCAGTTCATGACTTTAGTACCGGGATATCAATTTCTTCTCCATTATTCTTTAAGCTGAAACCAATTCAGAATGGCTTTAACCAAAATGATCTGAGCATTTTAGCCTCCATGAACAGTTGTAAGGCAGGGTGGTTGTCAAATTTCCAGCATTTGTGCTATTACAGAAACTGTCAATTAACCTCTTGCCTTGACAACCTTCCTCCACATTGAGAAATAAGCAAAATCTCTTTTGTCCTCAGTGTAATGTGAGAGGCCCAATGCCAGAAGAGATGCTTTCCGATGTTCATTTCATGGATGACTTCAGTAATTTTGTCAGAAGCGACCCTTATTTAAAGTAACATTCTTCAGCATTCTTGGGTTTTCTGATTGTCCTGGGATCAACTGCCATTAACACGCTGTAAGCTTTCAATAACTCTCTTAACTCTGTGTAAGCAAATATTGATTGTAACTGGGATAGTAATTGCACTCATTCATGATAATAGATGGCCCATTGGCTGCAACCATTAGGGCTTGTTTAATCACAGAAAAAAAACAACTTTAATAGCCTTTCTGGAGAGAGGCAAGGGCTGGAGTGGCAATGGTTGGACCATTTTAATAGTAATATGATGCTGGTTTTTACAATAGGCACTTCATACATTCAATAGATATACTATTAACAGCATTTTAACAAGAAGGTACTGCTGGCTGTTGCTGTAAAAATAATGTCTAGAATAAGAGGGAACATCCACAAAGCATGCTCACACTAAAGATCCATCTGAGTCAGAGGGTGATTTCCCACAAGCGCTGCTCTGCGCTCACTCCTCCCTTTTGCCCCGATGGTATGTGTCAATTTCACACAAGCTGCTGCGCGGCCGCATTGTGCCCCGCAGCTTCATGCGATTTTCCCCGCGTCTACTCAATCCTCAAAAAACAGGATTGAGTAGACACGGGGAAAATCACACGAAGCTGCGGGGCAAAATGTGGTTGCGCAGCAGCTTGTGTGAAATTGACATGTACCATCGGGCCAAAGAGAAGAGTGAGTGCGGAGCAGCGCTTGTGGGAAATCACCCAGAGTGTTATCTGGATGGTGTGTTGGCCTTGGTGGCTTGGGTCTAAATCTTCTCTCAGACATGGTGTGGAGTTGAGTGTGGGTGGGGCACTTATGCATGCCAGTGAAGAGTTAGGGCCTGAAATAAACTTGGGGGAGGCTTCCCTTGCATGATAAGTATCTTGGAATAATGAGGTACTCAGTCTAGATCCACCAGTCATGCTTTTATTGCTGCATTTTAATGCTTACAGGTACAGTCCCTGAGAAGAGTCATGGCATTCACGCCCAGCACCTGAATCCACCTGCCCTGTGGCCTCTGCTCTGACCAACTGCCCTCAAATCTGCTTGACCATGGCCTTAAGGGCTCTACCCAGAAAAGGAACTCCCCTCCTTATATCAGCCTCTGCCCTCCAAGCCCACCACCCTCACAATCCCAATGGCATCCCTTCCTCGCCAATGGACCTTGAGATGGCCAAGCAGCTTTACCTGATGGCATTGATTCCTGGCCAAATATGCCCCACAGAGTGGTCAGAAACCTTATTTTTCTCTTTCTCTGGCCAGCCCAGCTCCCCCTTTTGACTATAGCCCTGTCCCATGCAGGAGTCTCTGGACTCCCATGACACATAAGGTCATTGGGTAACCTACTGTCTCTCAGCCTGTCTTATTTCCCAGGGTGGTTGTGAGGATAAAATGGGGGGGGGGACACATGTATGTAACCTAAGATAGACAGAGGGAGAGTGGAATACTGCAATGAAAAACCAGTGGTCACATGGTAGGCAAGTGTGTTGTCTTCCAGCCCATAGCAAGCCTGTCATGCACTTCCATTCACAGAACTCGGCTTTCACCTTGGCACTACTTACAAGTGTGCATAAAATTACCAGGTGTCTAATGGTTGCCTAGTAGGTTTTGGAGGATAGTAATTCATAGGGTTGACAAAAGTTGGAAGTGACTTGATAGCACTTAATACATTCATTTTCTTGAGATATCAGAGGATGCATCTAATATCTGATTGCCACAGAAAAACAAAGTTTTGCACATAGGGCCATATAGGGCCTTTTAAGGAAATACTCTCAGGTAGTGAAAAATTTATTTATTTATTTATTATTAATTCAATTTTTATCCTGCCCTCCCCGCCAAAGGCAGGCTCAGGGCGGCTTACAATAAAAAGTTAAAAATATATTAAAACACATGTGCTTATACAATAGTAAAGGTAAAGGTTCCCTTGCTCGAAAGCCAGTCGAATCTGACTCTAGGGTTGCGGTGCTCATCTCCATTTCAAAGCCGAAGAGCCAGCGCTGTCCGAAGACATTTCCGTGGTCATGTGGCCGGCATGACTAAACACCAAGGTGCATGGAACGCTGTTACCTTCCAATTGAAGTGGTACCTATTTATCTACTTGCAATTTCTTGCTTTCGAACTGCTAGGTTGGCAGGAGCTGGAATTAGAGACGGGAGCTCACTCCATCATGCGGCACTCGGGTCTCGAACTGCTGAACTACCGACCTTCCACAGCCTGCAGTTCAGCGTCTTAACCACTTGAGCCACCGCAGCTCCACTTATACAATACAGCATCATAAATACAAAACATACCAATCCATAATACAAAATAAAATAAAGTGCTGGTGGCGATGGCATCCTGGAGGCCATGATGGAATATGCCCGAAAATGGCCCCTGTCAGCATCTGGCATAGTTGGCTATTGATGTCCGTATAAAGGTCTTAACAGTTCAGTTAGCATCGTTGGTGTTGTTGATGTTATTAGTAGGGATGGTAAGAGAGGGGATATGGCTGGGGGATGCTAGAAGAGAGGATATCTCCCCGACACCCTCTGGTGTGTGGCATTCCCCAAGGGGCAATCCTCTCCCCTGTTATTTAACATCTATATGCACCCCCTTGTGTGGAGTTTTGGGCTGGGATGACACCCAGATATATCTGTTGATGGGCAGCCAGCCAGATACCGTCCAGTCAAATCTGGCCAACAGGCTGGATGCCATGGTTGGATGGTTGAAGCAGAGTCATCCGAGACCAAATCCTTCAAAGACAGAGGTTCTGTGGCTGGGAGGGGGTGGTCTGAAGTTAGGGTACCAGCTCCCAGCTCTTGACGGCATGCCTTTAACACTGGCACCAACTCTCAAGAGTCTGAGTGTGATTCTGGATGCCTCCCTGTCTATGGAGGCCCAGATCACAAAGGTTGCCAGACTGGCATTCTTACTACTGTGCCAAGTCAGGCAACTGACTCCCTACCTCTCCCATCCTGACCTAGACACAGTGATCCATGCTGGAGTACTGCAACTCCCTCTAAGTAGACCTACCCTTGAAACTGACCCAGATATTACCATGGCATGGGTGCTTACAGGCACCCCAACAACAGCACATATCTAACTGCTGCATTGGCTCCAAGTTGAGAACCGGATCCACTTCAAGGTTCTGGTTTTGACCTATAAAGCCCTACACTGTCTGGGACCAGTGTACCTGCGGGACCACCTCTCCTTGTGCTTGAAAGATCAGAATATACTGGTGGGCCGTGGCCCAAAAGACATCCAGCTGTCCTCAACCAGAGCTAGGGCTTTTTTGGCCCTGACTCCTGCCTAGTGGAATGCTCTACCTGGTGACATCTGTGCCCTGTGGGACTTGAGACAATTCCACAGGGCTTGTAAAACAGAGATGTTCCACCAGGCCTATGGTTTACCATCATATCTGGCCCTGGTCTGCCCCCCATAAGAGGAATTAATAATTACTTAAGCCATCAGAATGGTTTTAAGATTTAATTTAAATGGGTTTTAGACTAAATTTTATATATGCCTGTGAAACTGTGTTTTAAACAGTGTTGTACATTGGGGGGGGAGGGGAGTATAGAAATACAAAAATAAATTAATAGATATGGCCTCCTCTAAAAGCTCAGTCTAGCTCAGGGGTGGCCAAACTGCAGCTCGGGAGCTGCATGCAGCTCTTTCATACATATTGTGCAGCTCCTGGCAGGGTGGCTGGGGAAGCAAAGGGGAGGCATGCCTCTCTGATTGGTCTTCCCTTCCTCAGCCAGTGTTCCCCTCCCTGGGTAGGCTTGAGGTGGTGGTGGGGGAGCAGAGAAAGAAAGCAACTTTAACTTTAAATGTGTTCTCAAAGCTCCCCCCCCACCGGTCGGCTTGGAGAAGGCATTTGTCTCTTTAAATCCCTTCTCCAAGCCAAGCTGGCTGGTGGGGAGGGGGGTTGGAGAACACATTTAAAGCTGCTTTCTTTCCACCTCTCCCTTCCTTCCCCCCTCCCCCTCCCCATTTATTTGCTTTCTTTCCACCCCCCCTCTCTTTTCCCCTTCCTTCCTCCCTCTCCCATCTATTTGCTTTCTTTCTCTTTCTCCCTCCCTCCATCTCTTCCTTCCTCCTCCCCCATCTATTTGCTTTCTTTGTTTCTCTCTCTCTTTTTCTTTTCACCTCTTTCATTCTTCCTTTCCACCTCTGTCTCTCTTTCTCTTAGACAAATAAATATCATTAGCAAACAGATAAATATCATTGGACAAATAAATATCATTATAAATATATGTTTACCCCCTTTGTTTTTATTTCTGGCAGTCTCATTTAATGCTACTTAAAAGCAAATCTGCATATTTTTCAGTAAAAATATGTGTGCAATATTTTTTCATGTCTTGCAGCTCAAACATCTGACGTTTATGCTATGTGGCTCTTATGTTAAGTATAAATTTGGCCACCCTTGGTCTAGCTGAAGCCTTGGTTAGAAGGTGTTAGAAATGGAGCTGTCCATAGTCCTGCAGCATGGGAACAGCCAAACCAGTTCCCTGTTCCCAAAGTACCCTGTCCCCAACAGTTATCAGCACTGGTAATGGAAAAAAGCAGGCAACCTCTCATTCTCAGATAAAGAAAATAGTGGTGGTGCAGGAGTCTAATTTTAATACAATCAAAGCATGTTCCGATGGGTGCTAAACCCTACTGTCTCCCCTTCCTTACTGCACTTCTATTCCATTTCTTTCAGCATTTTTCTTGTAGCCCAGTTCACTTCTGGTATCAGAGCTTGGCCAGGAAGAAAATACTTTGAGCACTGGAACACAGCAAGATAAGTCATGGGGATTCAGGACTTAGTTCTCCTCATTGTTCACTCCATTTTTTGTTTAAAAACAAACAACTCTCCTCTTCAGGCCTGAATGAGTGAACTCATAAATAACAATCCCCCTATTATATACTATTTATGCCTATGATCTGCTTCTTTACGTTGCCACATACCACAGTGTACCTGCTTTGCAAGCAAAAGTTTTAATTGTTTCTGCTGTAGGGATGCTTTCTCTTATCTCGACATTTGCCAAGGAGGATCCCTTGAATGAGGGTTACAGTCCCTGTGGATTTCATCCCAATTGGATGAGGGGGGAGTTACAACTGAATTGTGTTTCTCATTGAAATAAACTGGAACAACCCTCAAATTTAATAGAGAAAGTGACCAAGTATAATCATGATAATAAAGAAAAAGAATTTACAAAAGAAAGACTAAAAAACAAAAACAATTTCTGTGCTCATATCTACAGGAGGGGGCTAGTAAGCATGTGTTGCTTGCTTGTATTCATTATAAGTGTGTAAGTAGGGAAACAAATTTAGAGTCCAGTGGCACCTTTAAGACCAACAAAGTTTTATTCAAGGTATGAGCTTTCGTGTGCACACACACTTTTTCAAATACACCAGAATGGAAAGTAAGGTTCAAACTTATAGACAGGGGCTGAACAGCAAATTAACATGTAACATGATGACTATGTTTTAAGATATGTGGAGACAAAACTAAATAACAAGCTAAGGTTATAAGGCCAACAGCTGTAAAGTAATAAGGACTTCTTGAGTCTCTATAGTCTAAATGAATAGATACCATTGTCTATTGCTTACATTTTATAGATTACAAGATAAAGGTCAAAATTCAAGGTACAAAAACACTTCAGTCAAGGACTAGACAATGACCAAGGGATTGCACTAGCAATGGTGGGTGTAAACGTATGGATTTAGAAGTTTTGCTCAGAAGGCAGAGATGAGTGAGGCAGTCTTTAAGGAATGTTGGGTGAAGGATACCTAAGAAGTCATATGGCCAGATAAGATGGATATGATGAAGAAAAGCCAGCACTGATAAACTTATTCTGTGTGTGTGTAAAAGCACAGATTGTGTTAAAAAGCAGAAAGGGCCCAGGTAGGCGAGGCCCGCCATTTGCGGAGCTGGGCGGGGCTGGAGGAGGCCGGCCAGTCGCCGGCTCAGGGAGGGTGGGGCCAGGCATGTGGTGGGAATATAGGCTCCCCGCCCACCCCGGGCCAATAGCTGGGCAGCGGGGTGTTCGGAGGGAGAGGCCTGGAGTCTACATGACCCAGGTCACTCGCCGCCCTCGCCCCATTCTGACCACATGGGAGCTGCTTGCTCGCCCATCCCTCCCTGTTTTTTAGGACTGAGTAAGGGGAAGGACACAGCAAAGGGGGTTATTGTAAAAGGGGTTGCGGGTCAGTTTGGTTGTATATTGTTAGTTTCAATACTTAGTTCCAGTGTACATATTTCATCACAACTCTTGGCGGTGACAGCATGGGGCCGGATCCATTTGGCGGAATTCGGCCTGCGTGCCATTTTCCGGATGTGGGGACCCCTGTAAGGGTCTTGGCGTGAGGGCTGAAAGGAACAGGCAAGCGCAGAGACTAACAGCGATGGCCCTCACCGCCAGGTGGCAGGGGAGTTCACACAGGGGCAGGCATCCAGGTGAACCCTAACAACCTGCCATCCTGCAGGCTCTACCCATGCCGGCTGGCTGGGTAATGGATACCTCGGCTGGCAGAAGGGTCAGCCGACAGGTCGGATCCGGTGGACCCATGCTGTGCCAATGCCTGTAACAGCTGTAATCAATAAAATTGTGGCCAATATTATCCACCTAATTTCCAAAGAAACTGTGTGTGAGTGGTCATTTGAACGGGGCAGTGTAAGGCTGGCCAAGCCTCCCCATCCCGAATACGACCTGGAACCGCAACTGGTAGATTCATAGTCTAAATGGTAGGGGTCAACCTGTGGTCCCTATTGGGTATAAACGTGACTGCATCAAGAGAAGAATGGGTCACCTCTTGTTTAATTCTATTCTCTGCAGCCTTATGGTTTACTGACACTGTGAAAAGAAGGGCTAATTTGTAAATGCATCAAGCATCCAAGCTCTCCTGGAAGTAAGCAAATGGTGATGAAAGGGTATGTCTTGGGACATTTGGAACAAAAATCAGTCTCTTTCTACTTTGTGTATCTTTGTGCCATAAAGTATGCTGTTTTAAAGAATACTAATTTAAAGATACACTTGTTTACATAGATAGTGTGACCTGTCCACCCCCTCCCCCCAAACTAGCATCATAATCGCTGATGCTGAAGGTTAACACATTTTAGATAATCTGGTCACAAGTACAGGTGTGTAATTTCCAGGTTCTGAGTCTGAGAATCTTGCTGTGCATATTCATGCAGAATAATATGCTAGTACTACAGTTATCAGTAACATATCCTGATGCTTCATCATGATTTTCCAAACCTGTGACCCTCTTATGCCTCTTAAAATTAGCAGATGGAAGAATCTTGCACTCACTATAGATAGGTTCCCGTGAAGAACAAGCAGAAGCAGAGACTGCAATCAGCAGGTGTCATAACACTCAAACCATACCTGTCTATATTAGCGAGAGATATTTAATCACATACGGTAGGAAGTTTACTGCGGTTAGTCAGTCTGCCTTTGATACATGATTTAGGGCTCTTAAGCTGGTCTCAAACCTAGCATTTGATGAGCTGAAAAAAGGAGACACCAATTTCTTTCACATTATTTTCCAGTGCTTTGGCTGATTTTTCAAGTAGGTGTGCTGATGCTGATAACGTTCATCTCAGAAAAACGAGTCTCTGTAACAACGGAGAAGATGTGACCGCACAGAAATCCCTTCTCTGTAAGGGAGGGCAAAGTTAAGCTGAAGGCCAAGAAGAAATGTAACCTTGGTATGACTCTACTGAAATGCAAGGCATGGCCACAGCCCACAAGACTATCAAATAAACAGAGTAGAGTGAGAAACACATGAGGCAATCAAAAGATGGCTGAGTGAACATTGCTGCACAGTATCTTTGTGTGTGTATCTCTGCCAAACAGATGTTCTGTGTTCATGTTGCAGAGGATTCTGGACATATTCTACAATGAATGCTCAGTTTGCCTGTTGACCCTCACCACTGCCACATCAACTGAGAAAGGCGATCTAGAAGACACTCTTCTAGAAGACCCACTTCCCTGTACATTACAGAAGATCAGTAGTGGCAGACAAGCATCTTCCTTGGAACATTATGCACAGTTACTGATTTTCTCTTTGAACGTCTCCTCATAAGTTGTCAAGGAGCTGCCCCATATATAATTGGATGCATAGTACAGAAATTCCAATCATTTTGGCTGCTACATGCTGTAATTCCTACAACCTTAATTGTCACCACACAGGGCCAGAAAATACTATTTGGTGAGTGTTTACACCGTATCCTGAACAAGATTCCATGCATCCCATTCTTTTATGAGCTATATCACAACAAGCCACCTTTTTGGGGGTATAGATTATTTTACCATATTTTGTGGCCAGGGGTAATTCCCCCTCCAAATGGGCAAAACATGTTCTGCTTGTGTGCCCTGCTGTAGCATAGTTTTTAACTACTTGTGGTTTGGTATTGTGGCCCAGAGAATTTGAATTGAACAAAATTATTAAAGGTTCTGTCTCACATCCCCTATGGTCTGTCCTTGGCAAGCAAGTCGACCTTACAAGAAATCATTGGCCATTTAAGACTCATGGAGATGAATTTGCATGAAAGCAAGCCAGATGATGACCTATCTATTTTTATTTCCTCAGTTCACTGCCAGGAGCGTATAGGAAAAAAACCTGCAAGGAAGGTATGAATGCCAAACAAAGGCTCAAGAACTTGGCTGGATTATAATGCCATATTTGTTGCCATGCTCTTAATTAGAACATAAACACTGTCAAATTGTAACATTAGGATCTATAATTGGTCCAACAGAATGAGAGACTAATTGTTACATTAGTGGCCAGATTGCTCTCAGGCAGGATCAGTGTTCAAAATGCAAAATCACTAATTACTATGATGTAATGAATGAAGGAAACAACAAGTCCCAGATTAATAAGAGTGGGAAATATATGGAAACTGTAATATCTTTTTTGTAAGTACCCATGGGTACACTTTTATTATTTTTCATATTATACACATACATACATACAACATATAGACAAACAACCACTAAATACATTATTTATTTATTTATTTATTTAATTCAATTTATACCCCGCCCTCCCCACAATGCGGGCTCAGGGCGGCTTACAAGTGGCAAACGCCAATATAAAACAACTTTAAAAACATTTATAAATCCCACAGTACAAAAGCATTCATAACAATCAAAGACTGGAGTGCTCTAGATGTTCAACATAATATCAGATGGCATTTTTTATAACTTTGTATAAGACATACAAAGAGATCAGTATATTTTCTTATTACTCTATTACCCAATTTAAAAATTTTCTTAAATCACTTTCTATGGGTTTGCTTAAGTTTCTGTATACTCTTATCTTTTTACCATAGTTTCTATTGAACTAAAGGAGATTAATACTACCAAAAATTTCAATATTTTAAACTATGCATTTATATTATACCAGTCATACATTTTTTTCCATGTCTTTTGAAATGTTGGGTCGAAACTGTAATATCCAAAGAAAAAACCCAGAAAGCATATCCTGACTGGTGGTTCCAATAAAGCACTTCGTGACTTTTCTAGCTGTGATGTGGGAATTAAGGCCAGTCTTCCTGGCTGAGAAGCAGCATTGGCCAGCAGCAAAGTGAGTTCATTGTCCGTTACAGCTGGCCTTGCTGAAAAGTGGTCATCTGATGGCTCTTTTGCCCATCCATAGGAAGTTTAAGTGGCAATGAGGCAGAAGAAGTTCACCTCATCACCCACTGAAAACTGATCTGACTAGACAACGGTCAAATCAGATGATCCCATTGCTTCGTGGCTGACTGCAGGGCACACTGAAATGGTGCTTGATCGTGTGAATGGCTTCTAAGAAATTTATTTATTTATTTATTCATTCATTTATTTATTGTACCTACTTCCTATATAGCCCTCCTTTCTCACAAAGATTCAAGAGAGATTTAATGTGCTGAACTTGGGAAAGCTGTTGTGCTGAGGTTAAAACGTCCATCCCTGGTCTTGTTAGCCTAGCCCTGATTGACAAGGATTAGGTGGCAGGGCACAATGTGTTGATACATTTTGCATACTCTAAGGAGGACACAGACCTTCCAACAAATGGAGGGGCTGTGGCTCAGTGGTAGAGCATCTGCTTGGCGTGCAGAAACTCCTAGGTTCAATCTCTGGCATCTCCAGTTAAAAATAGGATTGGTTGGGCAATGATCTGAAAGACCTCTGCTTGAGACTATGGAGAGCTGCTATCAGTCAGAGCAGACAATACTGATCTTGATAGACCAATGGTCTGGCTCATCTGAGGTAGCTTCATGTGTCCATGTGTCCTGCCCACCCATGTTCCATTATTAGGACAGGAATTCCTCGAATAATAGAGAACAGTCTACTACTCCTGCATGCAGCACGTTTAAAATAAACACCTTTGATACAAATAATGAAGAATTTGCTATTCTTTGTCATTTCAATGATTCAGTTGAGTCATTAGAACTCTATTTGCTAGTGAAACAAAGCTTAGGATGCAAGTTTAGCTCAATCAGTTTTACTTCAGAGTGAACATGCTTAGGATTGCTCTGCTGAATAAAAGATATTTTGGTACGAGTCCAACCAATTAAATTAAGTTCTATTGCCACTGACTGGCAGCAGCATACCTCCATGGCATAGTTGTTAGAGTGCTAGATAAAGGATCTTGGAGATCAGGTTTGAATCCTCACTCTACCATGAAACCATTTGGGTCGACCTTGGGCTAGTCACTCCCTCTCAACCTAATTTATCTCACAGAGCTATCGTTCTGAGGACAAAATGGAATGTGTGGAAGGTCCATCACCAATGTTGAAAGCCACTTTAGGTTCCCATTGAGGAGAGAAGTGAGGTATAAATAAATAAAATCTAAAAATTTTATCTGGATTAAGTCCCAATTATACTAATTTGAAGAGATTAACAGTACAATTCTAAAGACACTTTCCTGGGAATAAACCCATCTGAATAGACCTGAGTAGGATTCTGAATACACCTGTTTAGAATTGTTGCCTAATAGTGCAGTCCTATTAAGAGTTCATCCAGTTTAAGCCCATTAAAATTGGCTTTGGTTGCAGGATTACACTGTAGGTGAGTTTTGTCCTGATACAGCTAAATGGCTTGAATTAGTATACACTGGCTTTAACAGTTAGGGTGGTGTAGTGGTTAAAATAGCAGACTAGGATTTAAATCACCATTGTGCCATGGATCTTACTGAATGAGCTGGCACCAGACATTATTTCAGTGTGACCTACCACACAGGTAATTTTCCCCTTTCATAAACTTATGTATCTGTTGGCTAACTGAAGATTCACCTCATGAATGATTCACCTATCCTTTGCCTGACATGGGGCATGGGTTTTTGTTACCATCTGTTGCTGACATTTATTGTTTGATTGTTTTTATTGCCAGATGGTTTTATGTTGCAAGCCGTCCTGAGCCCACTTGTGGGGCAGGGTGGGGTATAAATTTAATAAATAATAATAATGAAGCAGACTCTATTCCATGAACATTCATGCTAAAATAAAAGGGTTAAGTCTTTAAGGTTACACAAGCTCTTATTTATTTCAATCCCTGTGCCCATGGTGTAATTATCACATGACTATTCCACTGGAGCTGCGGTGGCTCAAGTGGTTAAGACGCTGTACTGCAGGCTGTGGAAAGTCAGTAGTTCAGCAGTTCAAGACCCGGGTGCCGCAAGACGGGGTGAGCTCCTGTCTCTAGTTCCAGCTCCTGCCAACCTAGCAGTTCAAAAGCAAGAAATTGAAAGTAGATAAATAGGTACCACTTCGGTGGGAAGGTAACAGCGTTCTGTGCACCTTGGTGTTTAGTCATGCCGGCCACATGACCACAGAAACGTCTTCGGACAGCGCTGGCTCTTCGGCTTTGAAACGGAGATGAGCACCGCAACCCTAGAGTCGGATTCGACTGGCTTTCGAGCAAGGGAACCTTTACCTTTACCTTTATTCCACTGCAAGGCAACTATAATGCAAATGAAAATAAGTTTCCCATCAAGATCAAAATGACTAAATGTGAGGTCTGGTTTTCTCCTCCTTTTCCATTTTGCTGGTGCAAGACTTCTGTTAAACTTCATTGCTTACAGTCCCATTCACCCATGGAAGTTGATCCAATTAAGACACCAAAATACTTATTTTGTATTTTTCATTCTTTGGGACCAAGAACATATTGGTCTCTATTGGGGGGGGGGGCAGAAACTTGTGTGTGTGTGCTGTCAAGTCACAGCTGAATTACAGCAACCCTCTACGGTTTTCAAGGAAAGAGATGTTCAGAGGTGAAACACACATGGAACTGCCTTATACTGGACCAGACCATTGGTCCATCAGGGTCAGTATTGTCTACTCAGACTGGCAGCTGTGGCTTTCCAAGGTCTCAGACAGAGGTCTTTCACATCACCTATCACCTGATCCTTTCCACTGGTGATGCTGGGGATTGAACCTAGGACCTTCCGCATGCAAAGCAGAGGCTCTTCCAATGAGCCACAGCCAATGGTTTGCTATTGCCTTCCTCTATGTCACAACTCTGATGATCCTTGGAGGTCTCCCATCCGAATACTAGCCAGGACCAACCCTGCTTAGCTTTTGAGATCTGACAAGATCAGGCTAGCCTGGGCTATCCAGGTCAGGGCCTATTGCTACTTACCTATTTCAAATCATAATATAGCAGCTATAGAACTATAGCATATGCATGAAGAAGATGGAGACAATCATGCCTCCAAGACCCAGTGCAGAGTCACTAAAAAGAATGTGTTGAAGGGGAAAGTTGGGGTAAAGACAGAGGAAAGGGCACAAAAAACTTCCTTGTGTGGAAGGTCCATCACCAATGTGCATGCATCTGCATTCTCAGTGGTGATGAAAGCAATGCAGAGAATCCTCTCTGTATGAGAATAGCCTTAGAGGTGAATGGGAAACTGTCTAGAAAGGACAATGCAGTTGTTTTCCTTTGTACATTTTTTCTTAGATATGCATGAGAAAAGTTATTTTACTTTTGTTTTATTTAAAACATTTCTCTGCCACCTTTCCATCCAAACTGGGTCAGGGCAGTAAGCATCAAAACAGTTCAACATTAAAAAAACCACCTTTAAGACATCAGTACATTAAAACAGAATGTAAAATAGAAGTGCATATAAAATATTAAACAATTCAGTAAAACATAAACATAAAGCCACACATAACACGACCAGGGAGGAGGGCCTTTAACAGTTTATGGGGGAACACCAAACAAAACAGAGAAGTCTTCACCTACTGGCAGAAGACTGGGGGAGACAGACTAATCTCCCTGGGGAAGGAGTTCCAAAGTTTTGGTGCCACAAGTGAGAAGGCCCTTTCTCAGGTTGCTATCTGTCTAGCCTCAGAGGGCAGAGGTACCCAAAGCAAACTGTTGTACCGTACACAGAAGAGCATGCTCTCTCCTCCCATAATGGCCTCTATTGGGGGGGGGCAGAAAAAAAACTTTAATTTTCTATGACAAATTGAGAGTATTGCTTGGAGAGCATGTTATATAACCAGAGAGTCACAATGGATTTCACATGTTTAGAAAGAGTAAGCAGAACAACAGGTAGAAGGTGGCAAACTACAGGTCCAATGGCTTCATTCACATCATCCCAACAAACTGATCTCCCTACTTAAGGACCTTACAGAGAGAGGCTAGACTGGTCTTAACAGGTGCAATCAAGAAGCTACAATGTATAGTATTAACAGTCAAAAATCTGTCTGCCAAACATTGCATTCAATCCCAGAATCCCAGAAAAACCTACTCCCCATGTGAATGGTCCCCTAAACAAAATAGTTATTTTAGACCTCTTATTCATAGCTACTCTTTTAAAGAGCCTTGATCAATTTGAAATGAGGGTGAATATTTGCATTTGATATTTTGCAGCGAGATGGTTCTTGAGACAACTTTGAGCTACTAATTCAGTACTGAAAACCACTATAAAGTAGGCACCAAGTACAGAGCTCAGAGAAGTCCATTTATTATGCTAAGGGCAATTCAGAACACACAACACTTAATAAATGCCTAAGCATTCTTTTCTGAATACCAGAGACTTGTTGGCAAGCTCAAACGACAGTACACAAAAAAAACCCCCTCATCTTCTGCATAGCTTTCTTGGGGGACACCTTACAGCTTATATTATCAACCAAAATATTCAACCCAGTAGGGAAGAAATGTCTAGGACATGCAGCATATCCATAAACATTTGCTCAAGTTCCTGAAAGGTCTTCTGTTCCCTCAAGTTTACATGCTTTTCTGTTATACTGCTCAGCATATGCCAGTTTCTCAGCTCGTTCAAGAAAACATCTTCAATGAAGTGCTCTTGACTTTCCATTACAAGCAGTCTTTTGTTCGTTTAACTTGCAGGTTTGGGGCTTGTTGTTGCCCATGCTGCCTCACAAACTTGGAATGAGATCCAGAAGAATAACAGAACCCACTGAATGAACCTCACAAGTACTGAAAGTCTCCTTATACATCAAGATAATATCAACAAATTCCAAATAATTTAACTTTCTACCACTAATATCCCACTGTTTCCCCTCCCTGCCCTGAATAGCTACTTCTTGTATTTTGCTTGTCAAGTCAAAACCAGAACCCAAAACAGAAACAGTTCCCGGAAACAGATGCTGTAGAACTTCTGTTAAGATGGCAAGAGTTTGAGCCATTAAAGTGGTTGGTTCCTCAACCAACTTTGTCAAAGCAGAGTACATTTTAGAGTGCCATCCTATATATATAAAAGCCCACCGTATTTGAACTTTCTGGCTCTCCCGTTGGCTGTACTGTGCTGTGCCATCAGCCATTGGTCCATCAACCGCCGCTCAAGAGTACTCATGTGTCATTGGCCGGGTTGCTCCTCTCCCCCACCCACTGCTGGCTTGGTCACTTCCCTGTCAGAATAAACTGCCAAAATGGCTGTCTCTCCTGATGAAGACACTTCTACAGCTTGGCTCCTCTGTGACTGTTTGGCTACTGAGGGTGGTCAAACCATTCTCTCCTCCTCTTCCTGGGCAGCTCACTTTCCCCTCAATGGCTGTTGCTAGGCAACCAAGCTTGGTTCTGTCAGTAGAGAGGTGGTGGGGGGAGGCCCTTTCCAGGCCTACTTTGGCCTTTGTGGGGAACTCATTGGGGCCAGTCCTGACTAAGGTTGCCAGCTCCAGGTTGGGAAATTCCTGAAGATTTTGTAGTGGAGTCTACAGAAGCCACAGTTTGAGGAGTGGAGAAGTCTCAGCTGAATAGAATGCCATAGAGTCCACCCTCCAAAGCAATTATTTTCTCCAGGAGGAGAGAGAGATCTGTTGTCTAGAGTTCAGTTGTGATACCAGGCAATACCACAGCCAGTGTGGCATAGCAGTTAGCATTTCAGAGCAAGGTCTGCCAGACCCAGGTTCTTGCTGTGGAAGCCGAGTGGGAGATTTTGGACCAGTCACAGACTTTCAGCCTAACCTACCTGACAGGGTTGTTGTGCAGATCAAAAGGGGGAGAGGAGAGGAGAATGATGTGAGCTGCTTTGGTCCCCACTGTGGAGAAAGACTGTACCTTTCCTCCTGGGGAATCATTGTTGCCAATCTCCAGGTGAGGGCTGGAGATCACTCAGAATTTACAACTGCTCTTCAGGTGGCAGAGATCAGTCCCCCCCGTGAAAATGGTGGATTCTTTGTCATTATACCCTGCTGAGGTCTCCACAGCAAATTGATGCTTAGTGCCCAAGGCCAGGGCACCCGCTGAGAGCCTCTTCCTAAAAGTCACTTGCCCTCTCCTGTATAATAGTCTACAGAGAAGTTGTAATAAAATCACTATATCTAAGGAGCCTAAGTAGTTGGTTCCTCATCCAGCATCAGTCTACTAAAAGGCTGCCCTTTTACATGTCTGAGCATCAAGGCTTACAAATATCTCTTTAATTTAGACTAGTACATTTTGCCATTATCTTCCTCCCCTTTTGTAAGAGTTTCTAAATGCCTTTTCCCGATGTTCCCTCATTTCTTGACTGAAGAAAATAAAATGTTCCTTGAATAAGTTTCAGAGGTTATTCCAAGGAAGTATTAGATTACATTTGCCTTTGTTTGATGGTCCCAAATGTGCAATGTTAAAAATGAGGAAATGTTTTATTTGTATTAATTGCATCATGAAGACATGGGATATAGCAGAAAGGTCCTGATTTGCAATTTTTACATAGCAAGCTGTGGGGGAAGGGGGCAGTGGCAGATGTACCATAATGGCCTCTATCCAGTGTCCAGTTGAACTCCAAATGTGTCCATCTTTAATTCAATGAGGATATAGATAAAATCCCACCCTAAATTAGAGGAAACACATATTTAAAATCAACTGTTCTTTGAAAAACTTCATAGACCACTGGATTTCTTTCTGGTATGGCACACAATCACTCATAGTGTAAGGAAGGGACCATGACACAGAATCCCATGCTTTCTTCTATTTATTATGGTACCAACTCCCTACAATGTAATTCTGTTTAAATTTAGCTTGGAGGAACTTAGCTGCCTTTGAAGGGTAGTAAGTCAGTCCTTTCCCATGGCTCCCAAACAAGCAAAGTGCTCACTGTCCCAACGGTGTTGCCATTCTCAGTTTGCATGGCATATCCAAGACAGCCAGAAGCAGTGTGAGAGAAATTCTTGGCTGGAATACCATGTTGACAGACAGGGCACTGAGTGTTACTTACATGGTGGTCATCAAAGCCCTAGAATGGACATTATATACTTTTCTGTAGAAACATCCAAATCACTTTCACATTATATGTAAATTGTAAATTTCGGCCAGAGGAAAGCATCATGATAAAAATGGTCCATTCATTCAAGCTCAGGCATCAAACTTCCAACTGAAGATTCCTGTTTTTAGCTTCATTGCTGGCTCTGTCATTCAGTCAAAATGGTATAAAAGTATAATTGGGATCCCCAGAAAGTCATTTTGCAAAGATTTTGCCTGTTGAGAAACCCAGTCTTTCTGCACATCTTTATGAATCAGCATGAAACTGTTTACAAGGAGGCAGGTATTGGTGTGTCTGTGTGTATATTCCTGTTGCTTAGACAACTAAGCTTCATACACCCATCCAGTTGCATTTGTATGACCCATCCATATTCTGCCTATACTAGTAATTCATAACTGACTATAGCTGAGTTGGGGCAAAACTCTTTGCCTGACAATACAGTCACTAGTGCAGTGCAGCAAGGCAGGGAATATTGACTAATTTGCTATTACACAGTCAAATCTGATTGGCTATATGGCACTGTGATGTCTTTCTGTTTATTACCCAGTCCCTAACTGGCTGCAATAATGCAGTGAAAAAACCTTTTAAAGTAAAAAATAAAATAGTTCCACAGTTTGGGGAAATAGTAGCTATGAACAGATGCCAAAACATGTGTGAAATAATGGAAAGTGTGTATGCAGATGGGGGGTGTCTTTTGATCTTCCTCCAAATAGCAACTTTCAGACTGTAAATTGAGGCTCACCAACATTTAGCATAGTACTATTTTTTCCTCCAATATGTTATGGCTTATCTTTCTCTTTCTTCTGTGAAAACCTGTATTATTATGTCACTTCCAGTAAGCTTAGTCACTTTCCCTGAAATATTTGAGGTAAATGTACATCAGCAGTTAAGGCAGCAATTGATGTCCAAATTGTAGCATTGTTAACAAAAAATAATCCTGTTGTAAGGCAAAGTAGTTGCATGGGATAAGAAATAGCTGTATAAGAAAGCAATTTTCCTACTCTTTGCAGCTGCAAGCTATCAAATAGAATGCAAGCTTGAATTCTTGCTTTCATGCTTCCACCCTTACAGCAGACTTATCATTATTATTACAAACAAGAATGCTCTGTGTTTATGTCCTGGCTGAACTGAAGATCTGGTACGCACTATCAACATCTAGAAACAGAGATGAGTTGAATTCATAGAGGCCCCCCAGTGGTGTTTTAAGAAGATGGGAATTGGATTTGACCTAGCAGCCAAACATCTTGCAATCAATTCCTCAAAGAGAATTCTCAAAATATTTTCTTGCATTTCTCAGCATTTCATTCTCTCCACTAGTTGTAATTTTTGTGAGAGATTTGCTAGAAGAGTCAGTGCTCAGCATGGTCAAGACAGTAGCTTGAAATCATCTGGGGTTAGAGAGCAAATCTGGTTAACCAGCTCAGAATCTCTGAGAAAAGCAGATATCCATATGATCCTGTTTTGTACTAGTATTATAGACCAGAGAATAGAGTGAGCAGTGGACCAAAACTAAGTCAGCTAACTATAATTCTTCTGTTTGGTTAAAAAACAAGGCTCTTGGGTTAAAAAAAGAAAGGCCAGAAAGATCTGTTTTCATCATTTCAGGTCCAATGTTGTTACTATGGAAAAGAAGATTCATGTAATTGTCACTTGAGGGTTGTTTAAGAGCGGTGTGAAGGATGCTTAATCCTTTTTTGCTTCCGGTTTGGGGTTGGTCAGGGAAGAGCACATTTTAAATGCAATGAGATAACTGGACAGATAATTGGGCCACAGGGACTGAGACAGGGATCAGCAAAGGAAGGGAAAGGGTGGAACACATGGATGGTAGTGGAAGTCCAAGGGCACCACTGAATTGCATTTCGGGAGGAGATATTTCAACAAGGAAACAGTCTACAAAGGCCTGCATTTGGGTAAATGCAAGGTTAAATGGCTCCAAACACTGCATTTTAGGAGTTTTTCTGAGGGCTACTTTGCATACCTCGTAATAATCAGATGCTTATTATTATTAATTCCCAGATGTATTATTATAATTAATTCCCAGTAAATCTGACACATAACTACCTTGAATCCCTCTGCAAGTGGTGACCATGAGATACAGTGGGGAATTTGTGTGCATTTGATTAGGGATGTACCTCTCATGTGAGCCAGAGGGTAGTAACGAGCAGATTTGATCACAGCAGCCATTAAACCCCCCAAGAGACAGCAACCACAGCAGTAGCTGGAGCATCTGGGGGCTGCAATGAAGACTTTTGCCAGCATTGTTCCCTCTCCCCAATTCCTCTGGCAGTCCTGCAAAAGAAATGCAATGTGAGGAAAGAGACTGCCCACTGTTGACATCTATTACTGAGGTTGCTTGGCAACCATTTCTGGGAGAGGGGCTATGTCTATCAAGCTCACTGCAGCCCTGAAGAGTCAGTAGTCATGGTGGCCAGTCCTCCAGCAGCACCACAAAGAGGAAGAGGAGAAACTTGGGCTCAGTGTGGCTCCAGTTCTCTCGTCCACTGTCAAAATTGGAAGTCTTCTGTCTTAACCTATTTTCATGGCTTTCAGAGCTTCCTTGGATACCAATATTGGTAGATGGTCAAGTTTAAATGCTCTAAATAAACAAGTTAAGTGACAATTGAGGATTTCAGCTGGAGTTTGTAATGTTATTGCCCCCCGTGGCTAAGGAAATCTAAATATGTCTAAAGAGCGGGTAAAGAAATCTAAATAAATATTAGTATCTTGGTTTGGGCGGCTGTGCTTAATTTTTTAAAAAGACATACACATCAGGTGGGGAATCTCTGAAAGAGAAGTGTCTGGTCCATTTTACATTTAATTCCAGTGTAAACTGCCTTAAGGCTTTAATGGGAGCCATTTCAGATCTGGCTCCTACAACTGAAGTAGCCAAAGTGGCAAAGAAGGGAATATATGTTGTGTAAAGGACTGGAGCAGGGTAGCCTGATTCATGGCTCAGAACACTGCACTGCACACGGAACTCCACATTCCAGCAGCATCCATTGCTGCACACAAAGGGTGCATAACAATTATCAACAGAACAAAGTTTGAGTCCAGTGGCACCTTTAAGACCAACAAAGTTTAATTCTGAGTATAAGCTTCTGTTGCTTCAGACCAACATGGCTACACACCTGAATTTAACAATGCAGTTACAAAGCATATACAATGATGACGATGATGAGAATCTCTTTGACTGTATGCAAACCACCTTTCCTTCATGCATAACCCCTTCCAAACCATAAACCATATGACATTTGGGAGAAATGCTTCTGCATCTGAGGATTCTGTTTCTGTTACTCAAGGGATACGGATCCTTTTTTAAGCACTGTGTTCTACTTAGTAGATGCACAAATCAGAGAATGCTGGCCCATTGGGCTAAATGGAGCACTGCTCCATGAGGCTAGGCTGCCCCCCCTCCTCCTGCCTACTTTCCTCCAGTCCAAGGGGTGGCCGACTGTGAACCTCAGTCTCAATTAGGGATAGGCATGAACCAGCTCACAAAATAAAGTTCATGATGAACTTTGGCCAGTATAAAGTACTGAGACTGAAGCATAGCATAGTGATTTCAGCTCATACTTTACTTAAGAATTAGCAAATCTGGACATCCCCATTTGGCTTAACTGGGGTGACTATGATTGTTTCCCATCGGGCATGCGGAACAGACTCTAGCACTCCCTGGGCTACCAGGTGATCTAATTCTGCCTTGATCTTGGGCCACAGCACAAACGGGGGTCACCTGGCTTTCATTCTGATGGGCCTCACGTTAAGGTTTAAATCAAGCGTGACCGGGGGACTGGTGTAGCGGCCAAGTGTGCCATTGAAGACCCCTGGAAATTCATCGCAGACTGCATTAAAGTCCTGCAGCCGTACTTGGTTGACCCCTGTGACTCTAAACCCCAGGGGCTTGTGAGCCGCCCTTCCGCCACCAGCAGATCCAAAACCTCATTGAAGTCCTTGTATTGGACCCTAAATTTGCCCCAACCCCTGATGGCCACCGGGGTTTTTTTGGAAGTCCCGTAGAGACAGGCCCAGAGGTTTTTTCAGGAGGGGTCACCCCTTGGGTAGAGCCTCTGCAGGGTCTCTGTTGAAACGATTGAGAACGAAGACCCAGTGTCCAATTCCATTTTACAGGGGGACCCCTCTATCATCACGGTTACATGCATTTTGTTGGGGCATCAGGGGACAAATTCATTACCTGGTGGTGGTTGATGGTCAGGGTGTGAAGGTACGTTGCTTCCTGGTCAACCTCCAGCGGGTCCCCCAGGAGTGGCAGACATGTGTGAGATGGCTGGCTTTACCACAAGTTCAGCAGTATTGGTGCTCGTGGTCTTCCCCACAGCTGGCACAGGGTGTAGGAGCGTTGGACTTGCTGGGTGCTTGAACCGAGAGTCGTGTGACTGGAGTGGTTGACTTGTGCACTTCAGGCTGAGCCAGGCACCATACCTGGTGAGCCTCCTTGTTGTTTGAGACATTGGAGTCTTGGTTGTTGATGGCCTGGTGTGCAGTGGTGGCCTGATGATCCCGTTGTCAATCTTGGGGTCCTCCAGGCCGACGAGCTTCCTTCTCAGTTTTGGTTCCCAGACCCCCAAATGAACTGGTTCAGGAGGGTGTCTTCTATGGCCAGGAACTCACAATCGATGGCTAGCCACCAAATGTCGGCTAAGAAATCAGCAGCCGATTCTCCGGACCTCTGGGTGCACGCCATGAAGTCCATCCGCATCACCATTTTAGAGGGCTTTGGCGCAAAATGGTTCGACAGGGCTTTTACCAGCTCGTAGAAGGTGGCTTCTTCCAGGGTTTTTGGGGTGATGAGGTCCTTGACTAAGAGGACTGTGGTGACCCCGCATGTGCTTAGCAGCCAGGATTTCTTCAAATTGGCATCTTCTGTTTTTTGGATCTTGAAGACGTGTTTCAGCTGTTCGACCCAGGCTTCCCAGAGTTCGGGATGCACTGAATTGTAGGTGGATATTTGTCCCGGAGCGGCAGCCATGACTCGAGGAGCTGGAGCGGTGTGGGGCACGGTGTCCTGGAGATTGGGGCGTGGTGCGTTGCTCTCTGATGAAGAGTCAGAGTCAGGCTCACTCATCGGGATCCCATCCTCGTTGCCAGTATAAAGTTATGAGACTGAAGCATAGCATTGTGATTTCAGCTCATGCTTTACTTAAGAATTAGGAAAACTTGAGATACAGTAGCTGGCCAGAGGCCACTTTAAATACAAGTACACACCCAACACACACACACACACACACATGATAGGATTATATACAAAGTTACTACAACCATCGGTTCCCTTGAGGATCCGAGTGGCCCGATAGGCTGGCTCTAGGATCCTTTCCTTCTATTGTCTAGGAATGCGAAGCTAGGCTAGTTCGCATGGCCACATGGAAAGTCAACCATATGTGTGGTCGCCATTAGTACACAGCACCTCTCCCCTAGCAAACATAGTCTTTGAGATATGCGGGTCTCCATCATTCTCGCGTTGAATGGCATACTTTCGGGGCCGGGGCAGTGCTGTCCTTTGCCGCTCCTGGGTTATCTGGGGAAGGTGCCCCAGCTCAGCTATAGTCAGTTGTGAATTACTAGTATAGGCAGAATATGGATGGAAGGTGGTCATACAAATGTCGATGTCATCTATTCACACTGTGTAACTATCAATGGCTTATAAATAAACAAATATATTGAGTGGCTCATTCAAATGTACATTCTCATTTAACTCTCCCACCAGCAAGGTCTCTACATGCAACTAGATGAGTGTATGAAGCTTACAGCCACTCAGCTGTTAGGTTTAAATGGCTCTGACCTAGTCTTGCAATCTGGAGCAAGAGAGAATAGATCCACTCCATCTTTTACATGACAGGCCTTCGAGTATTTGAAGACTGCAATCATGTCCCCTCTAAGCCTTCTCTTTCCCAGGCTAAACATACCCAACTCTTTCAGCCTTTCCTCATAAGACTTGGATTCCAACCCTCTCACCATCCTGGTTGCCCACTTCTGGACACGCTCGGGCTTGTCAATATCCTTCCTAAAATGTGGTGCCCAAAACTGGACACAGTACTCCAGGTGAGGAGTATAGCAGAATAGAGCGGAACTACCACCTCCCATGATCTGGACACAATGCTTCTGTTAATGCATCCTAAGATTGCATTAGCTTTCTTCACAACCACATCGCACTGCAGGCTCATGTTTAGCTTGTGATCAGCCAGAACACCTAGATCCCTTTCATATGTGCTGCTGTCAAGCCAAGTCCCTCCCATTTTATATCTGTGCCTTTGATTTTTTGTACCTAAGTGTAGGACTTTGCACTTATCTCTATTGAAATTAATTTTATTTGTCTCCGCCCACTGTGCAAGCCTATCTAGATCATTTTGAATCCTGACTCTGTCTTCTTCAGAATTAGCAATCCCACCCAGCTTCGTGTCATCTGCAAATTTGATAAGCATCCCCCCTATGTCTTCCTCCAGGTCATTTATAAAAACACTGAACAACACCGGGCCTAGGACCGAGCCCTGCAGCACTCCACTCAAGACTTCCCTCCACGTAGACGCAGAGTCATTTAGGAGCACTCGTTGGGTATGATTTTTCAACCAACCATTAATCCATCCAACGGTTGCACCATCCAGCCCACACTTAACCAGCTTATCCTCAAGGATATCATGAGAAACTTTGTCAAATGCTTTACTGAAATCTAGATA
>NW_015175974.1:758963-839382 GCF_001447785.1 Gekko japonicus
TCAGCCCCTTTCCCAATTCATTAATATTATACATTTATTACAGGTACCGTATCTCTTTATCTATAGATCTATATATGTTTAAACTTATTCTAAATAGTCTTCGGTCTTAATAATTGTCAAAGCAAAATATATTGTTTTTAACATCCCAATATTTCTCCATATAGTCTTTGAAATCCTTCCAATCTGCAAAAAAGTCTTCCGCTTCTTGATTTTTAAGCTTTCTTGTCAATTTGTCCATTTCAACCATAAAAAGTAACTTCTTTAGCCACTCCCAAATATCAGGCGGTTTTTTTTGCTTCCAATATTGAGCGTACGTCATTCTAGCAGTTGTAATCATATACCACATTAAAGTTCGCTTTGCAATATTTCATTTTTCAGCATCAAAGTAGCAATATTTCATTTTTCAGCATCAAAGTAGCCAAGAAACAACAGGAAAATATTAGTGTGAACAGAATAGGATGGAATTTCATAGGCAGTGGGATTTGTTGCAAATGCAGCTGATTGGGGCTAGAAAAATATACCAGTAGGTTTTGCACTTGGTCCATTAAATAATATATTAGCTCTCCAGTCCTAGAAAAACATCTGTAGCTGCATGCTACATGTACAAGACATGTTCTTTCTTATTTCCTGCTAGACCAGCCTTGTACTGATTTAGATCACATTTTGGAATCCTGCCTAAACAATACACTAAAGTAGGAGATGTTATGATGTCAGAATTCCCACTTTTTCTTTATTCATGTGGGTATAAAAGGCTTGAATATACATCCTATTGCACTGGATGTAATTATACTGCATATTCAGTGCAATCATAGTGTAATTGTAGAGAAACACAATTTGTATTGTGTTTGTATACTTGTAATTACCACTAATTTCCTATAATGATATGGCAATGTACACAACAGCGCAATGTCATTGGGATTACTATGTATCCAGCATACCTGCATTGTAAAACACATGCACTAACAATACACATGAAGGGTTATTAATCTGTTTCAATAGGCAGCAACAATAACAGGAGGCGATTAGTTTTCATCCACAGTGTAATTGTACTATTTAAGCTTATCCTGATTCTAAACCATTAAAGTTAATGGCAACTGTGTCATTGACTTCTATTAACATAGTATCAACCCTTTGGGGAACAATTCACTCAAACACTTGGCAATGTAGTCCCAGTGACTTCACCAAGACTACACGAATAGAAGAGCTCACAGTTTACGCATATTATCCCTCAAACTATATGCTTCATTGTGATTTCTATGTCTATACAAGGAGTTTGATATGTCTGACAAGATGAGAGAAGTACTGTTTTGAGTACGGTAAGGTTAACAAACAGCCTGAATCTATGACAAAATGTTAAAATAGCAGACAATATTACCTTTCTTGCTCCATTTATCAAGTCTCCCCACACAGCACCACCTAAGGTTCTTCCATCTAGAACCCCTCAAGAAAGGTTTTGCAAAGTGTTTTGTTATGTAAATGTTGCCACTCATGGTGATCTCTGGTCTAACAAAGAGACTACTGTGGAGTCAACTTTAGACCAACATTAGTGTTGTGTTTGTTTGTGAAGACCAGGTGTGCTGGTTGTACTCAGGATTCAGGGAAAAGAAACATATGGACATGCTGCTGAATCAACCTTTTCTGGAGGATGCTATCTGTGTGCCAAGTTAGTTCAGAGACAGAAAGTGAAGACATGCCTTGTAGTTGCCCCACAGCTCTAGACCTTACTTCTTCAGGAGCTCTAGATTATGTACAGACTGGGAAGGTACAGATGGTTCTCCATAATCCATCGTCAAGTTTTTACCTTTGCATTTCCCACACCTATGATTTGAGTGCAGAATGTACATTTGATCTAAAAACAGCTTCTTCCTTCCATTTTCTGTCTAGCGTCTATAATATTTACAATTGGTTCCAGACTAAATGAGTTTCATAGCAGTATCTGTGAAAATGCCCAAAGACTTTTCCATCTTGAGCTGGCTTTGGCCTGACTGATGTAAATCATTTGGCTTGTATCTAAAATTTGTGTGCCCAGAAGTGCAAATTCCCTGCCTCCCCCTCCCATTGCAGCCTGAAATACCCCCCCCCAATGTTTCTGCTGGGGAACAGGAGATAGCTAGGGTAAGCATGGTGGGGGGCTGTTGGAAGATTTCCTTGAGAATGGAATTTGTGAATCTTGCATATGTGAATGTTTTCATTGGGATTCAGCCCTGTGGTATGGAATGGATATGGACTCATTTTGGTTCTATTAATTTCAATGCAATGGCTTTATAGTGTATGGGAATGGCCTTTTAGTGCATTTTCCCTACTAAGTGGTTAAGTGTGCGGACTCTAATCTGGGAGAACCGGGTTTGATTTCCCACTCCTCCACTTGCACATGCTGGATGACCTTGGGCAAGCCATAGTTCTGTCACAGCTGTCCTTGAAAGAGCAGTTCTTGAAAGAGCTCTCTCAGCCCCACCTACCTCACAGGGTGCCTGTTGTGGGGAGGGGAAAGGAAAAGAGTTTGTAAGCCGCTCTGAGTGAAGGGTCGGGTATAAATCCAATCTCTTCTTCTCTTCTTCTTCTTCTACTCTCCTGAAACATTTGGGATGGACAGTATGGAAATAAGTACCTGTCAACTAGGAGTACATCAATGCCATCAGCTTAAACTGGTTTAGTAGTTATTAGGGATGGGCACGAACCGGTTTACAAAATAAAGTTTGTCATGAATTTTGGCAGGCTTGTGGTTTGCAAAGCAATGTTTGCAAACTGAAGAGCCACCAGGAACTTCCATAAACTTTGATGCAGTTAATGGCAGTCCATGAAGAGCAGAAAGCAGGGGTTTTAATGGCTCCAAGCTGTTTGGTTTAGATGTCTTGGAGTCATTTAAACCCCTGCTTTCTGCTCCCCATAGAAGAGCGGCAGGGAGCAGAAAGTGGGGGTTTAAATGGCTCACGAACTGAAAGTGGGGGTTCGGTTTATGGTTCAGCCACGAACCACAAACTGCAAAAATGCAGTTCAGGCTCATCCCTAGTAGTTATCCCCTCAACAGAGAACCCTGAGAACTGTAATGCTGTGACGGAAAATAGGGAGCTCAGCCAGAGTATTTTTTTTTTATCATCCTCAGTGAATGACAAGCCTCAAGGTTCTATGGGGGCAGCCATTATTGTTATAAAACAGATGTAAAATCAATATAGATTTACACTGTAGAGATGCCCAGTGTTGAAACATATTGAATACTTTGATGAAGCAAAACTGAGATCTTAGTTATTTTTATCATTTTCTGCTTTTCTTTTTACCAAGCCTCTTTTTGTTGCTATCTTGCTCCCTGGGCAGGAAACACATGACTCATAGCAGTCCAGCGAAAGCTATATAATATTACTTAGAAACAGCAGTAGTGACCATTTAAAGAAACATTGGCAACATTTCTTTACAATTAAATCTTAATAGGGAAAAAAACTTCACAAAGGTGAAATGGTAATATTTCTTTCTCACATTTGCCTTCTTCATAGTTTGCTTGTTAATGAGCTCCACTTATCCAACATATGTAATAGTGATAGTTCCCTTCTGCTGTTAATGCAAAGGCAAATATATATGTTTTTTAAAATCTTTTTTTAATGTTCATTAATTCTGAAATCCAGCTGGGTTTTACAAAAAAAAAAAACCAAAAACAAAAGGTGGACAGTGTGACCGGAACTCCTCTAAGGATGGTTCCGAATGCCCAACTCAGACTTATCTACGACAGTGGGCGTGGCGTGAGTTCTTGCCAATGTATACAGAGGTCAGATTGGCCAACGAAACGCTCCTAATTCCCAGGAATTGAGACAACACGCTAGGTTTATGAATAAATGTTGCCTTTTAGTAAACAGTTCTCAAGCGTACGAAAAACAGATGCATACACAGATTATCACAAGATCCTTAGTTACAGAAGCTCATAGAAAACAATCAGCAAAGAAAATAACAAAAGCAACAGACAAGGGGGATAACACAACGGGATATCGCTATACTTATCTGAGGTCCAAGCTGGGAGAAATCTCCTCGTAGCAAAAAGGGGCAGCTTAAGGATCAGCGGGTGAATTCTAGAAGCACACGGACTGGACCGGCCGAGCCACGTGTGGGTTCCTGGGTCGCGACTCCCGGGAACACAGTAAGACTCACCTGCAGCACTTAAGTTGCGAGGTAGGGGAGGGGATGGGTACCTAACAAGACCTGAGGAACAAAGGCTGTGTTCCTCTTTTTAAAAGCTATGTTTTGGGTTTGGCTTTTACGGCCATAAACCCTGGGGTCCGTCCTCTTTGCTAAGGCTATAGGTCAAAGAGTGGTGACGTCCTAATGAGGGGAAGGGGGCAATATGCAGATATGCTGCCCTAACTTCAAAGAGGGCCATGTGGTCAGGTGTGAAACTGTCGTTTCCATTGGCAACCTTTGACATGCAGAGGATGCGCCTGGTCCAGAGGCAATTGAGGAAGTTGTCTTTGTGATTCCAAAACCAGATACCAGGGAGGATTGCGTGCTTTCCCACAGTTCAGGAATGGTGGAAAAGCTTGTTGTTTCTCCAAGTCTCTCATTGTGCATAATGGTGCTGGTCTCCTTTGTCCAGAGGCACTCTGGGAAATTCCAGGGAGGCATGTGTCTTGTGGCAGGCATCTCAAGCCATGCCCATACAATTTAGCATGGTTGGCTTCAGGTAGATACAAAACCCAAGACTGAAGAAGATGAAGAAGTGGACATGTGCTTGCTGAAAGTACAAAACCACAATAACTTCAAGGAACGAAGACTACAGATAAAATTCTGGAAGAAAGTTGCTCTACAAAGGAGACTGAGTTTGTGTAGTGGAAGTTACTGAAAGTCATTTCTGTGGACTTGGAGGGGGATAAAATATATATTATAGTTAGCTATATAAGAATAATTGTGGCAGCAGAAACACACACATACACATGTATGAAACTTACTGCTTATGCGTGTCTCCACTTTGCAGCTTGAATTGTGCATTCTGAGCTCGACAAGATTACTCTTCAACCTCATTTGGTCAACTAAAATGAAAAGACATTTGTTTTCTTGTTAAGTTGGCAAAAATTTAGTAGGCCTGCAACCTTTAATAGGTTTAATCAGTAAATTGATCAATGAAAAGTTTATGATGCAATTCTGTCTTCAAATTGTACTGGAGGAATGAAGATAAGATTGCAATAAAACTCTTTACATCAATGTAACTCCATGTTACTGCAGGGCAGTGACAGTCTTACATTGTGACATAACTTTTAAGTTCATCTAACCATTGTGCTGTGCGATCTAAAACTGTGCAGAGACAGAAAAACGGGTGAGACTGGGAGCATGGTTGGAGTGGCCAGTTTAGCTAAGGTCCCATTTTCTTGCAGGCTAAGTCCTTCTTTCTCTGCCAGTCTAAAGTTATGAGACAAAAAGTTGTTGTAATTGCTGACTCCTGAGTGTCTATGGCCCCATTACTTGGAGATGTACAGAGCTCAGTAGGCTAAAGAATAACTGGATGCAATGATCGTTTCTGAACCATTAAAATAAAGTTTTGGTGGGTTTCTGAAGCACTGAAAAGGAGGTTTTGGTGTGTGCTTTGTTCATCTCTGCAGCAGTATGGTAAGTTTATCTGCCCCAATTCCTTGCTGTCGATTGCATCTGGTCTGCTTACTTAAAACCAGGGCTTAATCTGAAACAGGGTTTGCTAAGGTTCTGTGATGGGAAACGTGCTGTGTGATGCTGTGATTTCCACAAATAATGTATTGAACTTATATTGGTTGCAATGTTTGTTCTCCTGTGAGTTGGGTACCCCATAAGCTCACTTTGCTGATTTGTTCACAACACAAAATGTGCAGTACTATGAGTGGTTTGGGGTCCCTGCAACTGGCAGCATTCAGCATGGCAGCTGGCTGGATAGCTGTTGTTGGCACATGCTCATAATGCACTGGATTATTAGCATTACATAAGCTCCAGGGTCATCACAATTTAAAATCAGATGCACTATGACTTTATGTGCTTGCTTTTGCACCTGTGAGGTTGGCAACATTCATAATATTGGCACATGCTCAGAATTTACTGGACCAAACAGTAGTTCACAGACAGTGGTGCAAAAACATGTATATTTGCAAACCAGTTTACAACTTTCAGTGTAGTTATTAATTTTTGTTGTTTAAAGGCCTCCATTCTCACTGAGCCTCAAGGCGGATTATATAATGCAAGTCAGTACAATCAACAGGATGAGGAGACATCTAATAAACAATGTAATAAGACTAGGATTATTGCAGAAATCTAAAAGAAGGCATTGACTTATTGAACATGGAATGTTAAATAACACAGAAGTGGTATTACATAAACAGAAATATAATAGAGTGAGAGCAAGATGAAAACACATAGCAACAGATATCTGTAATATCAGAACAGGCTGATACAATGAACAAGGCTGGAAAACTAGAGTGGCAAAGCATGCGGTTCCTCCTGCCATCACCAGCACATCAGGAAGGTAGAGACAATCAAGGAAAACACTTGCCTTGTGAGAAAAAAAATTTTTGGTCTTTTTGGAGGGGACACCTGTGAGAAAGCTCACCTGTGAGAAAGCTGTCTTTTAGAACGGATAAAAGGAAGTACTTCTTCATCCAAAGAGTGATTAACACTTGGAATTCACTGCCACAGGAAGTGGTGGCGGCTACAAGCATGGACAGCTTCAAAAGGGAATTAGATAAGCATATGGAGCAGAGGTCCATCAGTGGCTATTAGCCACAAGGTATAGATAGGGACTCTGGGGCAAGTGATGCTCTGTCATCTTGGTACTTGGGGGGGGGGAGGCCAACAGTGGGAGAGCTTCTAATGTCCTGGCCCCACTGGTGGACCTCCTGATGGCACCTGGTATTTCTGGCCACTGTGTGACAGAGTGTTGGACTGGATGGGCTTTTGGCCTGATCCAACATTGGCATCTCTTATGTTCTTAAAGCTGTGTGAGAATGCCCCAGAATGCTTGCAATACAATGTAGAATAAGGCCGAGTGCTTAATAAAAATGTTCTTAAATTGTTCAGAGGTGCTACTCACACAATCTGCCATCAAACTGCAGCTGAGCAAAGGAGTGGTCACACCTCACTAGTTACTAATGCTGCTGTATCAGAATTTCACCCCAAGCAGCAATTTCTCGGCTCCAATCCATTAGGCATTTTTGTAGCCAAAGCTGCTCGTATACTATAGAGATATACAGGAACAGAAGAACAGAGCTGACCTGTTTCCTATCTCATTTTTCCCATAGTATACCTCTGAGCAAACTCAAAAGATAAGCAGCAATCAGGATTCTGGAGCTTTTAACAGGAAGCACAATGGTATTTTGCTAGCATTTCTTTCCAAAACACATGCACATCATGCTTTAAACAAATAAATATGTAGTGTTTTACACAAATAAATACGTGTTTATTCATTTAGAGTCAATGTGGTGTACTGGTTAGAGTACTGGACCAGGATCTGGGAGGCCCGGATATGAATCCCCTCTCCACTCTGCCACGAAAGCTTGTTGGGTGACCTTGGGCCAGTCACACATACTTGTGGTGTTTTTACAGCTCTGTTCCTCCAATCCAGGCCAGTGTTTTAGACTGCCAGAATCCACTCCAGGGGAAAAAGAAGTTGTATTCACTGTAGCTCTAGACAGAGAAAGAACTGGACTTATTAAACTGTGCTCCTGTCTGAAACCATGCAGCCTCCTTATTCTGATATCAATACTCAGCCTAACCTGCCTCACAATGTGAGGATAAAATGGAGGAGAGGAAAATGATATAAGCCTCTTTGATCCCCAGTGGGGAGAAAGGTGGGGTATGACTCAAGTAAATAAGTAATATAATAACAACAGAAATAAGCAGAATTCCCAGCACTGCACCTGCTGAATGTTTGTCTGTCACTCAGCTGCTTAAAAACAGAAGAGCCCAACAAGGAAAAATGATCTTAGAGTAGTGTAAGGTGGACTACTAACTCCCATATTTTGCTCCTGGCTGCACATAAATGCAGGCTTTGGGCATAGACTGAGTGCTTTTTCTTACCAGCAATTCATGCCACTGTTATCTCCCAGAAATGAGGACAAAGGTTTCTGGATCAAGTTTCTGGATCAGAAACTGCAGGCAGGATTGAACTTGGGGAGCTTACATTTTTCAAATGAAGCTGCAGTTGAAAGCTGGATGAGGGTGTGGCTCACTAAATGGCTGTCAGATAGGGGGGGGGGGGACATTCTGTAAAGATTCAGCCAGAGGTCTTGAGTCTCGCGTGCTGTATCTTGGCTTGTACACTAGAAGTAAAATTGATTTATTGGCTTGAATTGCATGCCTCTCACATTGGGAATGCATCACAAATAAAGCCCGCTTTTCATTATGTGTAACTTCAGAGGAATTAAATACATGTTAGTGTGAAAGTCACCCCAGTATACAGGCTATTAATCTTTACCTGGCAGGAAAAGCTACACATATGTGACCTTCCATGATACCCTCTGCCAGAGGGACTTAAACATTATATTTCACAACTGATCTAGATCTATATACTAAAAATTTAAAGCCCAAAGGAGTCTAGGGGGGGTCTCAAACATCTGCATTTTGAACAGGAGTCCAGTCGTACCTTAGAGAATAATAAAGCATATTCCTGCATAAACTTTCATGAGTCACAGCCCACTTTCTCAGATGCATGCATTTCAGTGAGCTCTGAGTCATGAAAGCTTATGCTGAATATATTGTTATTATTTAAGGTGCTACTGGACTCCTGTTTAATTTTGCTGCAACATGGCTACTTTCCTGGAATTATCTGCATTTAAATATATGATGATGTCTCCTGATTTCTGCAGTGGGAAAGAGAGGCTGGAATAGGAAAAGGGAAGGAAGACTGCTGTTTTGCCCCAGTTAAAACTTCAGTATCAGTTGTAGAAGCTGAAATGATGTTTTTAAATTGCTGGGAAAATCACCAAGGACAGAATCTCAGAGCCCCAGACTGTCTTTTACCCCAGACCCTCTCTTCAGGCTGAAGTCCTATGCACATTTAAGGGAAGTTATAACTTTGGGAGTTATCACCATTGGACTCAGTAGAACTCAGAATTTTAAAGCAGTTTTTGATGCTCTAGAAAAGACAGACTGTGATGGATTGCTAAGAAAAGCAGGCTTTTAAAAATACTGCTTGTGTCAGAGAGTCAGGGAGTTCAAGAGGTAACCTTCCTTGGAGAGAAGAACTCATATGATTGGCTGCTCTATTCACTCTCTGATTGGCCAGCATCAGCTCAGAATCTAACATCTGAAACTGATCGGGAGGGGAAAGTATTCATTCACCTTTTGGTCTTTGTCTGAAATCTAACATCTGAATCAGTAGCCAAAGGGTTTGGCTTCTGAGGGAAGAAACTTTGGGAGTCAGTGATTTTTGTTAGGGAAATGTCAGAAAAGTACTTCTATAGAGAGAAGAAGAGGGACTCCATTGTCTAAGATATATTAAAACTACTCTGAGGGAGAATTCAGATTCTCAGTCAAGAAAGCTACAACACCGCTTTATACAGATGAAGGATACTGGAGAAGGATTTGGCAGAAGGTCTGGGTAGTTAGAGAAAACTCCCAGACAAGCCAAATAGTAAAAGAAGTTATTACTTCTTAGGGACCAGGAGACTAACTTCCTGCCAGTGAAAGGGGCTGGGAAGAGAACCATGGTCTGTGATAAAGGAGAGAAGCCTCAGGAGTTCGTGAAAAGCTGTAATATCTAAAGGGAAAACCTAGAACTCTGAAGGGAGAAATCTAGAAATTATAAGCAAATGTTATTCTCCAGAAAACAGTACTAAGAATCTGTATTAGTGCTGAAATATACTAAACAAAGTACCTCTCAAAGAACTAGAAAACCTTGAAACCAAACTACAAATACACTCTCTTGTATGATATAAGAATTCAAATTCATATATAGTATGAAGTTTTACATCAGCCTCTCTAAACCTTGACAATCTCTTATTATATATATTCCCTTCCTGTTCAATAAAATATTATTTCTGTTTTGAAAGTTACTTTGCCTCAAGTGCCATATCAATAAGGACTTAAATATAAGACAAGACAGCTCCTGTATTTTCCCTTAAGTTCCTGTGCTGGGTCAGAAGCTTAAACCAAAATCTGTGACAGGGTGGGACACTTAAAGCTTATAAAATAAAGAAGAAATACACACTGGTGAAGGGTGGTTCAGTCACAGAGGGGAACTAAAAATATTTTTGGCAGGAAAATCTGCCTGGGAGTGGGGGAGAGTCAGGAGTCTGTTATATAGCCCATCTGCACATGAGCTGCACATGTGCCTTAGAACCCTCTGCTATGTTACAGAGGCTTCTGGGACCCTTTCCTTAATTTCTGCACAGGGCAAGAAAGAGCAAGGGCTGCTTCCAGTCTAAGGGGGGCTCCTGAATTGGGCTAGGTGGACTCAGCCTTGCTTCTGAGTGGACACTGCTACACAACAGGCATCAATTTTGGGACGTCTTTGAAAGGGAAATCGAGCTCAGCTCCACAATGTCTCCTTATATCTGAAACAGGTATTTAGAAAATATACATGCCACCTCTTCAGAGATCTTTTAACATTTTATTTTATTTGCATTATTTATAGTCCGCCTTTCTCACAGGGACGCAAGGTGGATTACACATAGTGAGTCAGTACAATAAACAAAATGGGACATTAGGATATCAGAAGTCTGGAACCACCAGAAGGAAGCTGAAGCATAGTGTAAGTACTAACCTGAAACATTAAGAGGTACAGAAATTACATAATAGGATCTGACTTACAATGTTCTATATATAGCAGTAAAGACCACAAGTCCCAGTCATTTATCCAGGTAAGTTTGTGAAGCATTTTGTACTGTACAGACTTATTACCTGTAAAGAAAAGACCTCTTGAATAGTTCACTCTGCATAATTTGTGGAAAGGCAGGAGAGGGGGAGCTTTTTCGACCTCTTCAGGCAGGCCATTTCACAAGGCCCATGGAGAAAGCACGTATTGTGTGGGCAGTGGCTGATTTTGCCCATTTGCAGGTTGGCACCTGCAGCAGCCTTCTGCTGACCTGAGGGCAATAGTTGTGGTGGAGCACAGGGAGAGAGGTAGTCCCATAAATAAGAGGGGCCAAGATCTGCTCAAGGAGGCTCACAAAGCAACAGAAAACAAAAACAAACCCGTACAATGAAAAGTGCAGCATAAGCTATTTCAATAAGAAGCAATAAGCCAGGGACACAAAACCAGCCTACAGTGATATTGATCCAAAAGCCTGAGACTAGAAGCAGACCATTAAAAAGATAGAATCCCTCAGTTAAAAACCCTGGGGGAGAAGGAATGGTTGGCCTGGCACCAAAGCGCAGCTATTCAATCCTACTTTGCTCTGCCTACCCACTAGCCCTCAGAAGCTTCCTTGCTCTTCAGCTGTGTGGTATATAACCCAACTCCTTTCTCCTAGATGGTGATTTAGATCTTGTTACAGCTATTACGGAGGGAGTGAATCAGAATTCCTCTTCACATTCGGTATAATTTCATAGGGGCTTCCTTCTCTTTCGCAGGTCGGCTTAATCTTTCAATGCATAATTAGGGGGAAAAAAGTGCAGAATTGCAAATTCCCCTTCAAGGCCACTCTCATTTGCCTAAAACAGTCAGCCGTATTCGTTCTGCCCTGAGGGAAACGGAGCAGAAAGCAAGAGAGAGAACAAAACGAAGGGAGCGGATGGCGCTGGTTTTCTCAATGGCCGGCGCTTCTCCAGGGTCCCCCTCCCTTCCCAGCCCGCCCCTGCTTATTAGCATAATAAATCCCCCGGCCACGGCCATTGGCTACTAAGAGCCGCGCTCGTGCGTGATGTCAGCGCTCGCGGAGTAATGCCTGGGTTGTGGCGCGTAGTTGGAGCCTGTAAAAATCTTCGGCGCGGCGGCGGCCGCAGACAGCCGAAGGGGAGCCAGGCAAGTGCGAAGTAGCCGCCGCGAGCAGAGCGGCGGCGGCAGGAGCAGCTTTCGCGGCTCGGCGTGAAAGCGCGGGCGCGTCTTTCCAGGGGTTTCGGTTGAATGAGGCGCCCAGGATAAGGGAGAGGTCGCCCGCCGGCGGAGGGTCGGTCCCCGAAGAGGACCTGTCGTCGTCGTCGTCTGCCGTGCCCTTTGGCCAGCCCTGAGGGGAGGGGGCGCCCTTCCCGCCAAAAAGGAGGCGCGCTCCTCGAGCCAGTGCGACAGGCAGCCGGAGGAGAGTCCGAGGCAGGAAGCGCCGCAGCCAGGGAGGGAGCCGGCAAGCGGAGGACCCTCGCTGAGGGATTCTCCTGGCGGCGAGCCACCTCGGGAACCCCTCGCGCCTCCAGCAGGGAACCCGCCTCTCCCTTACCCTGGGCGACCAGGGAAGTGGCTTGGGAGAGGCCGGAGACGCCACCACGGACTCCCCGGAGCTGGGCAGAGGTGTGGCGAGAGAGGCTGCTGCCGGGCACCCACCCCCTGCCTGCGAGTCTCTTCGGACCTGGGGAAGGAAGGAACCTCCGAAGGCAGGTCGCCGCGACGAACTGCAGTTGGGTCCTCGCCGTCTGGGGGGCTCGTGTCGCCCTCGGCAAGCGGCTGGGTGCCAGACACCAGGGCGCGCCCGGTGCATCGCCTCCAGTGCCCCAGGTCAAGGGATCCAGCGAAGCCCGACGGGGTGGCTGGTGAAGGTGCCGACGGCAGGGGGGGTCGCCATAAGCCCCCTCTCTGCGTCTCCTGAGGATCGGGCAGAAGGCTCAGCCGGAGACTCGCCTGACCAAGCCCGGGCTCTCCGAAGGGCCAAGCGGGAAGGCGTCCTCCCATCCCATGGCAAGATGAGAGCTGCCGGTCTCCCCTCGCTCTTTCTGCACGCTCTGCTCGTCTTTGCGGCGCAGCCCTCGGACGCGGGCAGCTCCCCGTCGGGCTCCTCCCGAGCCGGCCACCCGCCGCCGTCGCGGGATGCCCCGAGTTTCTCCCGCCTGCAAAGGAAGAGCCTGTCGGTGGATTTCATCGTGCCGTCTCTCTTCCGCACCTACGTGCGGGAGCTGCTGCTGGGCGGCGGCGGCGGCGGCGGGGGGGAAGCCCTGGGCTGGTTCAAGGCGCGCTGCAACCTGGTGCTCGACTGCCCGCCCCTGCTGCGCGCCGCCAGCGCTTGGCTTCCCCGGAGCCGGGCGGCGGAGCCGGCTGGCCGCGCCAGAGCCCCGTCCAAGGTGCTGAAGGGGGGCTTGGTGCGAAAGCTGCGCCGCGCCAAGCAGCTGGTGCTGGAAGTGGGAGAAGCCAGCCTGCGGGACGGCTGTGCGTGGGATCCTGCCGCGGACGGAGCCGAGGCAGGGGCGGGCCAGCTCGACTTCAATCTCACCGAGCTCTTCAGCTGGTGGGTCCGCTCTGGAGAAGGAAGGCTGAGGATCCGACTGATGCCCGAGAGGAAGGCGTCTTTCCTGGGCCGAGAAGGCAGCCTGTCCGCCGCGATCAGAGCCTCCAAGCCCCGCCTGTCTTTCCAGATGGCCACCAGAGGTGAGCAGATCCTTAGCAACTTGTGTCCAGATAAGAGCGGCGATTGGCTTTTACTGCTGGGATGGGGAGGGAGCTTTTTGGAAGGACCAAGTCTGCTAAAGGGGGGAGTTTAGCAAACAGTAAGGCCCTGGGGGCCTTTTTGCTTCTCTGGCATCTCTTTGGTGCCCTTGATTAAGATAAGGAGGGCAGAAAGAGCACTGAATTTTCATTTATCTTGGAAACTTTAAAACACAGTTTTGTTAAGGCCTTTAAGATCTGCTCTACATTTCGATAACAGCAACCATATGCCCATCCTCATCCCTTCTCTTGGAAGTGTTTGCAGTCTGCTCTCTGAGAATTTTCGAAGGATTACAGACTTTAAGAAAAACATCATTCAATAAAAGGAGCGTGTCTCAGAGTGGCATCGAGAGAGTTAAATGAGAACTGTTTGTCTCTACCTGTTGTGCTGGCTTTTAATTCCTCGTCTCCATTAGCCTAGAGTATTCTGTACTATAGCTGGTAGTTCCGATAAGGTGCTGAAGGTTTGTAGACTTGCAGTGCTGACTTATTTGCTCTGTCCACAAACCTTGGTGCTGACTTAGTCATAGCAGGTTGATTGAAGGCAAAGTTGAGTTAAAAGAACCGTAGCCTACAGAAGACTTTATAAAATGGTTGGCTGGTAAACAGTGACTTTCTTCAAACTTCAGGACACAAGCTACTTAGTCTGGACCAGCTTCACAGAGGTCCCATATAAATATGTGGAGCTTATTAAGATCTATCTTTTGCCAATGACGGCCTATTTTCAATACTCAAACATGTGGGCTAATACAAAGTTCAGTTACATACTCTGGGGTTTGTTAACATCAGTGAGCTTTGTGGTAAATCTGTGCCATTGTAGTCTTGTTGAAGTAAATGGCAAATTTCCCAGATAGAGGATCAGGACTATTGGTTAAGCAGAAAAATGAGATGTGTTTCAAAGCAAAGGGAGCAAAATTACTTTAATGCAACAAGTATTTCCTAGGTTTCTTGCTCCAAACAAAGTGGTTGAATCAGTCTGCCCAAACTGTCAGCTGGTTAAAGCTTTGAAATCAATTACCAGTCTTGGTTTTATCCTTTTTTAGTTATTAACTTATTTTAGTCAATATTCCTGTACAGGTGATATGTGGATATTGTCTTAAATATCCAAATTGAGAATTTTTATTGATTGTTTAACATGTTTAAACAACTTCCCATAAGACATAGATGTAATGTAAACTCTATGCATTCATCAAAACAGTTAATTGGAGATCCAAATAAATATCCAAATCGAGAATTCTTATTGATTGTTTAACAGCATGTTTAAACAGCTTCCCATAAGACATAGATGTGATGCAAACTCTATGCGTTCATCAAAACAGTTAATTGGAGATCCAAACCGGTAAGGATAAGTGTTCCAATTTTAAGCTGTCCCTTACAGATGCACCCCTTAAACTCTACAAAAGGTGGGAAGCAACAGTGCAGGAAGGTTTTCTCCTAGAAGACACAGAAAGTGTTTTGTGAACTGTATCATATTTTATGAACAAATGGAATAGGATGTTGACAGTATCAGAATTTGTTTTGAGAGAAAAAAGGTCAGTGCATAGAAACAATACACAGAGGTATGATATGAAATGATAGTTATCCAAGTTTAATATAAAAGATGAATGAGTTGGTATTTTCTGGAATCTTATTTTAGTTGTACACAATGTGGTTTTCAATGGCATTTTTTGTATGATAATCCTTCTATATTTCAAGGGAGCAATGGCCAGCTGGCAGCCTCTGGGCTAGGGATGGGAACAAACCACAAAAATGCACTTTGGTTCATAGCCAAACTATGAAACAAACTGGTTAACATTCTTATGAACCACTCTGGTTCATGGTTTGTGAGCCTGGCAAACCTTATTTAAAGGGACGGCAGTCTGGAGACCATGTGGGTTGGGTGTCCCCTGTGGCTGATCCACTTTCTGCTGGGTCCGGCTTTGCCATTGCCACCAGAAGACGCCCAACCCACATGGTCCCCAGGCTGAAGTTGCCTCCTTTCTGCCATTGCGACCTCCCCCTGTCTTGGGATTCTGGGGTGGGCCTGGCCACTGTACTGCTGCTGCAGCCCTACTACCACTGCATGGCTTGCTGCAGTCATTGCCTCCACTAACCACCTGAGCTGGCTGCCCCTTCTCTACCTCTGGCCTCCTCCTCCACTGGCCTCCTGGATGAGTTCCTAATGGGAGGTCTAGGGGCATCCTCAGGTGATGGAGGAGAGTGGGTGAGTGCCTGGGCTCTCCTGGATCATTGGCTGATAGACAGAGGCTTTCTCAGTTGAAGTGGTGCCCAGCCCCATTTACCAGCTTTCTTGTGCTGTCCCTTTAAAGTTTAAAGGGACAGCACAAGAAAGCCTGAAACAGCTGAGCAGTGTGGAGTGCTCTCATCTGCTTTTGTAGTTTTCTGCTGGATTGGAGAGAAGGGTCTTAAAGGGACTTGGTGTCCCTTTAAATCCCTGCTTACTGCTCTGGCCAGGAACTGGCATGAACCCCGTGAACTGTCTAAAAGGTTCATGGAAGTCCATGACTATGGACCCATCATGGACTTTGGTTCCCAAACCATGAACAGGGCAAAATTTGTCATGAGTTTTGCTTCATGGTTCTGTTTGTTCCCATCTCTGCTCTGGGCTGAATCCAGCCTCTGTCCTGGTTCTTCCTGAGTCCTACCACTTCCTATGCAAGCTTGGAAACTTCAACCTAGTCATGCAAAACTATAGTGTGCTACTGGATGGTTCCACTCTGAACTTGAGGTGTCTTCGTAGTTCATGCTGGGATGGGCAGCAACCAAGATGTTCTGCTTAAGGAAGTGAATTCTCCGTAGCCAAGCTATGCTTGGATCTACAGGATGACCATGACCTATGTAGTAATTTGATCAAGAAGGATTTGTCCTCCCACTATGAAGAAACTGACCTGACTGTATGCAGCTATTCAATCCCATTAGAGGGAACTGGATGAACATATGGAACAGAGGTCCATCAGTGGCTATTAGCCACAAGGTATAGATAGGAACTCACAGGCTGGGGCAGGTGATGCACTGTATCCTTGGTGAAGAAGCCGGACCTCCTGATGGCATGTGGTATCTTTGGCCACTGTGTGACAGAATGTTGGACTAGATGGGCCATTGGCCTGATCCAACATTGGCTTCTCTTATGTTCTTATACCACTGTTCACTAAGTGATCACTGAAATGCTTGTTCCTTTATTCCAGTAATTTCACACTGAACATCCTAAGGCCAGTTGGGTACTTCACTATCAGAATACAATGCAATCCAAATGATTTAGCAAGATTTTCTCCCATCCTCTCTTTGCACTACAGTACTGAAACTATCTGGGGCTCTTTACTTTTTCAGCAGTGTTAAGAATTCCCTAATTAACATCCTATCCCATATGATGTGCCATAAGACCATAAACTGGCATTTATTAAGTAGAACCCTAATCAGTGGAGTGTTTCTGAGTTAACCACATAGTTAATGGCCTGCAGAATAGTCTTAGATAAATCTTTTAAGCTAGAGGTATCTTCTTATCAGTTTGAAAGTAGAAGCTGAAGCATCCTACTTCTGGTTTATAAAAGAATCAATGAGCCAGAAAGTTTAAAATTACTTCAGTAGGCTCAGTCTAGATTGAAAACAGTGTAACAGTATAACAGAAATAAAAACTGGGCAATAAGGAGTCATGTGCAGTTTTTGAGCCCTGATAGTGGATCTCCAATGGACCCTAAAAGTTAAATCTGTGAAGTGAAAAATCTCAATCCCAGAACCTTCAAGGATGCAATTTTCAAAGAAATGAAGTAGGATCTTGAAGTCTTCCTGGTTACTCCTAGAGCCTTTCCATTCATAGGTCATCCTATCTGGATTGCTAGAATCACGGCTCTGTGTATGTATGTAATAGAGCTATGTGTATTACTAGACCTTCTGTCATTGGAATTAACAGTCATTCAAATGTGCTCATTTAATAATCATGTTTGTTCCATTATTCAAGCATTCCATATAATCAATGATATGCTAATAGCACCATACATAATCAGCAGCTCAGCTACACAAAGGTTTCCATTATTGTTAACACGAGCCAAGCTGTTGCAGAAAGGACACAGTTGAGATCTTCCTCCAATGACATCCAAGCAATTGTTCCCTTGCTCAAGTTAATTGGAAATGCATTGCAAACAAGACAATCCTAAAATCAACAATGCAAAACTTCTACATTCTGTTTGATAAACAGTGGGCATTTCCTCATTCCCCTTTTAGTGAACAGTTCACATAATTAACTTGTTTGGGTTTTTTCCCTGGTAAAAAACGGAGGTTAAAATATCAGTTCTTTGTGGAAATAAGCTGCAGCTGCACTTGTGTCTGGCTCTTAAACTTGCAAGAAGCACCCATAAATGTGTGAGTCTCCTTAACTGTCACCCCCACCACAGTTCGTTTAAAGGGTATTTAGCAGAAGTTCACCCTTTCTCCATTTAACAAACCACCCTACAAGAGAATTCTATAAAGTATGGCCCTCAGCAAGCATGTGTAGTATTATTAAGCAGACAGTGAACAATTGCAAGAAAAAGGCCTTTATCTTAAAGACGACTATGAGTGCTCTCTGGAACTTTCTGCAGAACATGGCAGCAAAAATCTTTAGCTGAAAGAATTTTCCTATTCTCAAGTGGTATGCATGAGGAACCCTAAATATGTGAATACTACGGGCTCTCAATCTTTCTTATAACAATCTTTTCTAAGTGCCTCCACTGCCTTTCCCCATTTTCTTTATTTACAGGAACAATATACTGGTGAAAACACAATCTTATAAGTCTCAGCCATGTAACATTCTGCAGTCTCTGAAGAGCCAAATTGTTCCTTATTGCAAAATTTGCTGTGAGAGAGTACTAGTTCCTCCATTCACCAGGGACAATATCACCCACACGTCCTGTTGGAGGGAGCTGGTTCCCTCCTGACTACCATGCAGATAATACCCTCTGTGAGGTGATGCTCCTGTGATCTTAATAGAGAAGACTCATATGGACCAAGGCTTCTTGTAGAGTGCCTATCTCATGAGAGTGAAGGAGAAAGGGAGTAAGCATATTCCATCACCATGCAAGGACAGCTCCCATCCAGTGTTCCCTCTAAGCTGAGTTAGTGTAAGCTGGTTCACAGTTTTTTAGCCTCTAGCTCACACCTTTTTGTCTTAGCTCAGGAAGGATGGCTCCGGAGCAAACTAATTTCTGCAGTAGCCAGATCGCTCACTCACAACTTTAATGCCAGTAGCTCACAAAGTAGAATTTTTGCTCACGAGACTCCACAGTTTAGAGGGAACATTGCTCCCATCCCATGTACAGGTCCCTAATCTGTGGGGCCAGTCATTACAGTGATGGGTAAATGTCCTGTTACACTGGTGGAGAAGGTTTTTTTTTTTCATTTGCCCTGTAGTTTGGGATGGTTCAGTAATGTTTGGATAAAACTAAAGATTTAACTTCCTATGATGATGAATTGTTACTTACAAAAGTGTATGTGTGGGACGCATATTAAAGCACAGGCAGTGCAGTGAAGCCTGAAAACGATTCAGGAGGTCAAGACACTTTGATGCATGAGACAGATTGATATGTTGAGCAGCGTCCCTTAAGACAGCAGTGCATAACATATTCACTTGAGACTGGAAGGTGCATTTCTCCCTGACTTATAGCATGCATGTAGATTAACACCAAGTTAAATCACAGGGCTATGTCTGAAGCTACTTGGACATTTGCCATGTAGTCATCGTTGCATTCTTGCTAGAGTTACTGACATGTCACATTTTAAAAGCAGCTGGATGCTATTCTGAACGGTTTCTCCAGTGCAACCCTTGGTTCCCTTTATTGCTCCTTTCATAGTGAGAATAGCAATTATTTGAGTATGCAAAATCCTGGAGAGAACAGAGTGGTGACATAAATCAACCTGGAAAGACTTGCAGAATAGAGGTGTGGTAAGTTGTTGAAGATTAATTATGAGACTGAGGTGATTTTGAGTTTTCAGATGAAACTCAGTACAGAAGTCATAGAGCCAGAAGAGCAGAATTATTTCTGTGCTCAACCAGGGAATCTCTATATTTTCGCAGGTTCTGGTATAGAAATAGAATGTGAGTTAAGGCTTAGCATGTCCTGAGATGTCCAGAGGACTTGAGCACAGCAGGGGTTTGATGGCACCTCTCCACATGCTGGTGGCTGTCCTTGGAGATAGATCTCATGATCTAAGGATGTTCCCTTGGGTTCACTTCCCTTTCTAACCATTTATTTATTTGTTTGTTTGTGGTGGCTCAAGTGGTTAAGACGCTGAACTGCAGGCTGTGGAAAGTCAGTAGTTCAGCAGTTCGAGACCCGGGTGCCGCATGATGGAGTGAGCTCCCATCTCTAGTTCCAGCTCCTGCCAACCTAGCAGTTCAAAAGCAAGAAATTGCAAGTAGATGAATAGGGACCACTTCGGTGGGAAGGTAACAGCATTTCGTGCGCCTCAGTGTTTAGTCATGCCGGCCACATAACCACGGAAACGTCTTCGGACAGCGCTGGCTCTTCGGCTTTGAAACGGAGATGAGCACCGCAACCCTAGAGTCGGATTCGACTGGCTTTCGAGCAAGGGAACCTTTACCTTTACCTTTAATTTGTATCCTGCCCTCTCTGCCATGGCGGGCTCAAGGCAGTTTACAGAATATATATAAACAAGATATGTTAAAACACAGAAAATTGAGTTAAAATCTCAACATATAAAAATTAGGTATTAAAGAACATAAGTATTAATAAACAAAGTATTAATAAAAGATGGTGAAATTCTCTCAGCATCCATATGGTCAACTATCACCATAATCTGGGTTCTTGCCAGGCTGTTTGTTATTGAGTTAGTGCTGATGTTGGGCCAGGGCCACGATGTTGAAAGGCGTCTCCTAATTGAAAGCCTGGTGGAAGAGCTCTGTTTTACAGTCCCTACAGAACTGTAAAAGGTCCCACAGGGCCCTGATGTCATTCGGGAGCTCATTCCACCAGTAAGGGGCTACCACAGAAAAGGCCCTGGCCCTCATCGCAGCTAGCCTGGCTTCTTTAGGACCTGGGAGGGCCAGACGATTTTGGGACCCTTATCTTAGTGTTCTCTCGGGAACGTATGGGGAAAGGTAAATTTGTAACTGACTATGTGATCCATTTTGGATTCTGCAACCCACTTGGGAGCTTTTGCAGTATACATTCAATCTGTTTTAGGCTCTGCCAAAACTTTCCAAGGTTGGATTACAAAATTGTGCTCATCCCTAGACTCAGTGCTGTGATAACTAGTAATATTAAACTGACCATAGAAATAAAATATTAAAAAAGGCTAACATCTATGTCCTTGCACAAAACAGTTAAAAATAGCCCCAACCTTTGCACTTGTCTGAAATGTAAGTGCAGAAAATGGGGCTGTTAATTGCATGAATGTCTACAGTACATCCTTCTAGGGCTTATCCATACCAATTTCTCAGGTATCTGGGTTGTTCAGTTTGATGCTGAGCTGGAAATACAGGAAATACTTCTCACAAATAAGAGATAAAATTATTCAGACTTTTAAAAAATCGAGTCTTCAGCAATTTCCTACTTGGACTGTGCCACCAGTACTGTCCCCACAGAATCCCTCTTCTGTTGTTTGATTTACAGAGGATTGGTCTAGTCACGGCATGTAGATGTAGGGTGTATTGGTTCAGTACTCTCCACAGCAAAATAATTCTCTGTCTGGATGTTCTCTTGGAGTTCCTGAAGTAGGTCTCACAAAGAAACCACAATATGCTTGCTTCTACTGGCTTCAGTGGGTTTATATCAGAGGAAGAAGCTTGCAAAGTTCTGCTTAATTGCTTTTAAGATTGTCGCTTTAGGACTTGTTTGTAACTTCCTACATTAGGCCATTTTATCCTTTCAGGCTGCTGCACACATTACATTCACCATGGGGAAGCTGCCAAAATAGCCCTAGTATGGCAAAGTGTTCCTGTTTCTGTCATAACAATGCGGAATTACTTACCATTTGGATCTTTGCCATCATATTGTGAGTCTCTCTGATTCCAGGGGCAACCACCAGAGGGGATGTGGAGACTCTTGCATAATACTGGAGATATGTCATGGCTGAGACTTGGATTACTTGCCAACGTAGACCCTTTTTGTTGGCAATTATTACATGTGCTGTGGTCATTAGCTGCTGTAACTGCTTCATTTGCTTCTATATAGCTGCAAGTGTATCTCTGCAGTGGCTAGATAGAGGTAGTTCACAAGGATCAAGTATGAATCTGACAGAACATATATTCAGCCTCTTTATAAAGTTACTGATAGCAACTACTAGCAATTGCCTAAGTGTAAAGTTGAAGAAGATTTGGCCCTTTGGCAGAAACAAGCCCTCTGACTGTAAAGGTATATCTACAAAAGAAATCTTTATCAGATTTATACCAGTTTAAATCTCATGGCTTTTCCCTAATGCTGGTACTTGATGAGAGTGCTAAGAATTATAACTGCTTCATTTGCTTCTATATAGCTACAAGTGTATCTCTGCAGTGGCTAATAGAGGTAATGCACAAGGATCAAGTATGAATCTGACAGAATATATATTCAGCCTCTTTATAAAGGTACTGATAGCAACTACTAGCAATTGCCTAAGTGTAAAGTTGAAGAAGATTTGGCCCTTTGGCAGAAACAAGCCCTCTGACTGTAAAGGTATATCTACAAAAGAAATCTTTATCAGATTTATACCAGTTTAAATCTCATGGCTTTTCCCTAATGCTGGTACTTGATGAGAGTGCTAAGAATTCTGTTGGAGTTCCCTACCTCTCTGCAGTTCCCAGCATTCTGTCTGGGAAGACAGAATTACTATTAAGCAAGTTTAAATCTAGTATGAAGATACCCTTAGGCTTGGAAGTTAGGATAATAATACTCAGTATCTCCAATGGGGTATGAATTTCATGTTATGTCTTTTGTTTGCTTTATTAATCCTACCAGCAAAAAAGAGTCTGATATTTTTTAAAAAGAGTTTGATAACGAGTAGCCTAAATGGAGGGCAGTGAAGGCTAATGGGAAGAGTCACATCCATTATGCTGCCTGTTCATGGTTTGTTTGTTTTTTAAGCAATACTGCTATGATTTTACTTATACTTATAAGCTATATTTCTTTTGTTTAATTGGGATTTAACCTTGGATGTGGCACATCCTCAGCTGAAATCTTTTAACAATCATCTGTAGTCCAAAAGGGACACCCTGCCACCAGTTCCCACTGACGTCTATCGAATGTACAGGCATGTTTTAATGTCAATGTATTAATCTCTACTTTGGCTGGTCATTAATCATTTGTATATTTCATATGTAAAGGGCTTGTACTACCAGTGCCTTCAGTTCTGCTTTAAATTCAGTTGAATTCTATAGTGTGTGTGTTTACACCTACATTGCAACTGCTAGGCCTGTCTTGCAGACAGCATAGTTCACAGCCACTTCTAAGTACTATTATGCCCACTTATACCTATTAGAATTGTAACCTGGAAACGTTTTCGAGTTTTTTGGAGGTAATCAAATTGTGTATAGAACAGAAAGGTGATCTAGTGGGGACACCCTATCTACTACATTGTGCTTCCACATTTCAGCACGTGTAATTTAGGAAGAATACTGTGCTTGAATGTATTGAATTTCCACTATTCCCAACCCTGTCCTGAGAAGGTCCATGGTGTGTACAAGATTTTCTTAGAGCTGAAATTTGCTATCAAACTATCAAATCTGGATACCAGTTAATTTAAATGGGTTTTGTTCTGATGTTCCCAATGGGCCCATCAAATGATGTGTTTAGTCAAGATAACTAGTATTTGTCTGGATTCTTTTTTATCTGTCCACTGACGTCCTTTTTAAACACACTGAATTATATCCCTCCTTTATTTCCTGAACAGTTTTCATGACAAATAATTTATTTGACAAACTATAGCCTTGTCCTCTGTTTGCAACCTGCTTATCTGGAGTTATGGATGTCTCTGACTTGTCAGAGTTATTTGGTGTGTAATTTCAGCAAATGTTTCTTGGTCTGTAACTTGTGTGTGTGAAGGCCACTGTGCACATTTGATATTCAGAGTTCATGCTTCTTTTTGAAGGCTAGTGGTATGTATTTGTTTCTGCACTCTGGACCTCACACCTAGAAACATACAGAGATGGTGTAATCCTAGGGTTGAGCCCCATTGAACTGATGTGAGTAGGAGTAGACTTGCTTAGGATGGCACTGTAAGACTTGATGTTTGCTTTTTAAAAATTAAAAAATACACTTGCATGAAATTCAATTGGTGGTTGTTCTAATTCCTACTAGTAACCTTATCTACTAAAATATCGATAGGCGTTAATACAGTGTACAATCAGCAGAGTCAGTACATTTAACATATGACAATGCATCGGTTTCTTTAAAAGATATAACTTTAGTGGGGATTATTTTAGAGATGTAAAATTTCTAGAAATGTTGAAGCCATGGGGAATACCCAACACCCCATTTTTCTGTCTGCTTTGGTGGGGAGAATGGACATTTTGGGGGGAAATGAAATGTAAGCAATACTTGTCAAATCTAAACTTATTTTATTGTTTTAATAGTATGAAATGCATCATTTGTACCTTAGCAGATAAAATACTATTTGGCATATTTATGGAATTTAAAAGTATAATTGCCTTACAGTGTAATCCTTAACAGAGTTATACCCTTCTATACCCATTAACTTCAATAGATTTAGCATTGCACTGTTAGTTCTCTACAAGTAAAATTGCAAAGTACCCCAGTACTTGAAAGCGAGCTGCAAATTGCTATATCCTGTGCTATTTTAGCACATGCATCTTAATTTTTTCCATCTGAGAGGGAAGGGGGAGGGTTGAAATAAAAAGAAAATTTTATAAGAAACAGAGTATATTCTTGAGACAGAAAAAATCTCATACACACATACTCTGATGTAGACATGAAATTAAACTTTGTGACACTGAAAACTCTTTAATAATGTATCATCATCATTAAACACATTATAGTATATGGATTGTTGCCAAAGTTATTCACATTTAAACAATAAAAACTATCCTTGAAAATGTGTTATGTATATCTATGGTATACTGAAGGAGTAGGGTTATCTAATGCTGCAGATTGTTTTACATAAAAATTCCAATGCTGTACATGCTGAGCAAATAAAACTTTGTCTGAAAAAGCATTCCACTCATCCCAAACAAGAGAATATTTCATAGGAGGTTCACCCTCCATCCTCCTCCAGTTTCCCCAATTTTTTTGCATTGGAAAAATGGAGGAGAGGGGATTTCCTCAGGAAAAAACTTCTAATTATTTTGAGCATCTGTGAAGGTTGGGAGACCTTTCAGGTGCATTGTTTTATGTTAATGTTTAGTAGAAATATAATTATAGTTAAAAATCAACAGGAGAGAAGAAATCTATATGCAGAGATTGCTCAGAAGAGTGAAGGCACTATAAATTAATTAGCATATCTGTAAACTCCTTGCTAAAATATTTAATGAGTTGGTGGGAGAACTGGAATACAAGCTCCAACTCCCAAGCCTGTCTTTGAACATCCCTCTCAAGCTGAGTTATGACTCTTTCTGTATGCAAGGATATTCAGAAGTGTGTGTTATAGCATAGGCAGCCAGGCATAGATGGAAAAAAAGGTCCTTTCTGAAATGAGCTACATTTGTCTTGCTTCTATAATTCAGAAAAAATTTGGTTGGAGAAAAATGTCATGGAAGCATAAATGCAGATTTGATAAGTTTGACCTTTCTTCTCTTCAGAACAATAAATGTCAGAAAGCTTAAAATGACAAGGTGGAATGGTTGGAGGTTATTTATGTGCTTAAATATTTAGGCAAGAAATGCATTTTAAAACTAACAGGCTGATCGTGTGATTCTGCTGTGCTGGGGTCTGCCGTTCCAAGTTGCTCTGATACAGTTATCCTGATTTTGTGCACTCCCAGCAACAAAGTGCGAGAGTACCAGTAGAAACAAGAAATAATATGGCTACATTTTTGCCAATTCTACCTCTTGCACCTTTCAGTCATGATAGTGTCTGCCGATGATGCCCCATGGTGACCATGCTTAGAAGTCCTCAGTTGATATGTGTCAACAGAAGGGACCCCATAATGAGGATGTGGAGCCAAGTCCGCCCCTCCTCCCATCTTCAATCCCTGAGTGTAGATTCAGGTGGGGTAGCTGTGTTGGTCAGAAGCAATAGAACAAAGTTTGAGTCCAGTGGCACCTTTAAGACCAACAAAGTTTAATTCTGGGCATAAGCACTTTCTCTGTCAGAGGCCTCCAATACGTAACAGGGAGGAAGGAACTGCTGTAGCCTAATGCTTCAGATCTCCCATCAGACAGTGGTACGAGTTTCCTAGCAGCTCAAATGCAGCCAGTGGGATTAGTTCTGCTGACAGGATTGCAGAAACATGGGATTGCTAGTTTTAATATCTTCAGGGCCCTTGTGTCTCTGAAAGCTGCAGGACAGACAGCGTAGTTACATGTGTAACATTCTCTCCCTTTGCATCCCTATACTGGAATCCCAGTACCTCTTTCATTCCTGTCTGTCATACACTTCTGACCAGCCTAGGAGCATAGAAAGAGAGGGTAAAGGTGGCAGTATCACATAGGAGGTTCACAATGTCATTGCTACTCTTTGTGATTGCGGGTTCAATGTACTGGTGATGAGGACCAGCCCACCCATTAGGCGGACATAGGTAATCATTTAGGGCACCAGCCTTTAACCCAGTTGGAGGGGCACAATGCCAGCCCCCCCCCCAGTGGCTGCACCACCTGGCACAGTAATGGTGCCTGGAGACTGCTTTCAGTTCCACCCTTCCAGCATGGGCTGGTGCAGCAACTGCGTCCCCTTGCCTTTGATCAGCTGAGGATTACTAGTGGCAGAGCCTGCCTCTCGCAGACAAATGTGCTCTCATTTCACTCCTTCTCTCAGTGGCTTTCCTGTGTTGTTGCCAGGATGCTTCTCTTTGCCTGTTGCCAGATCACCATGGAAAGACAAAGGTGGGCAGAGGGTGATGGCACTGGGAAGTGAAGGTTTCCCAGCTTGCAGGACAGTGAGGTGCTATCTAGATAGGCATTCCTTCATTCCCCATTCAGTGTCCCCTTGATGTAAGCATCTGAACATTGATCTTCAGATAAGATAGTATAGTTATTGAAAGCTATCATTAAGACCAGTGGCAATCTGGGAACCTCATGGTTGCCCTTCATATAGCAAGCCATGCCTGCTAAGAGGTCCACAGTGCTGGCAGTGGCAGGCACAGGTCTCAGAAGCTGTATTTTATGTCATGTGTAGGAAAGAACAATGATTTTTATTTACTTGGCAGCACAAGGCATATAACAGCCAGATGAATGGTTCCAATAGCACCTGCTATAAGACAGGAGTGTGTGCATGTACACATCTGTTCCCCTCCTTCCTCTCATCCCAAACCACCATCGTGCCAGCCAGCCAGCCGTCTTAATCAAAATTGTTTGAATGAGCTGTGCATCACTCATGCTGATGCCTAGGCAAGTACCATTTGCATTTATCTCTCTATAAACATGATTATTCACATGTTTTGGACATTCTCATCACCCTTTGTATATGCTGGGCTCTTTTATATGCTCACTATCAGAAATTGTCTGTAAATGGCCACTGTAAATCACCGTGAACCCAAACATTTTTCTATTTTTTTCTCTTTAAAGAGAAACAGGAGGGTATATTGAAGAATACTGTTAGAAGTGAGGAAGAACTTTCATTAATTCAAAGAGAATATTTGATTCATATTAGGCAATCACAGGCTGCTGGTCTATAAGAATTTTAAAGTAGTATAAGAAGCTGAGGGATGTATCTGTGTCAGCCCATTTTTAAGTGGTCTGTCACTAAAAATAGTGTGAGGAACTAGTATAGTCTCTGGCTGATTTCTTGTCCTTGATTGTAACTGATTGGCACTCTACTTCCTGGTGTACTCCTTTGGAAAGTTAGTACCTCATGAGAGTGGTACTAACTTTGCTGCAAATGATGTAGACAGAATTACTCACAGTGTTCCCCACCCAGGCCATTAGTATGTCTCAACTTCTTCCTCAATATCACACTCTTTTTTCTTTCATAAAACAAATATAAAGAGCTAATTTTGGCATACCCACCCACTTTCCACCCATTCGAGGGTATGTAAGGTGCTTCTGGCAATGCACAACCTGGCATTATACAGTCACATGGAGATCTCTTTCACAGCTCTCCACCCTTTTTTTCAGAATTTTAGCATGTGTGGCCTTAGCTACAGAACAACCAGGGTATCTGCTCATAGCCCTACATGGGGAGAGGATCATCTTGGGGCGGGGGCATAGCACTGAGTTGAGAAATAGTGATGACAGACAGCAGCTGGGGAAACTTGAACAGTGGGGGGGTTGGGTTGCCATATAGTTAGGCCACGTGGCACAGCAACCCTCTCTTGTGGCTGGCCATTGCCAAGCACAAGGGGGGAAAGAAAAATGGAGGGGTGCTGAGCCTGGCTACTTGCTGGGCTGCCTTATTCAGCCAGCTCGAGCCCAGGCAGCTGAGCAAGAGAGCTGCACTGTACAGCAGCCTTTATCCTATAGTCACTGGCTAGTACCTTGCAGATCCATGTGCTAAGTACAAGGGAGGAGCACTGTTCCTGCCTGCCCGCCTGCCCACCCACATGCTCACCCAGCCCTGCCCTGGGCAGTTGAACAAGAGAGCCACGACTACTTTTATCACCTTGTCAGTGGTTGGCACCTGCAAGGGGCATGTGTGTGGATCCTACCATCCTCTCTTCCCCTCATTCCTCTGAGTGATGGATGGGGGCCAAAGGAGATGGCAAAGGGAGCAGGGGGCTGGGCGTCCCTCCCCTGTGGGCCAACATGCCCCTGGGTAAGTCATTCCCTTTATTCTTGTTCAGTGGGTTGGGTAGGAATAAAGGGGTTGTAGGGGTCCCATCCTTAACTTTGGTCAGGGCCCCAGAATCACTATGCCCCCCTTGAGCTTTAGTATATCTCTAAATGCACAGATGTAACTGGACTCAGAACATTTGTTAGTTCTCTAAAAAAGAGAAAAGCACAGACTCCTAAGAGGAGGAAACCTGTATACACAGGCAATGTGTGAATGGTGCCTGTGCCTTGAGAGATAAAGTAAAAATGAAAATAAATGGAACACATATTACATGAACAGGTATATTCTAATTAAAAATGAGGTATAAACATATACCTTATAAGCCATCGGGATTTTTTGGTCAAGGTAGATTTGGTAAGGTCAGGACCTTTTGATTTCTTTTTTGTAACTGTGTCACAAGTAAGTTCTATATGACTCTGAACAAACCACTTTAAACAATGGGCATCACCTGTCATCCTTTAGGTTTTCAGTTTATAAATTTGGAAATAATCTTCTGTTCCTCATCTAAGAAAGTGTCCTATGTATAAGCAAGTTTGTCCTGTAGTGAATGAGTTTATAGTAGACTTATGGTTGTTAATGTAAAAAGGAGATAAGAGCAGTTATGATGGAAGACAACAGCTCTCCTCTGACCTTTTACAGTTCAGATTTTTGCCAAGACAGTCTTGGGATAAAAACCTGCAACAGTTGCCAGAACTGCTTACAAATGGCTGGAGCTAACAGCTCCTTGTTACAAATAGACTTCACAGGCTTGAAGCTTCCAACTTGAAATATTTGCTGCTCCAACCAGCCAAAGCAGCAGAGGGACTGTTGTGCAGCTTGTTGTGACCCAAGTGGTACCAAACCAGAGTTCAGTGTAGGGTTTGCCAGGACCGAGAGGGTCAATGCACCCTCAAATCCTTGGTGAGTTGGATCCTGGGTGGGTCATAAGAGAACTGTAGGTAGCTGGGTCCTTAGTGCAGAGGTTAGGTTTGAGATTTACCCTGGGAACCACATCAGGTGTGATGTAGTGAAAACTAAAGGATCCTTGCATCTGATGCCAAATTGAGCACTGAGGATTCCTGAAACCGGAATCAGACTTGTATGCTGCCTCCCTCCAAATCAGCAGAGCGGTTTGAAATAATCCTGAGATTTTACATGAAAACTTTAAATATTTTCATTGTAAAATACAAATTAGATACAGATTTGGTACACTTTTGAAATTAAAAGGTTACGTTTCTCTGGGACTTTGAGAACTGGGAGATTAAGAGAACTGGGAGATTAAGAGAACTGGGGAAAACAGGAGGCAGTGGCAGAAAGGGATCAATCCTTTTAATTCTTCTAATCAAGCACTTCTGGCTGCATCCAGAAGATGGCACTAGCATGCTCAAGAGTACAACTTGAGGTCCGAATCCTGCAGATTTTTACTTAGGTTTGATCCCATTGAATTCAGTGTGATTATAGTTAATGTGTATACAGGATACATTTCTCAGCATATGCATGGGCTGCTGATATGTACTTAATGTGTAGTTTATTGTATATGCATTTAAGTGCCAGACTAAACATTTAATGCCCATATATGCATTTTTTAATGTTTTCTTTTTTTTAAATGGAGCACCCAGAGGCTCTGAATTTCATTGAAGAACTTTTTGGGTATTTTTCAACTTAAAGTTGTTCCTGCCTCAAGCAGCTTTTCAGTCCATAAGGGTTACCTGGAATACTACCATTGTAACATTACACTGAGCATTACAGAAGAAGGAAGGAATCCTTCTCTCGCTCAGATTATGAACTACACCAGAGAAGTAGTACTCAGGGCCATGAAGCTCACTTTATAATGCTGGTGAGTGTTATGAATGGCTTAAACTGGTAAATTCAGTATGTTAATTTCATTCATTCATTTGATTTCTAGACTACCCTCCCCTAGGCAGAGCTCAGGGCAGTTAACAACATTTCACCAATACATTATAACATTCCAATCAATATGATTTTACAGAATCAGATTAAAATTGTAAATATTATCTATTTATGTGTAGCACTGTAGTTGTTTCCCTCCCCCCCTTTCTTTCCAGCTCCAGAACCAATCCGTCGTAATGCCCAACCCATTATAAAGAGGCATGCCTAAACGATTTGGCTTTACATAACTTCAGGAAAATTAACAAAAGTGGGGCCTTCCTGATAGACTTAAGAAGGCCATTCCACAAAACAGGGGGTCACTAATGAAAAAGCTCTAGCACAGTCAGTAAATGTCTTCACATGCCTGCAAATTGGTACCATCAAAAAGCTTGCTCTTCAAAATAGAGCTGCCTCAGAGGAATATATTTGGAGAGATGGTCTTGCTGGTAAGTGGGCAGTGCCTCAAAAGGGGTTTAAAGGAGATAAGAGGAACCTTGAAGTGAACTCAGTAACTAGCAGGCAGCCAGCACAGAATGTTCAGGATAGGTGTAATATATGAACAAAAGCTAGCCCTCTAGGTTCCTGCGTTTTGAACCAGCTGAAATTTTCAAACTGTCTTCAAAGGCAGCCCCAAATAAAGCATGTTAACAGCAGTCTGTTCTCAGTGTTACTGGCCAGAGTGAATCTACTAGTAGGGGGCTACTTTCCAGATCAATGAAAATAAAAAATACAGGTTTTGCAGCTATATTTACCAGTTTACCAGGGTCCAGCAAAACTCCAGAAATATCAACTATGGAGGCATGACAACTCCCCCCCCCAGGATCTCATCCATCATAAATATTATAATCTCTATCTTGTCTGGATTTCAGAGTCTCCTTTGAATTCTGTTGCTGTTGTTGTTCAGTCGCACACAGGGCCGGCCCAAGGTTTTTTTGCAACCTAGGCGGGGCTACCTTCTGCCGCCCCCCGCGCCCATTAATTAAGGGGTTGCCAACCTCCAGGCGGGGCCTGGATAGAAAGAAGAGGAGGAGAGCTCTATAAAGAAAAAGAGACACCCCCCTGCACACGCACACACTTTCTTCTCGCAGCCTGTCCTCTATGCTACTAACAGAGGTGAAGCGTTTCCCCGACCCAGAGAGACCAAGAAGCCCGACTGTTCCTGACATCCTACCAGGAGCCCAAGTAGAGACACTTTCTGTTGGGGGAACAAGAATCGCCTCTGCCTGTCCGGCTAATACAGATTCTATACCCATTTGTGCCTTTCCTAACCTGCGGTATATATTTTATCTGAGCTTCTAAGATTGTAGTTTTAAATAGTCTGCAAGTTTCCCCAATGGTTTTGACCCTTTTCACTTTTACTTTCCTCTTCACATGTCCCCTCATTTCAGAGAAGTTACCCCTTCTTTCCTTAATAACAGTTTCCACCAACTTACCTGGTATCGACGTCAGACTGGCTGGCTTGTAATTTCCTGGATCTCCTCTGGAACCCTTTTTAAAGATGGGAGTGACATTAGCTACCTTCCAGTCCTCAGGAATGGAGGCAGATTTTAAGGAAAGATACACCAGTTTGGTGTGGTGGTTAAGTGTGCGGACTCTAATCTGGGAGAACCGGGTTTGATTCCCCACTCCTCCACTTGCACCTGCTGATGTGACCTTGGGTCAGTCACAAGCTCTGGCACAGCTGTCCTTGAAAAAGAGCAGTTTGTGTCACTCAGCCCCACCCACCTCACAGGGTGTCTGTTGTGCGGAGGGGAAGGGAAAGGAGTTTGTAAGCCGCTCTGAGACTCCCAAGTGAAGGGCGGGGTATAAATCCAATCTCTTCTTCCTCTTCTCTTCTAAAGTTAAAAGTGGCTGTGCTGGTCTTTTTGGGCAAATCCCTATTTATACAAATGTTGAACTCAGTAACATTAGGGTCACTGTTCCTAAGCGGTGCAATCACTTTTACATCTCTCACCAGGTCTTGGGTGTTACTTAGGACCAAATCCAGGATCGCCTCTCCCGTGGTAGATTCTGTGACCATCTGTTCCATAGCACACCCATATTATTGATTTGTTTACATGTTCAGCTTCAGTTCAGTGATAAACCATTATCTTTTTACATCTTACTACAACAGTCAGGAGTTCCTTGCCGGTGTTATTCATAGCCCCTTTCAGAGTATACAGTTCTTTTCTCATTATCCTCTCGGTGATCTCTGGGGGACAATTTTGGTTTGGCTGTCCAAGTTGCCCTTAAGATAATTACATGACACAGCAGTCCAGATATTCTAGGATGGTTGTACAATTTCTTAATGTATTTTTAATTCATTTATACTCTGTCTTTCTCTCCACAGGGGAGTCAAAGCAGCTTACATTGTGTTCCTTGCCTCCACTTTACTATCACAACAACCCTGCTAGGTAGGTTAGGCTGAGAATATGTAACAGGCCCAAGGTCACCCAGCAAGCTTCCATGGCAGGGTGGGAATTTGAACCTTGGCCTCCTAGATCCTGTTCTAACCATGGCACAGCACTAATTGGCCTTTGGTGCCTTGTAGTAGTTCCAGTTCTTTTGTGGGGCTGATATATCTCACAGACTGAGACATACCGAGTAAATTGAATTATATTATCTTATTAGACTAATTGGTTATATAAAATGCAGAAAGCTTTCCAACCCACATGTTCTCCATCAAGCAAAGCCAAAATAAGTTGTTCCTTTGGGTAAAGCCTAAAGGAGTGTAATCTTATTAATCACCACAATTTGCTTTCACAATCCTTTAGTGCTAGAGACTCTATTAGGCATTTTGTAGCCTAGACATAGATGACAATGTTTTTTTTGTTTATGCCCAAAATATACACATTTGACAAAGAACATGTCAATTTGAAACTTGCAGCCTCTTAAATGACTCATTCATCCAATAAATCATCCCATTTTACCTACTTAAAATCTCTTCACTTGGATATTAGACTCACATAAAACAACTCCCTTCAAAAACTTCAAAGGTGTGTCTAGTCTAGCATCCGACCAGATGCCCATGGAAAGTTTAGAAGCTAAGCAAGAAGGCAAATTAGCCTTTCCCCCACTGTTGCCCTCCACCAGCTGGTTTCTAGTGGTGTGCTTCTGAACCTGGAGATTACCTTCAGCTCTCAAGGTTTGTTTCTTCATGAGTTCATAGACTTACCTTTCCTGATTTTTTCTGATAGACTTTAAAACCATTTAAACCTATGTCCATTGCCACATATTGCAGCAATGAATTATCTAGATTACTTCTGTGTTACATGATGCTCTTTCTAAACTTACAGTCTTCCAAACAAATTTGCTTTGGGCCTATATCCCCTTTTCTTGAAAAGAAGAATAAGAAATTGGGACATAGCTCCACTTTTAGAGAAGTATCCACTAGTTTTTCTGCTGCTGAGTATTACAGAGGTGGGGGAACCAAAGAGGAAGGGTACCCAAAGAGGAAGTGGAACCAAGAAGGCTGTGGCTTTGAATCCAGCTGTCATCTGAAAAGTTCCACCTTTTGTCAGTGGACTAGTCCAGGGGTGGCCAGACTTCCTCAATTTAAGAGCCACACAGAATAAACCTCAGATGTTTGAGAGCCACAAGACATAAACAAATATCACACACATTTTTACTGGAAAATATGCAAGCTTACTTTTATTAACATTAAATAAGGTTGTCAAAATAAAAACAAAAGGGGTAAAAACAGATATTGATAATGATATTCATTTGTCCAATGATACTTATTTGTTAATGATATTTATTTGTCAGAGAGAGAGAGAGCGAGAGAGAGCAAATAGATGGGGGAGGGAGGAGGAGGAAGGGAGACAGAAAGAGAGAGAAATAAACAAAGAAAGCAAATAGATGGGAAGCCTGCCAGGAGCCGCACAGTTTGTGTGAAAGAGCCACATGCAGCTCCTGAGCCACAGTTTGGCCACCCCTGGACTAGTCCTTAACTCTAGGCCCCTCCCTTCAGCCCATATCTATTGGCTACCTGGTTAAATCCAAATGTCCATTCCACATAATTAGACTTTATAGATATGGGAAATATGACCTTATGATTTTTTCAGAAGCAGTTTTCATTATTGATGCTAATTAAACTTGAAGCTAATGAGGAAAGATTACTTTTCAGGGCTTAAGAGAAGCCAGAGCAGTTATTACAGGTTAATTATTCTTTCCAAAGGCCCAGTTTAAGGAACAACACATTTTGTCAGCCCCCCCCCCCCCCTGCTGAATGAGGTGTTTGAAAAGGATTCAAAATGTAATTGCAGCACTGACCCCATCTATCACCTGATCAGCAATCATTTTGCAGAAACATTTAAGGAAAGAAAAGGAAGGATGCAGGATGCTATTCTTTGCAAATGTTTCCTGCTAGTCATTCTAGTGCCCTTTGCACACCCTCTAAAACTTGGGAATGAAATTTTTAAACAGTCACAAAATAGGATATCCTGTTCACAGGGAATCTGTAGTTCAGATTGCTTTGATATTTCTGTAAAATTAGGCTTAAATCTCAGGGTACAGTATGAAGTCAGCCTCAAATGTTGACATAAATTCAAAGAGCAAATCTGAATTTTTCATCCTTTTAAAAAAAAGTAAATCAGTGGATCCAAGGTATAAGAACACTTGTGGACCTGAATATTTCCCATCTCCTATTATTGTCCTAAATTTAGGTACACAGCATGTGTGTGAGGATCAATTTGGTTTCATCAGTATTACATTCATTGCTGAGTAGTTGTGGGTTAGAGGGGGTGGGGTTCTCTACTTTGATAAATTTACTTTGAGATAGGGAAGAATGGGACTTCAAGTAGGGCAACAGACTTTCTGTTTCCTTCCTATTTAATGTACACCTGACTAATTGGTAGAGTTGCCAGCCTCCAGGTGGTGGCTGGAGATCTCCGGCTATTACAACTGTTCTCCAGGTGATAGAGGTCAGTTCACCTAGAGAAAATGACTGCTTTGGAAGGTGGATTGTATGGTATTATACCTTATTGAAGTCCCTCCCCTCCCTAGACCCCCCCTCCTCAGGTCCACCCCCCAAATCTCCAGATATTTTCCAACCTGGAGCTAGCAACCCTACTAGTTGGAGTAACTCTGCATAGATTTGCAAAGTTACTAAACTTTTTTTTTTTGCTGTCAAATCACAACTTGTTTATCGTGACTTCATGGGGTTTTCAAAACAAGAGTCATTCAGAGGTGGTTTGTTATTGCCTGTTTCAGCCCTGGACCTCCTTGGTGGTCTACTATCCAAATATTGAGGCCGACCCTGCTTAAATTCCAAGATTTGACAAGATCAATCTAGCCTTGACTATCCAGGTCAGGGCATTACTGAACTGTACTTATTCTCAGGGGTCTTTTCGGGCCGGAGCCCTCCGGAGCAGCACTCCGGCAGCCCGCGTGGCGGCAAGCCCCGCCCCCAGGTCTCCCGAGCCCGCGTTCTTTCTTTTTTTCTTTCCCGCCTTCTTCTCTTCTCTTTTTTTCTCCTTTCCCTGTTTCCCTCCTTCCCTTCTCTCTCTTTCTTTCCCTCCTTCTTTTCTTCTCTTTCTTTCCCTCTTTCCTTCATTCTTTCCTTCTCTCTACTCTCTCTCTTTCCTTCCCTCTTTCCTCCTTCTGTGGCCCAATTCTAGTGAGAAGGGGTTTAAAGTTTAAACCCCTTCTCTCTTTGCCCCCCCCAAGAGAAGGGGAGGGGAGGCTTTTGAAGATGCCTCCCCCTTTTGCTTCCCCTTCTGCTATCACTTCCGGTGATGTCAGGGGGCATGGCATATGCTAATAGCTCAGTGGCTCATTAGCATGCCATATGCTAATGAGCTCCTGCAGCTCTTTTTCTACGTTTGGGCCGCATCATCCTGGGCATGGGATCGGCGGCACGTCTTTTCGCCGCCGCATCCCTGGCCCCCTGCCGTACTGCGCATGCTCGAGCATGCGCAGTTTGGCAGCCTCCCCCTCCCACTTGTATCTTCCTCCCCGGCATCTGATCGTGCCGGGGAGCAACGACGTGCGGCTAACGAGATCCGTGGGATCCCGCCGCGGCGTGTGTTTTTTGGCGCAGCTTTTAAAAGCTGCGCTTTGCCCCGTTTTTTCGCTGCCGTGTGGCAGGGGCCATTGTTAATCAACCAGAGGCTGACTCACTTATCCTCCTTTATTGATTAGCTCCCAATCAGTGTGATTGGCTTCAGTGGGGTGTGCAGTTTTAGCCCAAGCTATTTGTTTAGGGTCCCTATGAGCAGGCCCCAGCTCTGCAAGGTAGCAGGCCCTGCTCTAGCAATGAAGTGTCCCAGCTCCAGTGACCAAGTGTCTGGAACAGGGGAATAAACTTAGTGTCAGAGGAGAACACAGACATTGTGGGGATTTCAGAAACTTGGTGGGATGAGGATGATCAGTAAGATACAGTGCTTCCTGGATATAAATTACTTTGGAAGGATAGGGAGGCAGGTGCTGGAGATGGAGTAGCTCTGTATGTCAGAGGGTATATAGTCCAGTAAAATTGAGAATGTAAGAGGAATAGATTCACTTACAGAAATGTTATGGGTGGAAATTGTGTGCCAAAAAGGAAGCTTAGCTCTGGGAGTTTATCGTCTACCAGATCAAAGGTTAGAGGATGATTTAAAAACAGCAAAAGGATTAAGGAAAGCAGCTAGATGGAATAACTACTTCATAATAGGTGATTTTTAACTATCCACACATTGATTGGGTCAATATGTGTTCAAGTCAAGAGAAAGAGATTGGGTTTCTAGATACTCTCAATGTCTCTGCCATGGAGTAGATGATCACAGAACCTACCAGGGGGAGGTGATCCTCGACATGGTCATAAGTAATACTCCAGACCTGGTGAGAGATGTAAATGTGATAGCACCAGTTGGGAACAGTGACCATAACACTATTAAGTTTAGCATTTATGTAAATAGGGAGTTACCCAAAAAGACCAACATACATTCAACTTTATAAGGGATAAGTAAAGCTAAAAGGTAAATGTTCCCTTGCTCGAAAGCCAGTCGAATCCGACTCTAGGGTTGCGGTGCTCATCTCTGTTTCCAAGCCGAAGAGCCAGTGCTGTCCGAAGATGTTTCCGTGGTCATGTGGCCGGCATGACTAAACACCAAGGCGCACGGAACGCTGTTACCTTCCCACCGAAGTGGTACCTATTTATCTACTTGCAGTTTCTTGCTTTTGAACTGCTAGGTTGGCTGGAACTAGAGATGGGAGCTCACTCCGTCATGCGGCAACCCGGGTCTCGAACTGCTGAACTACTGACCTTCCACAGCCTGCAGTTCAGCATCTTAACCACTTGAGCCACCGCAGCTCAAGTTATAAGGGACAACTTCTCTCAAATGAGGGGGCTTATGAAGAACAAATTGATAGGAAAGGTACAGAGGGTCAAATCCCTTCTGGAAGCATGGAGACTATTTAAAACTACAGTACCGGAAGCTCAGATAAAATGTATACTGCAGATTAGAAAAGGTACAGATAGGTATTTTTTAAAAAAGGCCTGCATGGTTAACAAACAAAGTAATGGAAATAATAAAAGATACGAAGAATCCCTTTAAGCAGTGGAAGGCTAGTCCAAGTGAGGTAAATAAAAGGGAACACAAGCTTTGGCAAATAATATGCAAGTTCGTGATCAGGGCCTATGAGGAACACATTGCAAAAAACATTAAGACCAACAATAAAAATTTCTTCAAATACATTAGAGGCAGAAAACCAGGCAGTGAGGCCACTGGATGACCAAGGGGGAAAAGGATTATTAAAAGATGATAGGGAAATGGCAGAGAGGCTAAATGCATTTTTGGCTCTGTTTTCACTGTGGAAGATTGGAGGTGATTGCCTACTCCAGAACCGCTGATTTCAGGAGGGGTGTTGAAAGATCTGAGTCAAATTGAGGTGATGAGAGATGAGATCCTATGCCTGATGGATAAATTAAAAAATGACAAATCACCAGGACCAGATGGAATACATCCAAGAGTGCTGAAGGAACTCAAATGTGAACTTGTGGGTTTCTTGACAAAACTATGCGATCTATTACTAAAATCTGCCTCCATTCCCAAGGACTGGAAGGTAGCTAATGTAACCCCCATTTTAAAAAAAAGTTCCAGAGGAGTTCTGGGAAATTACAGGCTGGTCAGTCTAATGTCGATACTGGGCAAGTTGTGGAATCTATTATTAAATATAGAATTAGTAGGCACATTGACGAACAAAAGCTATTGAGGAAGGATCAGCATGGATTCTGTAAGGGAAGCTCTTGTCTCACTAACCTTTTAGAGTTCATTGAGAGGGTGAACAAACATGTGGACAAGGGTGACCCAGTAGATGTTGTTTACCTAGACTTCCAGAAAGCTTTTGGTAAAGTTCCTCATCAAAGGCTCCTAAGTAAACTCAGTAGTCATTCTTGTGGATTAAAAACTGGTTAATTAACAGGAAACAGAGAGTAAGTATAAATGGGCATTTTTCACAGTGGAAGATGGTAAGCAGTGGGGTACCTCAGGGCTCGGTACTAGGTCCAGTTCTTTTTAACTTGTTCATTAATGATTTGTAGTTGGCACTAAGCAGTGAAGTGGCTAAATTTGTGGATGACACTAAGTTATTCAGTGCAGTGAGGACTAGGGAGGACTGGAAGGGTGCTCCAGAGGGATCTTTTGAGGCTGGGATAGTGGGCGTCAGTGTGGCAAATAAGGTTCAACGTGGGTAAGTGCAAAGTAATGCACATTTGGAGCCAAAAGTCCTAACTATAAATATATGTTGATGGGACCCAAACTGGTGGTAACTGACCAGGAGAGAGATCTTGGAGTCATGGTGGATAACTCACTGAAGATGTCAACTCAGTGTGCAACTGCAATAAAAAAGACAAATGCTATGCTGGGGATGCTGGGGATCATTAGGAAGGGGACTGAAAACAAATCAGTCAGTATCATAATGCCCCTGTATAAATCTATGGTGCAGCCTCATTTGGAATGCTGTGTAGAGTTCTGGTCACCACACCTCAAAAAAGATATTATAGTATTGGAAAAAGTGCAGAAAATGGCAGCTAAAATTATTAAGAGGATGGAACACATTCCCTATGAAGAAAGGTTAAAGAGGGTAGGGCTCTTTAGCTTGAATAAGCAACGATTGAGGAATGACATGATAGAGGTTTATAAAATTATGTGTGGGATAGCGAATGCAGAGAAAGAAGTATTTCCTGCCTTTCACATAATACAAGAACTCATGGCCACTGAATGACATTAATGAGCAGGTGGCTGTAGTCATAGACAACTTCAAGAGCAGATTGCATAAACATGAAATCAATCCTGACTGTTCCTTGGAAGGCCAGATACTGAAGCTAAAGCTCAAATACTTTGGCCACCAAATGAGAAGGGACCACTCACTGGAGAAGACCCTGATGCTGGGAAAGATTGAAGGTAAAAGAAGAAGGGGATGAAAAAGGATGAGATGGATAGACAGTGTTATCGATGCAACGAACATGAAATTGAGCAAACTCTGGAGGATGGTGGAAGACAGGAGGGCCTAGTGTGATATGGTCCATGGGGTCGTGATGAATTGGACACAACTGTGCAACTAAATAACAACAAAATAGATGGAACACTATGTTTGGGGCAGTGATGCTCTGTATTCTCGGTGCTTGGGGGACGACAGTGGGAGGGCTTCTGGAGTTCTGGCCCTGCTGGTGGACCTCCTGATGGCATCTGGGTTTTGGCCACTGTGTGACACAGACTGGATGGGCCATTGGCCTGATCCAATGTCACTTCTCTTATGTTATGTTTTTATGACTTGGGCATATAATGATAAATGGTAAATGATAGTGTTTTATGTGACTAAAGGTGATCCCTATTCTCAGGCAGTCCCCTTTCCCTGCAGCTAAGCTTCCTTACACAGCAGTCCTGAAAGTGATAGTTTGTTTTTGAGTTCCAGGAGGTATGCTGTGCAGCTCCTAGAAGAAAGACATGGAACTTTCCATCTTTCAAAAAGCCATATTTTTTCTCAACTGTTGATTCAGGTGTTTGAATTAAATAGCTATTAGCAAAACCAAATAAACAAGTATTTTAAACAGCCTGCATAAAATGTTATGCTACAAGTTTTCCAGGTGTTCATACAGTCCTTGGGGAAAATATAATGCTTACAGGCTGAACATCAACAAATATTTTATTTAAATACTGTCTGTTACAGCCATATCTTTTATAAACCTCAGCTAAAAACTTCTTTCCTTATGTTGCATCCTCAAAATAACGCAACCACAGAATAACAAACAAGTCAACTGCTTTGGTGTCCTGAAATCTCAGTTGATTGCAGTACCTCATATGCAATTCACAATAGAAGGTGGGTATGTAAGTCCTTAGGGCCATGGTAGCTCAGAGGTTAAGACGCTGAACTGCAGACTGGAAGGTCAGTAGCTCAGCAGTTCGAGACCCAAGTGGCACATGATGGAGTGAGCCCCAGCTCCTGCCAACCTAGCAGTTTGAAAGCAAGAAATTGCAAGTAGATAAATAGGTACTGCTTCGGTGGTAACAGCGTTCCGTGTGCCTTGGCGTTTAGTCATGCTGGCCACATGACCACGGAGAAGTCTTTGGACAGTGCTGGCTCTTCGGCTTGGAAATGGAAATGAGCTCCGCCCCCTAGAGTCAGATTCGACTAGCTTTCGAGCAAGGAAAACCTTTACGTTTATATAAGTCCTTATTTATCACTTCAATGCTTTTCCATGACTGAGGAAGGTCTTCTTAGGAAGGTATGGTTAGTTGTCAGGAAAGGTACAAGAACTGTTCTGACCCTCTGTTCAAATTAATTTTGATTTAGCATTTTTAAGCTGCCTTTTGACTCAAAAGGCCTCCCAAAGCAGCTAATAAGAAAACCAGGATTTACAATGATAAATTACAATTGAAAACAATTATTTAAAAAAATTTACTAATAAAAACATTATGTCCTCTAAAAGGACAAATGCCATCTGGAAATAATGTCATGACACTCTAGGAATTCACACATCTACAGTAAAAAACAAACAAACAGAAATAAGCAAATTCCTAGAGCATTATGACATGACGTCTGGGTACAAATTAGAAGTGATGTCATGTCATTGCAACTTGTTGCATGCTGTTGCTCCACACCTCTCAAAGGCTCCTCCTGGAAATGATGTCACAACAAACTAAGAATTCACACATCTATAGTTTGAAAAAACCAGAAATGAGCACATTCCTAGACTGTTATGTCACTTTGGGGTACAAATTAGAAGTGACGTCATAACATTACACCTCATTGTATGATGTTGCTCCCTGCCTTACAAAGGCTCTTCCGGGTTGCCAGCACTGAGTTTTCACCTCTATCTTATATCCTTACTTGAAGAAAGGGAGGTTCCAGTTTAGTGTTTGTGTCTTGAGTGGGCTACCTATAAGGGTTCTGAGCACAGAAGTGTTAGAGTATGCAACACGAAGTAACTTCCCTTCCGTGGCTGCTTGACTAAAGTGCTCCTTTATTGAACAAAGTGCCCTTTCTCCTCAGCAAAGTCCCTCCTGTGTATTCTAAGAATGCTTGACATGGTGTCAGAGGGACATAAACCCAGAGGTCATTTCGGGGGGGGATCGCGGGGGAACGCAGTTCCCCTGGGTGAGGTGCAGGGGGGTGGGGCACATGACGAAGCCCCGCCCCCGGCTTCCGGCCACCCCGCTTCCAGCCCTCATTCAGCCAGGAGAAGGCAGGAGAAGAGGGAGGGTAAGTTGCTTCCTCCCCGCCTCTCCCCACCCCTGCCTGCCTGGGGCCAGGGAGGGCCTTGGCGGGGCTTCCTTGCACTCCCGCTGGCCTTGCAGGTCCACCGCCGGGCCCCTTGTGTCACGGGGTGTGCTTCCTTGCACTCCCGCTGGCCTTGCAGGTCCACCGCCGGGCCCCTGATGTCAGGGGGTGTGGTATATGCTAATGAGTGATGCTAATGAGTTCCCCTAGCTCTTTTTCTACGAAATGACCCCTGCATAAACCCATGCCATGTACCTTGTCATTTGAGATATGGGTGTCTTGGCTGGGATTTATACAGTATTTAGAACAGCTGTGTTTGGCTGTAGGCTTAGTTGGTATCCTATGTTGTGCCATGGTTTGGAAGTGTGGTGGGAGGCAATGGGAGAAGTTGTTTTTCATTTTCCATTGTTTCTATGGGAGATTTTACAGTTACTCAAGGATTGTCACCATATAACATTATACCAGTCCTGTGGAATCAGCTGGGATATCTTGCTGTTATGAAGGCATTAGTTGCTCAAGAACTTTAGGGACAGAACTTAAGAGCCAAACTAGACATGACGTTCATCTCATGTTCTCCATGGGAACTGGCAACCATCTGCCAACTGCCAGTCCCCATGGAGAATTCCCTCTAAAAGTGTCAAGACCCCCCCACTCTGGCCAGGAACATAGTGTGTGGGGGGGCCCCTCCTGCCTTCCCCATGTCATTTTCCTGACATAAAAAGGTGCCAGGGGACATGATTTGCCCCACTGTGCAGCTGCACGTGCACTGATCCTTGCACATGTACAATCTCATGGGGCAAATAATACCTCCTGGTGCCATTTTGGGTTGGAAAAGTGGTGTGGGGAGAAGTTAGAGCCCCTCCTTGAGCACTGTGGTCCTGGTCAGAATTGGGGCCCCATGGCACTTTTAGAGGGAGTTCTTCATGGGGACCAGCAGCTGCTGTTCTTCTAATGCACTGCCAATCTGAAATCCTTTCCTCTTCTGGAATAATTGAAAGCAGCATTAAGTTTAAAGACCTGGTTCGATAATACTTTATGGATGAATATTATGGCTGATATTAAGTCTTGAAAAGCCTGCTTATGAATGACTTAACGTATTGAAGTTTAATACCAAGCCAGCTAACCTCTTTGAGCTTTGTTTTGGGTGGGATGTAGAACAATGACTGCTGCACAGATTTCAAAGTCAGCGAACATAAAGGCAGTGTGCTTAAAGCAAGGATGCTCAAGCCCTGATTTTGGGAATTCAGAGCACATGCAAAAGTCATTAGCTACACTTCATAAACCTTCTTGGAAGGTTCAGTGCAGTGCAGCTGGCAATGTTCTGAAAGCAGAAAAAGGTACAGTGTCCTATTGCAGCAGCTCTCCTAACAGTAGCTGTCATTTCCATCTTGCATGAAGTGACTGCCACGACCAAAGGTGCAGTGAGAGAGAGAACCAGTGTGATATAGGACTTACGTGCAAGTCCCCACTTAGCCATCACCTTAGACAAGCCTTTACACAGCCCTAGAATGTACTCAGTCTTTGTGAAGATCATTGGAAATACCAAGGAGGATGGTGTGTGTTTGTGGAGGGCAGGGTGGTGGTGGTCATGCCTAGTGGCAATCTAGTAGCCATCTAGTCCTAGTTTGCACCTTTGCTGGGCCTAGAGGCTCTCTCACACTATAGTGATGTTATATTCTGTAATCTGCTTGCTGACTTGAATAACTAGCTTTGTTTTACTAGGAATGTTTGCTGCCAGATTTAAATGTTGCTATTCAAATGTTATTATATCAGCTTATTGATTGAATAATTCTATCATACTTGTAATTCACCTTGAGTCCAAGTGAAAAAGGCAGACACTAAACAAACAAACAAACAAACAAACAAATGCTCTTATATGCTGACAGGTGACTGCTGATTAAATTGCAGACATGATAAAAGGCGTTATACTATCATGACTGGCTTTGGTAGGTTTGTTCTGATTGAAGATCTAGCTGGTTCATAGCCTTGTCCTGTTGGTACATTACAGTGAAACATCTATATATCAACATGCTTATTAAAATGGAAGCTTTTACATTTTTTAATTATCATTTTTGTATTTTGGATGAGCTTTCCCCCTTGTCTAGCTTGCATGAAGAATGGCTGTCTTACAAAATGGCTGCTCACTTGCTTCCCCTTGGCTTCTCTGCTGTGAAAAGCAACGGGAATTCTAAGAGGCCCCGAGAGCACTTTTGTGGCCTTGCTGTGACATATCCAAATGGATGAATAATGGAAGTGCTTAGAATCAATTTACATGTGATGGATATTCAGGAACCAGGAATCCCAAATTATGGGCAACAGAGCTGTAGAGACCGAAAAAAAGGGGGGGGAGGAAAAAAAGAGCTGGTTGTGGAACAAGAATAACAGGCGGGAAACTTCTATTCTAATGAAAATATACAAGGTTGGCTGGGCTGCAAGACATGAGCAAATGGCTGAAGTACTAGATGCAAATTGGAGAGTAGTGTCTCTATGGATGATTATATTTATTAAAAATAGAATGTTCTGGTCAGAATGTGAACAGGCTTCCCAGTGTCTCCGTAAACACGGCTCACAGAGAGGGAATGAGAGTGCAAGCCTCTGGTTTGTTGTGCATCTTTCCCTTTGCTATTATCCAAACGAGATAAAACCCTTCCTTTCTTTCTGCAATCATTTTAATTGGACTGCTAGAGCGACTTCAGCACGAGGCCTGGCATTCTCCTCGTATTGCAACTGTTTTCCAGATCCCCTTGGAGGAAATGACAGCTTTGGAGAGTACAGTTTATGGCATCACATCCCCACTGATGAAGGGAACTTTGACTCTTGAAAGCTTATACCCAAAAAGTCTTCTTGATCTCTAAGGTTTACTACTGGACTCAATCTTAGCTATTCTACTGCAGACTAACACGGGCTACCCTCTGAGCTCCCTCCCTCCCAAGCTCCACTCTTCCCAGGCATTCCCCCTCCCTGCAAATCTCCAGGAATTTCCCATACTGGAGTTGGCAAACCTAAGCAGTGTTTTTCATGCTGCTTTTGTAGTATTCCCACCATTGATATATAAGCAGAGAGGGTTAGAGAGGTAAAGGAAGCCATTGAGGCATAATATAGCAGTTGCCAAATTTGTAAGCAACATCTGCTGCGGAGCTTGCACATCTGCTATAGGACCCTTCTTGCAGCTTAAATGGATTCTAGAGTGTCCAGACCTCCCATGTGGAACAATGGCCAGCATGATGGGACACTCTGTGTAATGTCACAGGCACTAGAGTGTGTGTTCCAGGACACAGCCAAAATTCCATACATCTGTGCATTTCAGGGGAAGATTGGTGATGGTAGGAATATGGCTTTCAGGGGAGCTTGTCTGTCCTTATTGATCTTCTTACTACGTTACTACCACATTTCTCCCCTTATTTCATTTGTTTTTTTAAGTTGATTTGGTTTTCTTTATTATTTGAGGTAGTTTTCCAGTTCAGTTTCTATTGGTTTCAATGAGAAAGCATTCCCACCTGTGTCTCCCCCCCCCCAGCACATTCTTAGGGATTGTACCATTCATTAAGGAATCTCTCCTGCAAAATTTCACAGGACAAATCCTGTTCAATAGGCAGTGTGGGAAGAAGGAGGCACATAGGGAGGCATCTCAAGAAAGCAGCTGTTAAGCAGAGCCAGTGCAGAGGTCTTCATTTGGCAACCAAGAAAGCAGCTTGGTACAGTGAGCACAAATAATATGTAAATAAGTAAAATGTTATGGAGCAGGCACTCAGGCAAGCCCAAGGATCTTCACTACCTTAGGCCTTTTTCTTCAAACAAACAGCATTGCCTATAGCTGGTTAATTCCAAAAGACGTCGTTTTCAAACTACATGATAAAAAAGAAAAGATTGACTCTGTCTCCAAAGCATGTGAGTTCCTGAGATTGCAACTGGGAGAGACAGCCGAGGTCGCCAAGGAAGAAGATGACAGCAAATCCAGTGGTGAATTGGACTCGGTGTCTTCTGACGAGGATTCTGCTTCTGAAAAGGGGGCAGCCGCCCCCAAACATGCATACCAATTGAGGATTAGAAAAGATAAAACAAAATGAAGGCTGAAGGACTCTGAATTGTGCCTTAACATTTTTCTTTATTATTGATGATGCTCTTGAGGTTCTCTTTAAACAGTTAAATTAATAGGGAGGGGGGGAAGATAAATAATTTAGCATAACCGACTATGTTCAATGTGATATTAGCAATTTTAGACTAACATTAACATAAACTGTTGTTATGATCTCCTATTCTTGGGGTTTTAGTTATTAGTGGTCTTCTTTCCTTTCTCCCTAGATGTAGCTACCCTTCCCTATTTTTTGTTGTAATTTGTAGTCTATTAAAAAATGCAATAAAAAATCCCCTCTGGGGGGCAAAAAACAACAACAACATGAAAGCAAAATATTTGTCCCCTGTGCATAGTTGTTGTTCTTGTTGTTCAGCCGCACAGTCGAGTCCAACTCTTCACAACCCCATAGACCACATCATGCCAGGCCCTCCTGTCCTCTGTTGTCCTCCAGAGTTTGCTCAAATTCATGTTTGTTGCATCAAGAACACTTTCTAACCATCTCATCCTTTAAGCCTAGATGTTCAAGCTTACATGAGAAAATTCCAGTGCACAGAGGTTGTGTTAGTTGATGAGTAAGATGCTATGTTGATGTTTTAAAATCTACCCTTTTATTCCCTCTTGTAACCTACTGAAATTATATTATTTGGCTTACTTCTTATTTAAATACAATAACATTTTATTTAAAAAACCCAGCCATCTCATCCTTTGCCGTTAACTTCTTCATTTGCCTTCAATCTTTTCCAGCATCAGGGTCTTCTTCAATGAGTGTTCCCTTCTCATTTGGTGGCCAAAGTATTTGAGCTTCCGCTTCAGTATCTGGCCTTCCAGGGAAGAGTCAAGGTTGATTTCCTTTAGGATTGACTGATTCAATCTCCTTGCAGTCCAAGGAACTCTCAACAGTCTTCTCCAGCACCATAATTCAAAAGCATCTATTCTTCGGTGCTTGGCCTTCCTTATGGTCCAACACTCGCAGCCATACATGACTACTGGGAATACCATTGCTTTGTCCATATGGGTTTTTGCTTTTTATTATGCTGTCTAGGTTTGCCAAGCTTTCCTCCCAAGGAGCAGGCGTCTTTTAATTTCATGGCTGCAGTCACAGTCTGCGGTGATCTGGGATCCCAGGAACGTGAACTCTGTCACTGCTTCCATGAATTCCCATTCTATTTGCCAAGGAATGATGGGGCTGGATGCTATGATCTTAGTTGTTTTTTTTTATGTTGAGCTTCAAGCCAACTTTTGTGCTCTCCTCTTTCATCTTTAGCAAGAGGCTCTTTAGGTAGTAGCATAGTAGGTATCACCAAAAAAATCACTGTTGCCTGAGGAAACAAAAGCCCTATTATTTAGTTACTTAAAATTTTTATACTCAGCCTTTCCACAATGCCCAAAGGAGCTTACAAACTATAAACATATACAGTTAAATACATAGTTAAAACACATAAATCAAGTTAAAACTGCACCAGTATAGAATTAAGGCCCTTTCCAAGCAAGTGCACTAGGAATGTGCTGGTTGTGGGGGCATTTTGGGAAGGCAGACCCATCAGCACACTTCTCTTCAGGGCTAAGATCTGTGTAATTCTGTGGAGTGGTAAATATCTCCGCCAGGTATATGCCTGCTAAGTTGCTTTCTACTCCTGCTTCTGATGTTTGTGTCAGAATTATAGCCACATCTGAATATTGCTGACTTTTGTTAAGTATTCCATTTGAATTAGTTATAATAATGATATGAATGGACAGAAGCTTTTCCGTCTTTGAATGAAAGTCAAAATTGAAAGCAATTGCTATAATGCTGGAGCTGGGCTCAAATGTTTATTAATTTGTGAAACTCAATGAATTGCTGTAGGTCCCCTGCTGCCTTTCACAGACTAACCTACATGACAGGTTTGCTGCCAGAGCAAAACAGAATAGCCCTAGATGACCTGCCCTGAGCTCTTTGGAGGTGAAGTGAGGTACAAATGGGATAGAAATAAAGGGTAAACTCCTGACCGCATTATATCAAAAACTCAGGAGTGTTATCTGTGTCTCCTTCTCTGTTCTTTAAAATGTCAGTGGAGATATTTCTGCTGCCATATGAGTTCCAAATGTCACCAAGTGGGTGAACTTCAACCAGTGCTTCCACCAACACGTGCTAATATAACAGTGGTTGTTCTGTACCTGTACTGTTAACAGTGTTTCAGTTCTGAACATAGTGGTATATAAATAACCTGTTATTGGTTATGGCTAGAGGCTTATTCTTCAAGAGCCATTGATAACGCTCCCATTTTTAATCTGATGACAGACATTGGTATAACAGGAGTAGTGAAAGCTGTCTGGAAACATGCAAAATATTTCCAAACTGCATGTGTGAGAGATGCAAGCAGTAAATAGCAGGATGGTAATCAGATGCAGAATGTCTTATCTTTAAGCAGCACAGCTTGAAAGATGGCAATGGTGGTAGATAAACATAAAAGTAGCTATGAAGCTAAGGATGAATAGAGCAATATCCTCTAAATAGGAAGAAGCGGGAGCATAAGGCCCATGTGAAGAAACAGAGGAATTATTGCTTGAGAAAGACACCTACAGCTGCTGAAAGTGAGAACGTGTCAGGGTCTGGAATGGGCTGATAGGAAAGATCAATCAAAGAGGGCAGCATTATTCCTACTTGAAGGAATGTTGGATAAAGCAGATGCTGTCCCTGCAAATATATGCAATTAAAGGGGCAGAAAAATCTGAACGTATTACATTTCTTTAGCCTAAGGGTACTTCTGCACTTTTATAGCAGGGATGATTTTCAAGCTGGCTTTGTAGCAGTGTCTCAGGTTTATGTTTACAAAACTGGGCTAGCTGAATCCAAAACATTTGATGGGGGTGGTTGATATATTAACTTGGTGCAAGTTTTTATGGGTCCATGAACACATGGTGTCCATGTGCCATCCATCATGGCTCCCTTGTCTCTTCCGTGTCCTAGCCATTCCCCCCAATGGTTGCTCCTATCTCTGAATCCCCAAGTACATCTATGCTGGAGGGAGTAGTGAGTCTTAAATGCTTTTTAGCCCAATCAGTGGTGAATCTAAAATGAGCCTGAAAGACTTGGGGTTCTTTTCATCATGAAACAGGAAACTGTCCCAGAAACTCCTTCAACAATGTTGGAGTATCTAGCTAATCTTACATTTCCTGTTGGTAAGGGTGTTTGGAGGAGGCAACACTGAGTACATATTTCTTTTGTGCTCTGCTTCCTTAACAGCCATAGGGTGAGTCTCCCATTGAGAAATAAGATAAATCCAGTATCTGCATTTAGAGGTGGAACTACTGCATGGCTACTAATCCTCTGAATACCAGAGCCAGGAGGCAACATCAGGGGAAGACCTCGGCCTCTATGCCCTGTTGTTGCCCCTCCAGAGGAACTGGTTGGCCATTGTGTGAGACAGAATGCTGGACTAGATGGAACATTGGTCTGATCCAGAAGGGCTCTTCTTATGTTCTTATGACTTCTGCTAGGGATGTAGGCCTCAGTAGGTTAGGTTCCCAGCCATGCTGACCTCAGATGCCAGCTCTGGTTTAGAATTTGCAGCTGTGGCTTCTAGATCTACAGAACAGGTCAGCTCTTTCCTCACTTTAGGCAGATTGTCTGTTTACGACATTTATATTGTTGCTTTCAATTTGAAAAATTTCAAGGCAACTAACAAACAAACTGAGCGTAAAACCAATTACTGAAAATAAAATTAAATCAATAAAATCAATGACTAAATCATAAAATTCCATTAGTAAAATAGCAGTACCATCATTAGCAGAAGGTATTATTCACTGAAAACTCAGGAGAATAAAATCTTTTTCACCTTCTACTGGAAGTCAGCAGTATTGGTACCAAATGACTATCCCTGAGGAGGGTATTTCACAACCTTTGTTAGCCACCTCATCTTTGAAACAGAGCCACCCAAAAAGGACATTTGAGGATTATCTCAAAGGGTGAGCAAGTTCATATGGAAGCAGTCTCTCAGATATCTGGACCCTGGGTTGTATTGATCAAAAATGGCACTTTGAATAATACCCCCAAGCATGGTGGGAGCCAGTACAGATTGATCTTTCAACATCAGCATGCTGATCATAAAAAGAAGAAAAAGGAGAAATAGAAATGTATGTATTTATCTAAATTTTTTCTGAACTGTTTCTCTTCAGGCTTGGATCTGCCAAAGCATTTCCACAGGTCAAAGGATTTGCACCCATAGATTATGTTTTTTGTCTCCCTCTCCTGTTGCTCCTCCCCCCAAATGCTGCTCATTCTAGTCATTAAAATATACGAGTGGATACAGCCAAGTTTCTTGATGTGGTTCACAATAAAATAATATAAAAATGAAAATATAATACATGCACAAAAACAATAAAATACTTTTCTTTTTTCCCTATACTGTGCATTAGGGTTGCCAGCTCCGGGTTGAGAAATACCTGGTGATTTTGGGGTTGGAGCCTGAGGAGGTGGCGTTTGGGAGGAGGGACGTCAATTGGGTTCAATGCCATAGAGTCCACCTTCCAAAGTGGCCATTTTCTTCAGGTGAACTGATCTCTGTTGCCTGGATATCAGTTGTAACAGCAGGAGATCTCCAGCCATCACATGGAGGATGGCAACCCTAACTGTGGTTAAGTTTCTCCACCCCCCCAGCAGCAGCAGCAAGGGCAACTAGCCCCCCCATCAGAAGGAACAATTAAGAGAGAGAGAGATTCACTGATATGTGCCTGACAGCTATGCGAGCCAATGAACTCTTAGAGAGACACTACATATAACATCTTCATCTCTGTCATGAGGACTTTGAATCAGACATGCAATGAGGTTTGTGCCTCTCAAACACATGCCAGCCCTTTTCTGCTTATGACCACAGCATGTGGGAAAAAGTAGCTCCAGTATTTCCCCATACCCTTTGTCAGGTACTGTGGGCTCTGGGGCTGGTGCCAGTGAGGTAGTGACTTCCACTAGTTGGCTTAGCTCTGGCCTCAGATGTCAAAGGGTGTGTGTGTGTGCGCACTCTGTTCCCTCTCCCCTGCCCAAGGCAACCGAGTCATTCTCCTGGCATCTCTCTGAGCTTTGGCTGTGCTCTTCCTCCCTGATCTGCCATATTGTCATGGGCAATGACGATGGCACCGGGCCTCTGCCCAAGTTGGCAGTGCAGCCAGAGTTACCAGCATCACCAGCACTAGAAGCTGGCCCCTCTGACTCCTTGGGAGTTGACAGCTTGCCTCGGCTGAGAGAGCAGCTCCACAAGGACTTAGCAATCCACTGCCAGGACGCACGCTGGAAGGGAAGGTGAGCGCCGAGCCCTGAGTACTAACAGGAGCAGCACCACCACTCAGGGAAGCACAGCTGAAGGCCTATATAGCTCCTGCTTGGGAGTGGGCTCTCTGTGGAAGCAATGAGTCACATCCATGCTGACCTTGCATCCACCTTCAGCTCCTGCTCTCGGGCCTCAGTCCTGTTCAGAGTTTTGGCTTCCTGATCCCTGCTTCGGATGACTACTCTCTCAGACTCACGACTTGGCTCCTGTTCTGTCTCTTGCTGGCTACAACCCCCTGAACTGGACTTGACTCCTGCCTCTCAGCCCAGCCCGTGACACATATGCCCTGTCTCCCCATGTGAGGCCTGTGTGATGGGTGCACTTTTATAGCAGAGATGTGCCCTGCTTCAGTGGTGGCGAGGCCCTGCCCCCGGACTCATTCTCATGTTGCCATGCTGGCTTAGGGATGCCAAGTCCCCCGGGGGGGGGGGGAAACCCCCGCCCGGGAGGCCCGTTTCCCGCTGCCGCCAGATCGGGCCCCGGGGGGAACCCCACCCCCAAAGCACGTCACAGGGAAGTGACGCAAGCACTTCGGGGACGTTGGGGGGCGGGGCCACAATAATCCGAGGGAAAACTCTATGGTTTTCACGTCCCCGACATGCTTGCGTCACTTCCGTGTGATGTGCTTGCGGCGCGCGCAGACTCCCAGAGCAAGGCTGGACTCCCCTGCTCCGGAACAGGTAAGCACTTGGCAACTCTATGCTGGCTTGTTGCCTTGTCCCCATTTTAGATGTCAGCCTCTCCCGTGACCTGCTGTGGACTGAGGGCACCCTGATGTTCCTGCCTCAGTGTCACCCCAGATGGGCAACATGTCGTCAATGGGACCGGCTTCCAGCCTTGAGGCATTGCTGGCCCCTCTCTGCTCCTTGGAGTCTCATCACCCTTCTCTGTGCTGCCCAATCTCCCCCACGGCAGGTAAGGGCAGGGCAGGAGCGCTGCCTCTGGACATCCTTTTTGGGTATTCAGACCACCCTGTGAGGCATGTTGGCTCTATTGCAAAATCATGTTATGTGTCTACATGTAATTATCCCATCAGAGCCAATAGTGGCTCCATGAGGAAGTTTAAGATGTGAAAATGAAACTGAGGGAAAGGCTGGGGGTGCCTCTCCCCATGTTCCACAGTCACAAGCAGAAAAGAACCTGTATGTACCTGGGAGGCACAAAACTCCCATTGCACCAATATGAGGACATTGTAGTATGTAGAAAGGACCTGAGTCTGTGTTTATGTTGCACAGTGTTATCCCTGATTGGCATCCTTTTATTGGTTCATTATTTGTCCTAATCACATTGCTGGCTTACTGATATGGGGAGAGCTCTCATTCTGTATAAGCAGAGGTCCTACTTGCCTGAGCCATTCACCAGGCATTAGCCTTCTAATTGGAGCTGACAAATGTCTTGTTGGCAACATGCCAGGAGGCAGGCTGCGGGGAAGAGAGGCAGACTTTTGGGATCTAAATCTACTCCCCCCCAAAAAAAAAAACCCTGCTGCATGCCTAGTATTTTTGGGGAAAGAGGGAGGGGCTTTGTTCCAATGCTCTTGGAAAAGGATCACTCAAAAAGCCAGAGGTTTATCTTGATCTTCTCTACTCTCTTCCCATCCTTATGACAGGCAAACTACCTGCTTTGCAGAACAGAAGCCACCTACTCCAAAGTAGTATGGGTAGTATGAAACAAGATGAGTGATCTGCCTATGCATTAGTCCAGCTTTTCACAGGTAAAGAGAGGATGGGAATAGGTAAGGGCGTGTTTACAATACTTTAAATCGATAGTGCACATATCTTCTTGTTCATCAGTATTCACAAAGAGACCCCATTTTTTAAATTCCCCTTGACTTTGTACCTGGTCACCTATTTTAAAGATTAATGTTTTTTAAAAATGTCCTTTCAAAGGCCATTCCCTCTGTTTTAGATACTTGGCATGGATGTAAAAATACCAGAAAATAAAAGGGGACAAGTGTCTCGCTGTGCACTCAAGTTATACCTTTTTTAAACTGACAAAGCAACTTGGTAATTTTGAAGTTGGGAAGAAGTGTGTAGGTCCCGCACTATAAATATGCAATGTATACTTTACAGAGATACTGAACAAAAATTCTCAAGCATTATTTATTTATTTATTTGGATTATTAATAGGACACATTTTCCATTGCAATACTTAAGGAGGTACACATAATGAAACATATTAAATGTATTACTAAAGAAATCTTAAACAATAAATAAAACAATAAACCAGCCACTTAAAAGCATTTTAAAACAGCAAATAAAAACAATTCAGTGTAGCAGATAAAATCCTATAATAAAACAATTCAATTCAAATTCAAAGCAGCAAATGAAATCCCTTAAAATCACTGTATGAGCAGATGGACTGCTAAACCCAAGGGCAAAAGGAAACAATGTAATTTACTGAACAATATCCCTGAATAGCCATCAGAAATGTTACTTATCTCCTGATAGATAACCAGTTAGGCTCAGGGCAAGGAACTGTAGGGAGTGCATTCCAGAAGTGGGGAACCATCAGTGAGAAGATCCTATTTCCTGAAGCCACCCATCTTACTTCAGCAGTTGTGGACGCACAGAGGAAGAGGGAGTCAATAGGTTCCATAGGGTGTAATCTGTTTAGAATTGCAGGGTAATGTAATTTGCAAAAAAATGCCAGAATAATTTAAGAAGAAGAAAGGGAAAAAGCTAAGAAATTCTAACTAGAATTTAACAAAGTGAGATCATATTAAGAAAGAAAAGATAATGAACTCTGAGGTAGAACTTTTCAATCTGTGTTCATGGCCAGATTGAAAATAACTTACTTTAGCTGCTCAAAAGCAATCAATAAAAAGTCAGAAATGAGAGTGGAGGCTCTCACAAAGATAAGGAGTATGATTGTCTCATCTCTGTCCCCAGAACACTTCAGAAGTCAGACAGGGATATGGCTGGTTAAATGGAGGAATTAAAGAATGAGTTTGTGAAAAAGGGGAAGATCAATTTGGGATCAAAACTGTACTAATGAATAAATAGTGGTATAATGCCAGTTGAGAAAAGAGACCAAGGTGAATTATAGAATTTCAGGGAAAGTATCAATTGCGAATCAGTCTTTGTAGTAGTTGTAATAACTCACTGGACCTAAGTCATACATGGATGGCATATCCTAAAGCAACCTGCTGCTCAAGTGGTTACAAAATGGAATACAGTTTTGTGTGGTTTAAATGAGTGAATTGTTTCAGAATTCACGTTTCTGGGATCCAAGATCACTGCAGACGGTGACTGCAGCCATGAAATTAAAAGACACTGCTCCTTGGGAGGAAAGCTATGGCAAACCTAGATAGTATAATAAAAAAGTAGAGACATCACCCTGCCAACAAAAGTCTGTATGGTCAAAGCAACGGTATTCCCAGTAGTAATATATGGCTGCGAGAGTTGGACCATAAGGAAGAATAGATGCTTTTGAATTACTGTGCTGGAGAAGACTCTTAAGAGTCCCTTGGACTGCAAGGAGATCAAATCGGTCAGTCCTAAAACAGTCCTGACTGTTCCCTGGAAGGCCAGAAGCTGAAGCTCAAATACTTTGGCCATCAAATGAGAAGGGATCACTCGCTGGAGAAGACCCTGATCTTGGGAATGATTGAAGGTCAAAGAAGAAGGGGATGGCAAAGGATGAGCTGGTTAGACAGTGTTATTGATGCAATGGACATGAAACTGAGCAGACTCCTGAGGATGGCCAAAGACAGGAGGGCCTGGCGTGATGTGGTCCGTGGGGTTGCAAAGAGTCAGAATTGACTGTTCAACTGAACAACAACAACAAGTATAGCTCTGTATATTGTAGAAATTAAACCATTCTTGAAATTTTTTTAGAGATTAGAAGTTTTTCATCAAAGCTAAGGGTTTATCAAATAAGTGAGATTTGTAAATATTCAAACCACAGTAAGCTTGTATTCCCCAATTTTTCTAGTGCAGCCTTCTATGAGTGAACTGTTTGAGGAGAGCATTGTTCAGTTTCATAGGCTTTCTAGGTAACGCTATTTAAGCACCATCAGATTTGATTTCAGGTGACTCCTACCCTTGTGTGAGTTCCAAAAGCCACCCCCCGGCTTTTGTAATGACCGCTAGCTGTACCTTATCTGTTCTTTACTTTTCAGGGGTTCTGTGTGATCTAAATGTTACTGAAAATGCCAGGTGACTTTTGTTTGTTTGTTTGTGTTGCTTATATTCTCAGTAATAATGCATATATTTCTCATTCATCACTTTGCTTCTAGAGATCATTTGCAAACTGAATCTTGTCAGAAAGCTCTGACTCTTTGTAAACAAGTTAACACAACTGGTTGCTCCCATCTTTTTGATTTGAAAAAGCAGCAACCCAAGCTAGGTGAATATCATTGTGGTCACTGGGCACTGATTTTTATCTGTTATTCTATCTCTGCACACTTAACCTTGAAGAAAATGTCACCATCGTTTGTTTCTCGTACTTTTAAAAGACCTAAGGAAGCTTCCTATGCCCTGGATGGGTACCAAAAAGCACAGTTGTATCCATCTGTCTGGGGTAGGGCTGTTTGCAATGCCCCTGAAAAAAATGTTGCTAATTTTATTGAATCTCATTCTTCTATATTGTTTCAGATGTGTTCCTCAAATAGGAATCTTTGTATCTGAATGTACTGACCTTGAGATGGTCCCTTGATTAATTTTGTTAAGCATAGTGACATTTATACTGACAGGGTCAGATTTCAGAACAGCACTTCCTTAGGCTCCTGCCTTTCAAAATGAAATCAGGGCTAAGACGTCATTCTTTGCAGATATATGCCATATTTCCCCTTGTGCCTGTTTCTCTCTTTTTCTTTCCCACAAGAATTTAAGGAGTATTAGAAGTCAGATGCTACTACATAACTATATCTGAAAGACAATCGGATGAAAATGTTCAGCCCCCACACTCCAACCTCATCTCATGCACCGTAGTCCTTTTTGACGCTTTCACTAGAGACTGTCAATGTTAATTTCTTTTGCCATCTGGATCTTTGTGAGTGTGATCTTCTGAACAAGCTTGATAGATTTTTTTTTTGGTAAAGGTTGGTCTGGTCTTGTGTCTGTATCTTGGCTCTGTGTTGTAAATTAAGTGACCAGATACGTTACAAGCAATGCTCCCCCTAAGCTGTGGAGTCTTGTGAGCAAAAAATTCTACTTTGTGAGCTACTGGCGTTAAAGTTATGAGTGAGCAATTTGGCTACTGCATAAATTAGTTTGCTCTGGAGCCATTCATCCTGAGCTAAGACAAAAATGTGTGAGCTAGAGGCTAAAAAACTGAGCTAGCTCACACTAACTCAGCTTTGAGGGAACACTGGTTACAAGAAGTGGCAAGAAGAAGATTCCTAAAACTACTTAGAACTGGAATTCTAGCTTTTCTTTTCAGGGAAGATGCTCACATTTCTGTATCACATATTACCCCAGAAGGACAATGTGCAGATGTTTCTATGTTTTCCCCTTAAGGAATCATATGCTTAGACCCATCTTCATATGAGCATCTTTTTTTTAAAGAGTCATGAATTCTACTAATAGACACAATTCTTGCATTTTTCCTGTAGGAAGATGAATGAGTTTCCACTTTGTACATTGTCCCAGTAGTGCAAGCAAGTTAAATGCATTTTGGTGCTTACTTTAATGTACAAAGTCATCTAAGATATCTTTGACAGTTCCTCTCAAACTATGCTCATAATGCAGGTGGGTTATGGCTCAATCTGACTGCCTCCTGAAGATTCCAATAATCTCTAAAGTATCCTCCTCTGAAATACTTCCTTTCCACTTTTGTCTCTTACCAGGCATCATACAAGCCATTGCGTTATAAAGATAACTGGATATCAAGCCGAAAAGGCTTCAGCCTAGAGTCAGCTCTATGCTTCTTTCAGCATTAAAGGCCAAAACTGGTTTCCTTTACTTCTGCAGGGTGAGAGAATAAATTACCACTAGACTAACTAGATGGTGGCAGATGTGGCAACAATTTTAATGCTATTACATGTGGTATTATATACTTCTGTCATCGTGTAGTGGTGTTATTATCAAATCCTGTCTATGCAGATCTTAAGTGACAAGAAAAATACAATTTTGTACTATTTCATTTTCCCCCCTGTGAAAAGGCTTGCCTAAGGAAAGCTGTCACGCTGGGCCTACTCTTTGGTTATAAATATATGGCAAGTAAATGAGTGAAAGGAGGGTCAGCAGCAATGTAATGGGTTGTTAACTTGTGGCTCTCTGTAAGGGAATGATGTTTGTGGCAGCATTTGATTTGTGACGTATGAGAGCACCACTGCCTGTAGAATCAAGCCTCACTAGCAACAAAACGCATTCCTAAAGCACCTAAAAGAAATAAACTGCCACTGAAAGTACTGAGCCAATATTGATGATTTTTAAAAAATTGATATGTTTACATACCATAGCCTTTTTATTTTACATTTTGGGAAATACTGAAATATGATCATATAACTGTAAAGCCTGTAAGGGACACAGATAGTCCAATACCCCTGATGAGGCAGAATTTTACTTACTTACACACACATCCACAGTACAAATTAAATGTGTGTGTTTTGTGCACATAGGATTTATATACAGCTCTGGCCAGCAGCTAACTTGTCAAGGCCACCGAGGGAGGCATGGAGCCTTGCCTTCCCCAGGCAGTGGCCTGTGGGAGAAATTAGTAGCTTTCTGTAGCTGTGATGTCTCAGTGCCTCTCCCCCCCCCATCCCCAAGAGGACTTGTATCCCTACTAGTTGCTTTTCACTATTTTACTTTGATAGTGGAACTCTAATCATTCTTTTATTGTATTATTAGGGTGTTCTGTCTTGTTTTTAACCCCCATTGCCTAATATCTGGAACACAACTTTAAGAAATAATAACTAAAAGAGAAATAAATATATTCTCCCTCCTTCCCTCCTCAATGTTGTGAATATGTGAGGCATTGCCTCAACAGGAGGAAAAAAAGACGCACAGCTCCTGTCTCTGAAGGCAGCATTGAGGAAAAGGCAGACTAGAAGAGGAGATATGTATTGTCTGTGCTCTGCAAGAGACAGGTAAATCCAAGAACTAGCTGCAAGCCTTTAAAAATACAATATGTAGGATCTGACCTGAGTTGGCTGTGAAATTATCTTGCTGTCTCTTTTCATCTAGAACAGGGGTGTCGAACTCATTCGTTATGAGGGCCGGATCTGACATAAATGTCACTTTGTTGGGCTGGGCCATCTGGGCCATAAAATGTAACATGAGGTACCGGAGATATAAACTTTATAAAGATGATTTCAGATGTCGAATGGCAATAGCAGGTATGATTAGATTAGGTATGATATGGGCATTGTGATTAGATGTGATAGGGAGATACAGCATTGGTGTAGTATGCAGAGGCATGGAGATATCAGCATTGGTAATGAGACAGGAAACCTAGGTCTCAGTTTGGTACAGAAGGATCCAGTCCAGGAGGATGTAAAGAATAAATGAAAATAAGTCTGAAGAAGTGAGCAGTGACTCACAAAAGCACATACCCTACCACAATTTTGTTAATCTTTAAAGGTGCTACTGGACTCTTAACTCCTTCTATCACTATTAGAAACCACAGCATTCAAAAACCATAGGGGAGTCATTTTAACATTCCAGGGCATTCAGTTGCTGACCTAAAAGTAGCAGTTCTCTTACAAAGGAATTTCAAAGGGAGATTAGAAGGAGAGACTGCTGAATTGCAGCTGATCATGAAGCTCAAGACAACGAAAACTCCTGGACTGAATTGAGTCCTAGGATTCTTCTCTCATTACCAATGCCTGCTATTGTCTTTTGGCATCTGAAATTACTTCACTCTCCAAGATATAAGGACAGATGGATGCACATTCCAGCTGTATCTGAAGAAGTGAGCAGTGATTCATGAAAGTTCATGCTCTGCCACAAATTTTATTAGTCATTAAGGTGCTGCTGTACTCTTGCAAGCTGTGCTGTTAGGTTTCTCCCCCATCTGTTAGAAATGGAAAGAGGGATCTCTCCAAGTGCCAGGGGATGGAGAGTCTCTCTCTCTCTCACTCACACACACCCCTAGAATAAAACATTCTTTGGTCTTAAACACAGGACTCTTCCCCCATACCTGGAATAAAACATTTTAATATCTAAAACAAAAGTCTCTTCCCCCCTATACCTGGAATAAGACATTTTTGGGTCTTAAGCAAAGGACTCTTCCCAATTCCTGGAATAAATTTTTTTTTGGTCTTAAACAAAGGACTCTTCCCCCATACCTGGAATAAAACATTTTTAGATCTAAAACAAAGGACTCTTCCCCCCTATACCTGGAACAAAAACGTTTTTGAGTCTTAAACAAAGGACTCTCTCTCTTTTTCTGACATGCTCCCTCTGGCTCCCTCCCTCCCTCCCACTGAAGAAAAAGTATGCTTCTACCTGGAATAAAACATTGCTGGTCTCTTGGAAGTTCCATGAGTCACCATTTTACCCCCTCTCTGTGTCTCTCTTCCTCCTCCTCCCTCCCCAGAGGAAGAGGGGGAGGGGGGAAGAGCCCTCAGCCAATCGAGGGAAGGTTTTCTTTCTCTCCTATAAAGTAGGAACTATGCAAGAATGGCCAGGAGGAGCTGCAATGATAGATACAGAAAGCAGGAAGCAGCACTGAGTCAGCTGCTCTCGAGCCAGATTGCAGCCCTGTGTGGGCCTGATCTGGCCTGCGAGCCACAAGTTTAACACCTCAGATCTAGAAACTTCTGAATGAGCCCTAGGATTGGCAGGATCTGATTCAGACATTATAAATTATGTGCAAAATCCCAAAACATTAACAGTTCCACATGGGTTATATTCCACACATTTCATACAATAATTAACAAACTTTTATTCTGTAAGGAACCAGGGGGGGGGGAATGAAAATTTGGAAACCCCACTCCCTCAGATATTCCCACAGGATGCTCCGGAGGGGGGATCCCTTATCTTGCATTCAGCTGTTCTCAACATCTCATCCCTTCTAGAGCATTTTCAGTGCTCCTTAGGCTATTTTTAAAAGCCCCCCCCTTTCACCTTGGTTGATTTATTACTGAAGAATAATTGCATGTAATCTGAAACACAGGGGTAGGGATGAGTCCTCCCTAAATTGCACCCCTTACGTGCCTTGATACCAGTGTCCAAGGCCTGGAGTCTCTCCCAAAGACTTTTGCTTTAAGTAGGACTTCTATAAAATGGTGTTTAGCGTGCTGCAAGCATTTCTGCTGGTGCCTGAAGGTTCCGAATGGCTGCAGTTTAGAGTGTAATCAGGAGGGTCTGACAAGGTTGCTTTGATAGCTGTCCTTTTGCAGGCCTCACTATCTGTTTCTCTCAAACTGGAACGAATGCTACTGTAGCACATTACTGCAATATAATGTCTCCCTACAGTGGTGCGCATTAATTTAAAGAAGCCGCAACACAATTTCCGGCTCCACTGAAGATTGTAATAAGCCCAGCCTTTTGTGCTTTCCAGTAAATTCCTTGGACCTGTTTCCAAGGACAGATAAGTGTTGCATTCTGTTTCCCTGCAGTGCTTATACACTCCTTAATGCTGCCATCCTGTTTGTGCACAGCTCAGCTCTTTTGAAAACCTCTGTAGCTTGGAATGCAACGCTCAGATTTATTGTGTCCCGTGCACACGATTGCTCTTCATGTGGGTCAGCAGAATAAAACAACTTCAAAGCCAAGGACTTGTTAAGTTAGTCTCTGAAGGCTCTTGACAAGATTATTGAGTTCTGAGTCACACATGAGCTTTCTTAATGCCTCAGAAAAATGGCCTGGAGTGTTTGACTGTTACACAGGACTAGTACTGAGCTCATTCACAAGGGCAGCACTTTTGTTCCTTACTGCTCTCTTACTGTGGGCATAAAAAAGGAAACTAAATATCACTAGCCCTTGTATGTGCCCACTGAAAATTCAGGGTCCATAGTAGGGGTTTTAATATTTACCCAGTTAATCAACTAAAACCATTTTGGTATGTCCCTAATTAAATTAAGAAGCACTTAAAATTGAAGGATTAAAGCAGAGGTATACACTTCAAAAATATCATTTTAATTCCACATTGGAAAGTTGAGAAGGGCATGATTATCACATTCTTTCAGATATTGGAAGTATCGTTATTCTTTCAGAAAGTTGTATCATGGGGAAAAATCCATTTTAATTAATTTCAAAAAGAATATTCCCAGTTAAGTGAAAATGATAATCATGCACTTTCTGAAATTACAAGAAGGAAATTAAAACAGTAATTTTTGAAGCAGCCTCTACTCAGAGGGAGCAGGGAGGGAGGGACACATGCCTTAGCCCTGATCTCACCTGTGGTGCCCTGGCCCTTTAAAATGTAAAGGACCGCTGTGTCAGTGGGTAATAGATGGGATTTTCGCAGGCCAGGTCTTCCAACCTTTGAAAATAATAGCCCCTTTAAAGGGCTGATGTGTCGTGGTCCAGCTGGTACGTGCTGGCTTCTCCTGAGCCACTCCTTCTGCTGCCCTGACACTGTTCCCAATCTTGATACCTATTGGGAGTGAAATATTGGAATCAGGAATATTAGGGTGGGTGCCTTTCACAGTATTGGATATTGCCAACCCAATACTGGAAATATTAGGCATTTCACTGGGTTGGCAATACCTGATTGCACAACCCCCCTAGATTAAGGTATCTAATCAACTGTGAAAAGAGCTCAGTTTATGGAATGGAAATTTTTCTCCCTTATTCTTCTCATAACAACCCAGATTACCCCTGAAACACTGCTTCTGCTTTTTATAAGGCTCACAGCAACAGAGCTGAACATGATGTATAGAGCTTCAATAGAAAGGAAGAATCGGTGTAAATTACTAGGGGAAGTTTATTATTTATTTATAGACTTATATCCCACCCTCCCTAAGGTCACAAGGCTTGGGACAGCTCACAGCATTCAATAAAAGAAACCTAATTTATGAAACATTACACTACAATCCATAAAACGGCATCATAGCCCAGGCATCAGAATGAAACATGATCATTTGGCACCCAACAACCAACACCCCAGAGAGGCAGTTTGGTGTAGTGGTTAAGTGCGCGGACTCTAATCTGGGAGAACCAGGTTTGATTCCCCACTCCTCCACTTACAGCTGCTGGATGACCTTGGGCAAGCCATAGTTCTGGCACAGCTGTTCTTGAGCAGTTTCTGTCAGAACTCTCTCGGTCCCACCTACCTCACAGGGTTGTTGTGGGGAGGGGAAGGAAAGGAGTTTGTAAGCCGCTCTGAGACTCTGAGTGAAGGGCAGGGTATAAATCCAATCTCTTCTTCATCTTCTTCTACTGCCAAAAAAACAGGTTGCACTGTTAATAGGTGGTAGAAACCTGGTCTTGACCATCCTCAAAAGCCTGGTGGAGCAACTCCATCTTGCAGGACCTATGGAATCTAGAAAGATCCTGTAGGGCCTGGATGTCATCTGGCAGAAATTTCCATCAGGCAGGGGCCACTGTCAAAAAAGTTCTTGTCCTCATTGAGGACAGTTGAGTCACCTGTGAGCTGGGTACTACCAGCAGACCACATGATGAAGAATGAAGCATTCTTGGGGGGACATATAGGAAGAGGTGGTCCCATAGGTAAGAAGGTCCCAGACTGTTATGGTTTTAAAGGTGAGAACCAGTACCTTGAAGATTCGGAAAGCAATAGGTTACCAGTGCAGCTTCCTAAGTTCAGGTTGAATATGGGATGGCCACAATGTATTGGTCAACAGCCTAGTAGCTGTATTCTGTATTACCTGAAGTTCCTGAAGCAGCCTCAAGGGCAGCCCTGCATAGAGCAAGTTGCAATAGTTCAACCTGGAGGTGACCGTGGTATGTATTACTGTGGCTAGGTCTGACTGAGACAGGGGACAGCTGATAAACCTGGCAGATAGAAAAATCCAGGAAAAAATCCACAAAATAGAGTGAACAAGAGTTTACAGTAGTTTTCAATGGGCATTCCACAACATTTTGCCCATTGAGAACTACTGTAAACTCTTGTTCCAATAATGTCATGACACATCAGTGAAAATTAATGGTTTTTACCAGTTGAAAAACTGACCAGAGATGCTGCATGCTCTTCATCTATTTTCACCTTCGTTCGGAAGAAGAAACTTGTCAAAATGGTAGAATATTCCGGAGATCATCGTTAACAACATCTCTATCACATTGTTACATCGTTCACTCTATTTTGTATTCACTTTTGATATTATGATTATATAATTGCTGTTAAAAACTTCTTAAGCGCACTATACAGTTTTCCATTTTTTGTGGATTTTTTCTGGATTGACTAGTAACTGTGACCATCATTTTTGAGTTAGAGATAGAAAAATGCCAGCCTCACCACAGAATCCACTGGCAATAGCTGGACTCTGACAAGAGCCAGGAGCCACGGTCCCTCCAATGAACCAGTCCTCCCCAGCCACATAACTTCTGTTTTTGCTAGATTTAACTTCAGCCTGCTCTGTCTTAACCATCCAAGCACACCATCCAGGCACTGGGATAGGGCTGAGGGGTCAATCTCGGGCTGTTTATCTAGCAGGAGGAAGAACTGGGTATAGCCTATTGGTGGAACCTAACTCCATACTTTATGATGAGCCCTACAAAAGGGCATATATAGATATTAAATAACATTGGTGATAGGATTGATCCCTAAAAAACCCTACAACATAGGGGTTGCCTGATTAATTGCTTATTCTCAATAGCTACCCTCAGGGGTCATTGTGTAGAAAAAGAGGTGCAGGAGCTCATTAGCATAACTTATTTGACATCACTGAAAGTCAGAAGGCAACACCCACTGCTCAGGCTCCACTGGACTGTTTTGGATTGCTAGCTATTGGGGGGGGGGGAGACGTGCAGATCTGTCCTCACAGGGGATGAAGAGCTTGTACCTGAATAGAACTTGGTCTTAAAGGTGCCACTGGACTGTTTTGGACCAGGGGGCCGGGGGGAGCTCTGCAACTTACCTGGCTGTTTCTTGCTGTGACTGAGGGCTGCTGGGAGCAGGGGGTGGGCCTTGTTGCATGTACCCGCCTCCTGAGCTCTTTACTGCCAGAGCTCCGCTCCTGTGCACTCCTACAGGAAATGACCCCTGGCTACCCTGGAGGAAGAAGCAAACTACACAAGGGCAGTGCCACAAACTCCCAGGGAGGCCAGGCAGCTGACCAAAATAGAACAGTCAATGTGTCAGGACCCACAGCCAAACAACGGGGCATACACTTCCAAGAAATGTTTTGCTTTATTGTTAGTACTATGGTTGCAATAACAGGTCACTGTTAGGAATGACGAGCAAGGAACAAGCATACAATCAGGGGTCGTTTGGGGGGGACGCGGGGGGACGCCATCCCCCCGGGTGAGGTGCGGGAGGGCGGGGCCTGGAGCTCCCTGCTGGTGCCCGCTGGAGGTCGCCGCTGGCTGTGGGGAGGACACACTTCCGGTGATGTCAGGGGGTGTGGCATATGCTAATGAGTTATGCTAATGAGTCCCCCTAGCTCTTTTTCTACGAAATGACCCCTGCATACAATGATATAGAAAATTCAAGCGGTCCCCCCCACACACACACCTGTGGGCCAATCACCCCTTTTCCCACGGGCGTGAAAGAGTAACCGATGACCCACCTGATCCCAGGCTGAGAAATGAAACTAGTCTCATGGCATCATACACAATACAGAAGGAGGGGATGGACATGAACCGGAAAAATGCAGTTCAGTTCCTGGTGTGCCCCGTTTGCGAACCATGGACTGTCGTGACTTTTCGGCTAAACAAACAAGTTTGGTTTGTGATGTTTGTGATGTGGTAGAGCAGCTCTCTGGTGTGTTAGAGACACTAAACTCATAGGCAGTCTCTGACTGACTCTCCCCTACCTGCCCTCCAAGTTTGGAGAGGATTGGATTAACAGAGTATGAGTTACAGCACCCCAAAGAAGGTGCCCCCAGGAAAGTGCTTTCTGGGGAAATGGCAGAAATGACAGTCACAGGTTCAGGAGTGTATAGAATGGATCCTGTGCAAACTAGAGACATCCAACTCACCATGGATCTCTGGCAGACTCTCCTCTACATGCACATCATTTTATGTGAAGATTGGACCTCAGGGATCCACGATATGACCCCTGAAAGAAGATGCCCCCAGGAAAAATGTCAGGCACAGTTTCAAAAGTGTATAGAATGGACCCTCTGCAAGCTACACACACCAAATTCACAGGGAACCTCACCCTGCCACCCACTCCTCTACAGTCATTCTAAGTTGGGGGTGGATTACATTTCTGGAGTCCCAGTTACAGATCCCTTTAAAAGGTCTCTCCAGTGCTCTCTCTGGAAAAGACAGTTACAGGAGTCTATGGAACGGCTCTGGAACAAGCCAGTGACACCAAACTCACCAGGAAACTTCATCTGGGAAGACTCCCACACACCAGACACTGGAAGCAAGTCAAGCACCCCCCTAATGCTCGCAGGCCCCCCCAAGTCTCCAAAGGCCAGGTTTTGAAGGGCAGAAAGGCAGACAGGCAGGCTGGAAAACTGGGCTAAAACAAAATGAATTTCAATGGGGATAAATTTAAAGTTTTGCATTTAGGTAGGCAAAATCAAATGCATAACTATAGGATGGGAGAGACTTGTCTTGGCAGTGTGATGTGGTAGGTTAAGAAGGCAAATGCGATTTTGGGCTGTATTAACAGAAGTATAGTGTCCAGATCATGCAAAGTGATGGTGTTGCTTTACTCTGCTCTGGTTAGACCTCACCTAGAGTATTGTGTTCAGTTTTGAGCACCACAGTTTAAGAAGGATATAGAAAAGTTGGAACAAGCCCAGAGGAGGGTAATGGAGATGGTGAGGGGTCTGGAGACCAAGTCCTATGAGGAAAGGTTGAAGGAGCTGGGTATGTTTAGCCTGTAGAAGGGCTGTCATATAGAGGATGGTGCAGAGTTGTTTTACGTTGCCCCAGAAAGTCAGACCAGAACCAATGGGTTGAAATTAAATCAAATGAGCATTCAGCTAAACATTAGGAATAACGTCCTGACAGAGCAGTTCCTCAGTGGAACAGGCTTCCTTGGGAGGTGGTGGGCTCTCCTTCTTTGGTGGTTTTTAAACAGAAGCTAGATGGCTATCTGACCGCAATGCTGATTCTGTGAACTTAGGCAAATCATGAGAGGGAGGGCAGGAAGGGTTGCATCAGTGCTTAGCTCTTGTGGCCCTTTCTTACACACCCGGGGAAATGCTGATCGCCACTTTGGGGTCAGGAAGCAATTTTCTTCTAAGCCAGTTTGGCTGGGGATCCTGGAGATTTTTTGTAATCTTCTCAGCATGGAACAGTGGTCACTGTGTGTGTGGGGGTGGGTGGGGGAGGTATTTGTGAACTTCTTGCATTGTGCAGGGGTTTGGACTAGATGACCCTGGAGGTCCCTTCCAACTCTGTAGTTTTATGATTCTCTGATTCTATTTATTTTGAACTTCTGTTTTAATCATGAGGGAAGCTGGCATGGTAAGCAAGGCTGGTAGCCAGATGGGAGGCTGTGGCAGAACACACCTGCTCTGGTCTGCAGGCCCTATTCCACCCTGCCTTCCTAGAGGTTCTGAACTCCCTGGAGGGACTTTTCTTCCATTCTCAGGGTAGACCGCCACCGCCACCACCTGATCTTTTGCTGGAATTACCTACTGGGAGGGTCAGGATTCCCAGCTTCCCTTCCAAGTTCTTAGGCCTTGCCTCAGTGTTTCCTGCTGTCCAGTGCCTGGGCACTGCAGGGACAGATTAATGCTTTGGGCACCCGTGGAGGAATAGCCACTTTCCTGCCTTCCCCCTGGCTCCCCTCTTCAGATATTATGTTCAAGATGATGGAGGACTATGTGGTACACAGAACTGCGCCCAGCATCAAAAGTTTAAAGTATTTCTTTAAAAGAAAATGTTTATGAGCATACTTTTAGCACAGCACCAGATTTGAGCAAGAGATGTTGAAATATAGGACAGGCTCTTTGGCTTAGGTGTTCTAGTTCTCTAAGACTTATCATTACCTGAAAGCTTGCTCCTACTTTCCCAGGTAACCACATAGTTAATGGCCACCTGTTTGCAGACTAGAGCTCAGAGTTCTTCTCAATGCAGCATCCCAAACACAGAGAGCTACTTCCTCCTGCAAGGTGGTTTCATCATATCTGTTTCCCCTCCCACTTGACAGAGCCAGCCCAGGTCAGAGAAGTGTTTCCTCCAGCCCCTTCCTGGCAATGATCTTTGGAGCTGTTCTAGCCCAAAGTCTTCCAAACTGTTCCCTGCCAGGGGAAGGGGGAAGCTTGGCCATTCCATTGTCTCTAGCTAGACCTATTAGCATTTCTTAAGAGGTGAGCCTGGAACACCATTGACAGACTTCCTTCTTCTCAGCCTGTTCTCTGCCCTGGGGGGAAAAAAAACCTTCTAAAATGCAGAGTGGAGGCTTGGCTGCTTGGCAGCCTCGCAGGAGAAAATGCATTTCTTCACAGAGGCCACCAAGGAAAGCCCTGCAGAGAAAGGCAAAGGCAAACCACTTGACAGCACTTATGTACATCAGGCTTATGCATGGGATAGAGAAGGTACAGAAAGAAATACTTTCCCCCCTTTCCTCACAATACAAGAACTTGTGGGCACTCAATGAAATTAATGAGCTGTAAGCGAAGAACAGATAAAATGAAGTACTTCACCCAATAAGTAATTAGCATGTGGAATTCACTTCTGCAAGAAGTGGTGGTGGCTACAATCATAGCTTCAAGAGGGAACTGGATAAATATATGTAGCAGAGGTCCATCAGTAGCTATTAGCCACAAGGTATAGATGGAACACTATGTCTGGGACAGTGATGCTCTGTATTCTTGGTGTTTGGGAGGGGCAACAGTGGGAGGGCTTCTGGAGTTCTGGCCCTGTTGGTGGACCTCCTGATGCCACCTGGCTTTTGGCCACCATGTGACACAGTTTGTTGGACTGGATAGACCATTGGCCTGAACCAACATGACTTCTCTTATGTTCTTATTTTCTTATGTGTGTACATAATCTTAATCACAGAAAAGTTTATGCAGATTTAAACAAACTTCACAGTTTAATATACTGAGGCTGCGGTCACACGGAGCATTAGCCACGCTAGAGCGATGGAAGACAGGCGGAGTTTCCGGGCGCGATCTCACTGGCACATCTGGGAAGCGTAGCACTTCTGTGGCTCAACTGAGGCTTCCCGCCGAAAACACGCAGCAAAAAACTAGTACCTCGGAGGTACTAGTTTCCGGTAACTGCGGGGCAAGGGCAGGCGTCTGATCGCATTTCCAGAGGCATCCGGTGCCCGCCCATGTCCCCTTGCGAAAAAGGGTTTTTTTCCCCCACATCTCCGTGGATGCGCACAAGCACCCAACGGAGCATGCGCAGTCGTGGTGTACACGGAAAAAAAACATCCAGTTTGCCGCACCGCACGCTTCTTTTTTTTGCGCGGAATTGTCTTGCGATCAGCACCTCTCCCTTCCCACGGTACCTCCACGGTACCTCAACGGGAGGTCTGATCTCTTTACCACGCGTTAGTTTGCCCCGGGGCAAACTGCCATGCTTCCCCCCCGCAGTTTCCTGCCCGTGTGACCGGGGCCTAAGGTTTGTAATGGGGTGAAACCCTAGTTCATAGTATTAAAAATTACATTAAATTAGTGATTCCCCCAGCTACAAATACCTCAAGAAAGAGATGCTGTCTGGCAATGGGTCTTGAAACGGCATGCTTAAGAGAAATCCTTGAGTACATTTAGTTGAGGCTTTATGTACATATTCTTAGGCATATTATGTTGGTATGCCTGCCTTTCTGCTGAGCACCTCAGACATAGCTAGATGGCTGTTGCCATTGAGCCACAACTGGTTGATGCTTGGAGCTACCACATCAGGCGGTTGCAGCTACACTGGAGTCCAGTAGAGACCAATAAGATTTTTGGTGTATAACCTTTTGAGAGTCAAAGCTCCCTCCCTCATTGTCTCTAAGGGGCTACTGCACTTGAATCTAGCTGTTCTACTGCAGACAAACACAGCTGTCCACCAGACATTGTAGCTTATTTAGAAGGATGCAGAGCACTTAGCTAACAGTTTAGGCCTAAATGAACATGCAGCTCAAAACAATATATTCTTTGGACAAGATCAAAGCAAAACACATTGGTGATTTTGATTTGTATTATATGCTTTTAATTGTTACTAGAATTTTTAAAATAATTTATCCATTCATTTTCAGTGATGCATGTTCTGCACTCTTTTTGGTTGCTTGCAGAGCAATTGATTATAAATCTAAAATAGAACTATTGGTATTTTAAGGCTCTAAAGAGTATCTGTGCTGTGATACTACCAGCTGTATGAGGACCATGCTGTTGTATATCAAGTCAGTGGACCTTTGCAGTGTGCTGTCTCTCTGCATAGATACTGTACTCAGGTCTCTGCCTTCATCCTTTCTCCTCACATTTAAAAGGTATCCAAATATTCATTTGTTTTCTAGGTGTTTCAGTGACTCACTGATGCATTTATCTTTAAAAGTATTTTTCTTTTCTTTTCCAGTACTGTTTTTCCTTGTTTAAAACCTGCTCTAAACATGTCATCCGTGGACCATTATTTGTGGGCAAATTATCAGCTTGGTATCCTCTACACAGAACAGTTCATCTTTATTTTACAGTCTTATTGAGGTTATGAAAAGCAAAATATGATCCCATAAGATGTCATATGAACAGCTGTTCTGGTGACATAAAGGATATAGCCTATTAGGATGCAGTGGGTTATGAAACCATCCAAAATCAGATCACCAGAGGAGATAAGATTTATTAAATGGTCAAGGCATGCAGTCCCCTAGTCCTCTTGAGGCACATTGTAATGACATCAACAGATGGAAGTCTTTGATGCTTGGTTACCCGGCCCATAACAATATCAATAGCTTAAAAATGTGTCAGTGACAACTCACAGCTCTTTGTTCCTAGTGATGACAGGAGGGAGGATTGTGTTTCCCATGATTCATTTGAATGTCTCTGAAGAACGGCTTCCCACTAGCTTCCAGGTACCTCTATGCATCACTGTTATTTGCTTAGTGTTTAAACATTGCGAGAAATATCTCATAACTCTGTAACAAATATCACTAGATCACCCAGTAAAGAAGAGACATGTAAAAAGCTGTATTTAGAATAATTTTCTAGTAATGCTGCTGGGCTGTCTGCCAATGTTGGATGCTGCACACTTAAGAGAAGGAAGTTATGATTATAGGGTTATGGACACATATTCAGAATAGTTTAATGTGGAATATTTGCCTCTTTAAACACAGTCTGTAGTGTATATATAACAGCAAACAGTGCACAGAAGTTTCATTAGTTGTGATTAGCACTGGGCTACTTATTGATGTTTTTCGTTTGCCCTGGTTCTACCCACCATAACCATCCAAGTTAAGACGTAGACAGAGGGCACTGGATCCACTACCTCAGTGTGAATTGTGACAGACGCTATGTCACAGTTTGACCATTATACATCTGAGGCAAAACAGTATTTAGAAGATGAGGTACATGTGAGAAGAACCCTGAAATAATCTGTATTGCTATTCACATTAGAAGTGTGTGTGTGTGTGTGTGTGTACATGTAAAACTAGGAGATTTGTGGCTGTGTCTTGAAGTGGCTGAAGTGCATAATAAATGGAGGGTTGTAGAAAACCACCTGATTCTACGGATAGATGAGAGAAGGAGGTTAGGGAGCCCTTTGCCAGTGTCTTAATTTGTTGGGCTCCATCCACTCATTCACTGCCAATGTTACCACCCTTTTAGTCCTACCTCAGATCAATTCAGAATGCCTGTTAAAATACTTGCATCCCAGGGCTGTAAATGTAATAGACTCCATTTGTCCCATTTACAGGACTACATCCAGTGACCTGCAATCATAATCAGCCAGTCACCAGAGGTGGCAGTTAATCCTCAAGGATTAATCAGTTTAATCAGCAAGAATCTTACCTTGGCTCCCAATCTCATATAAAATATCTGTTCTTTCAGTTTCTCTATATTTTACCACACAGAGTGGAAAAAGGTATATTTAAAAACAAACCCAAGACTAATTATTACTGGATAACATCAGACTCACACTGATATGAATAACACACCAAAAATGTTTAATGTAAACTACTTTTTCAGCACCATCAGCATAATCCTGGGTAGCAACAGGAGCTTTGCCATTATTTTCAGGGTTGCTGCCTATGCTCCCAGGCTGGCAACAGTTAATCTTATGGAGTTTCTCAGGAAGTTCTGTGCTATTATACAGAAACTGGCACTACCCACATTGCACCTCCAGATGCCCTTATTAACCATATGGATGGCAAGGATACTAGCACAGTACAAAGACCACAGGTCATCTGGACTGCTGTCTTATAATGCGCTGCATTGGTACATGCTAGTCCCTTCACACAAACACACAATAAGCATCCCATGACCCGTGCTGTTAGTGGATAGACTTAATGGTGAAGTCACAGTGAACTATGAAATGGTTACTGAAAATGTATTTATTTATTTACAAGATTTTTGTCCTGCCTTTCTGCCCTCATATGGCAGCTGAGGCCCTATGCAGTTTGTTTCAAAAGTCACGACTTTTATCGCCTCCTTGTGTTCATTTGAGTACTACTTATTTGTGAACAGACAATGCACCACTTTTGCCTTAGTCTTGAGGCAAAACTGGCTGCAGCCAGAGTGAGAGGAGGAAACAATTTGTGTTGTGTTGATTTCAGAAGCTATGCCAAAAGCTACTTGTGCATTTTGAGAACAGGATAGTAATGCTCTCATCAAACAGCTTGTCCTAAAGGAGCTGTAGAAGTCAAGTGTGCAGATCAATCAATGAGCGTGTCACTTTAAAGAGATTTGTGAGCTTGCCCAGTAGTGTGGCTGCATCATAATATGTTGCCAGGTGGGATCCAAGAGTCTGAATCTAATTTCCTTCTATGAAATCAGAAGAGAAAAGGCTTGTGATAGCAAGTGTGCTTCTTGTATCAAAGACTAATAAACCAGGAGTAAATACAGGGAAGCCAAATAGCCTTCTGCCAGTATAAAACAAGCAGGATAAGTTCTTTTGGATGGCTGTGCTTATTTGCAACCAAACATCACCACTGATTTGATTTTATTGACACCAGACCAAAAGTAAGATTCAGCTCCATCTTCTGCAGCTAATGATCCTCTCTAACTTATGAACTTGTCATGGTTACTTCTGCTACTAATGTCTCAGATGGTAATTTTGCCTCTGAATGTTAAGGTATTTGTTGAGTATAATAATGGCAACTATAATTATATCATTTTCCAGGAGAATAAAGCTGTGCATCAGTAATACACAGGGAATCAAATTAAGATGGAACAAGAAAAATGTTAATTAGAGAAAAATGATACTAAGAGATAGACTACTAGATGCTACCCTTCATGGGGTCTTTCCCATATCTGTGATGATGTCAGCATGGAAATCTCTGGTTTACACAGTCCTTAGATATGAAACTCATTTCCCTGGTGGTTCTGCAGAAGAATGGGTCCTGCTCCTCATTGCATTAAGTTTTCCATTATATGAGATTGTTCTTATTAGGTGGAGGAGCAAACACTTGGCTTATATCCAGTCTTAGGCATGCAGGACCAGGCTGCAGGGGATAAAGACAGAAGTCCTTGCAAAGAGGCAAGTATGTGGCTTAAACTATTGGCAGGTAGGCAGGGCTGCACAGCATCAGGTATCTAGAGGCAAAAGTTAAGAGCTTCATCTCACTGTAAGGCATCATCTGTCTTTCAGGAAACAGGCAAACACTTTGTTCGTGCTCACTGACAGGCAGGCAGGGCTATGAAGAATGAATGATGGAGTGATGGCAGACACTAATAATTAGAATGTAAGAGTAGCTGTGATGGACTTGACAAATGGCCCATCTAGTGGAGCATACTGTTTCAAATGGTGGCCAATCAGATGCCAACTGAAGGCTTACAAGCTGGTCACAGAGGCCAAAACCTCTCTGTTCCTGCCCTCAGCATGATGGGATACTGCCTCTGAACATGGAAGTTTCATTTAGTCATGGTGGCAAATAGCCTATCCTTCATGAATTTGTCTCATCTCCATTTAAATGCTGTTTATTAAGACAAGTACTTTGTTTTGTCTGCCCTGAATCCTCTTGACTGTCAACTTCATTGGGTTCCTTTGCCTCCCCCATGACAGTCAACTTGCTTGCTTTGCAGAGGAGAGAACAGAGACAGGAGCCCAGTCTTTGCCCTCCCAGCGCTAGTAACACTGAATTCACAGAGTATAAGAGGTCAGAGCTGAGGAAAGATAGATCTTCCTATGAGGGAGAAACACTGGCTAAGAATCTGAGGTATCGTAACATATATTATTTTATTTGAAAGGAGCCATAGGGGAGGTGATGGGGGGGAAGCACCCCACTTGGTGCTTTTCAAGTGCTGAAACCACTGAGGTGGGAGAGGTGCAGTTTGGGAACTTGAAAAGGCATGGGAGGGGGAAAGAAGAGAGCTTCAGCCTACCTCAGCACTACTTGCCTGAGGTTTTGCATACAGAACCCCTCACATTTATGTATGTATGTGTGTGTGTGTGTGTGTGTGTGTGTGTGTGTATGTATTTGATTTTTACCCCGCCCTCCCCACCGAAGCAGGCTCAGGGTGGCTTACATAAAAAGTTAAGAACAAATTAAAAAACATAGAACAGTTCTAAAACAATTGTAAAATGCTAATTATACATATTTATTTACATATACAAGCTGAGTACACTTTGCAAATTCAATTTTAAATGGGTGGAAAATCAAAACATGTTACAGATACGACATATATTTCAAATTGACACCTATTGAATAAAGAATAGAAAACAGGATCTGTAATAAGTATAATAATGGAACAGAGTAACATTAATTTCTTCCTGTTCTATTCTGTATTTTCCTCAATTTCTTGTTGCCTACTTCAAGACCTGGGGTGGTATGGAAGATAAACTGAACTTAAATAGATGAACAGATAAAATGTTTTATAAACTCAGAAACAGCAGCAGCAGCATCTTGACACTGATACTTAACATCCCCCCCCCCCATGCACACTGTTTACTCAGACTAAATTGGATTCAGAAGAAGTTATTTGCTGGGATGAGTCACATACCAGCCATTCAAATGGTTTGGGTGGAAGCAACTTCATCAGCTCCAGAGTTGGGGACAAATCCATACAAACTGCCTTATTACTAAGCTTTCAGGCTCAAAAGTGAAGTAGATGGATGACAGTGAATCATATCTTCCACCTCATGTATTCTTCATGATCTTTCACTATGGATATCCCCTGTCTAGCTACCAGTTTTGGTAGCCCCCCCCCATTTCTGACTCCTCAGAAGTTACCCATATGTCACTGAACAAGAGTGGTGTCACAAATATCGTATCGTGATCCATCTGTGTTAATTGCATCAATTATATCTGTTAATATTATTTTATTCACTTACATTTGTATCCTGCTCCTCAGCCGCAAGGTGACTTATCATTTTTATTTGGTATATTACAGTGTTATAAAGAAGAGTTCATTTCTGTTTTTAGCCCTGAAACAGCCCTGCACTAAACACTTTGAACCAGGGAGATCCAAGTTGAAATCCTCAACCTGCCATGATGCTCCTATTGGGTCAGTAACACTTTCTCAGTCTGATCTACCTCACAGGATTGGTGTGAGGACAAAACAGGGTGGGAGCAGCCATGTATGTTATGTGGAACTCTTTGGAGGAGTGGTGGGATAAATATATAATAAAAGTAATATAACAGGTAAAACATTTGTGCAAGTTGTTTAGACATATTTTTGGTCATCTGTGGCATGGTGAAGGAGCTTGCTATTGAGAGGATTTCAGCCATACCATACTTAAAGGCTGTGAGCTGCTTACCTTTATTAGAAGACAAAAGAAGCCTTGCTTCCCATTCCAGGTAACAAACATATTCCTAGAATGGACTAGGTGGCAAAGAACCTTGACACAAGGCTGTCTCAAGCCATATGCTGAAAATTGGGTCCAGGGCAGATATATGGCTCTGCATCAGGGCCGAACAAAAGTTGCCATAATTGGGACTCAGATGGGCTTAGGGTGGAACCTAGCCTTGAATGAAACGGATCAGACTTTGCAACTAAAAACTGTAGGAGGGCTTGGAAGGCCGTAATAATTCAGCCTACCCCAGAGTATGGTCAGAGGGCTCATGAGCCAACAATCTTGCTGAAACTAGTAGACATAAGTGTTGGATGGTGACCTTCATGGAATCCTGTGTAAGATGCCTTGAACTCCATCAGGATAGAGGAAAAGCAGGATACAAATGGAATAAATAAATACAGCTCTAAAGTATGGGCCTCTGGAATTCAAAACTTCAGTGCAAAAAATGCAGAACATTCCTTAAAGGAAACTTCCAGGCACTAGTTCAGATACAGGTAGAAAGAAAGCAGGATAGGAAGAAGGACTCGGAAGAAGAGGAGAAGAGATTGGATTTATACCCCACCCTTCACTTGGAGTCTCAGAGCAATTTACAAACTCCTTTCCTTCCCCTCCCGACAACAGACACCCTGTGAGGTATGTGGGGCTGAGAGAGTTCTGACAGAAACTGCTCAAGAACAGCTGCGCCAGAACTATGGCTTGCCCAAGGTCATCCAGCTGCTGTGAGTGGAGGAGTGGGGAATCAAACCCGGTTCTCCCAGATTAGAGTCCACGCACTTAACCACTACACCAAACTGCCTTTCAAGGATGACTCAGTCTAATGCATAACCAACTGGCAATGTCAATTCTAATGAGGATTTTAACTTTATGTTTTTCTTAATAATCTAGGACAGGCAATTAGATAATCTCCTGATCAAGTTGAACGGATAGAGGAAATGACTGCCCAAACAATGTAGCTCTTAGGAGCCAGCATTAACCTTAGGAAGATTGTGGAACATCCATTTAATTCAGAAGGCCAAGAAAACTATAATTCATATAATCTCCCCTCTGGGGAGCTCTCTGGGGAGATCTGAAAATCAGATCTATGTTGAGTCAGGCCCAAATACTGGAATTGACATTATGAGTCCACATCTTTCCATCTGAACATCAGCATCAGTAGCCATTAGCCTTAATCAGTAAGACTGCAGTAGCTCAGCACTCAGACACCTGCATGCTCTGTCATGTCACACACAGTGGGGATCCTAGTTGGACCCTTTTCAGTCTGGCTTCAGACTGGGTAATGGGACACAGATGGCCCTGGTGGCTTTAGCTGATGACCTCCATCAGGCTTCTTTGTTGCTCCTGTTGGATTTATCTGCAGCCTTTAATACAGTGGCCCATGCAATATCATTGAGGCATTTGGAGGTAGAAGTAGTAGAGGAAGAAGAGACTGGATTTATACCCCACCCGTCACTACCTGAAGGAGTCTCAGGGTGCGTTCAGACGTGCCATTTGATCTGGTAGTTTTGCCCCCCTATTCTACGGATGAGCGCCTATGTGCATGCGCAAACTGAGAAAAAAATTAAAAAACCCACCGACACACACTCCCACGCATCGGTAGTGTAGACGCCGGGGAGCGACGTGACTGCACGTTGAGGTGGGATAAGGGAGGTGAGTGTGATCGCGATTATCCAGATCAAATATAATCCAGTTAGAACCAGAGCAGTTTAATCCGCTCTCAGCATACTGTCTGACCACACTCTCAGAGTAGCTTACAATTCTTTTCCCTTCCCCTCCCCACAGCAGACACCTTGTGAGGTTGATGGGGCTGAGAGAGCTCTCTCAAGAACTGCCCTGGAGAGACAGCTCTGAAAGAACTTGCAACTGACCCAGGGTCACACCAGCAGCTGCATGTGGAGGAGTGGGGAATCAGATCTGGTTCTCCCAGATTAGAGTCCATGCTCTTAATCACTTCACCAAACTGGGGATGAGCTTTGGACTGGTTCAAATTATTCTTCACAAACCAGACTCAAAGTGTTGCCACTGGAGACCATTTGTCATTAATGTGGAGCTTGTCCTGTGGAGTTCCACAGGGTGCAATTATACCCACTATGATATTCAACCTCTATGTAAATCCCTTAGGACAAATAATTTACAGTTTAGGGGTTGGCTTTCATCAATATGATGACACTCAGCTCTGAATGTCCTTATCCAAATCTTGTGATGATGCAGGAGAGGTCCTGAATCACTGTCTGTCTGCTGTGGCTCAGGGTCTAAGAGTGACCAAATTGAAACTGAATCCTGCCAAGACAGAGGTAGTCCTTGTTAGGAAGGTGGAGACTTTGAAGGACACTGCTTTCCACCTTCAGTGGAGTTCAGCTGACCCTTGTTGACTCTATTAAAAGAGGCTGTACTGCACTCACCATTACTGCTGAAGAAGCAACTTAATGCAGCTGCAAAAAAGCCCCCCCCCCAAGTCAAGTCTGGAAGATGACTCCTACCTTGACTTGGTTGATCTAAGCACCTGGATCCTTCCCGTGGTAAGATTGAGACTAGACTAATACACTCTACATAGGTCTCCGCTTTAAGTCAGTTCAAAGACTCCAGTTGGTGCAGAACACTGCAGCTTGGTATTTATTGGCTAGGAATAGCATGTATATTACTCCCATTCTGCAGTCATTCCATTGGCTGTCCATCAGTTCGGTGGTTCAGTTCTAGGTACTGGCTATCACATACATGTCCTGGGATTCTCTCCTCCTGTACTCTACCATGACAGCTTTGCTCATTGGATTAGGGTTGCCAGACCCCCCGGTTTGGTGGGGGGTACCTGCTTTTTTGGAGCCCCACCCCAAGCCCCAACCCCTGCAGCCACCCCTCTCCCTTCTTTCTTGAGGGGTGGCTGCGGGCCCCGCACCTGATCTCCCAGCCTTCCTCTCTATTGATGACCCAAAGAGGCCTACATTATTCTATATATTTATTTGTTTTAATTCATTTTACTTCATTTATGTAAAGTACTTGGGGAAAAATACAGGGCTGAAACTCACTTGGTCAAAGAATATGTGATTTTTTTTAAAGTCAACTCTTTTAAAAGCCTTCAGCATTGTCTCACTGTGGGAACTTGGAATTCTGGATTTACAAAGCCTGTTTTCCAGTTTGACTTTCTCCCTTCCTTCTGGCTGTGGTGAGTATGAAAATTGTGTCCGAACAGGAAAACGATATTTTGTCATTGCAATATTAAAATGGATGGCAAACATAATAAATATTGTTGTGAAAGTAAAAATGTCATTGCTTAACGGTATTTCTGGTACAAATTTCTGAATGACCAAAATGTTTATGCTTTTTGTCCTGAGCTACTGGGAGCTGTGTAGATATTATCCTGGAAATTGAATTCAGTGACAGTGTGCCAGTGCATAATATAATATCACATGAAAGCTACAAAGCAGTTCTTGGGCCTCTTTGATATGAGTTGTGGCATTCTTGATGTGCTATTTGAAAGTGAGCATGCAGATGAGGTTTTCCATGGAACATTTTGGCAGATGAATCTTCTAGGAGAACTCAATAAAACTCCAACAAGGTCACGGTGCCACCTCCGTTGCGCCCACAAGTCTTAGCGGCACTTCACAAACCACATTCAGGCATCGTACTGATGAAGGTGCAGTCCCGCAGCTACGTATGGTGACCCCGCATAGACAGCAAGATAGAGGACTGTGGCAAACACTGCCAGGCCTGCCAAGAGACCCATCCGGAACCGCCCCGGGCACCATCCAGGCAGTGAGAGTCCACCCAACGACTGTGGTCCCGTTTACACATAGACTTTGCTGGCCCCTTTCAGGGACAGATGTTTTTCATCCTGGTGAACTCCTACATGAAATGGCTAGAGGTAGTCCCAGTCCCTTCCACTTCGCTGCAAGCAACGATCCGCGCCCTCCAGAGAATTTTTTGTACCCATGGAATCTCTGACACTGTGGTGTCAGACAACGGGACAGCTTTCACCTCAGGCAAGTTTCAAGACTTCATGGGCCACTACCTCATCAGGCATGTAAGGTCCCCACCCTTCCACCCCGCCACCAATGGCCAGGCAGAGCAGATGGTGAGGACCACCAAGGATGCGCTGTGGCGGATCATTCAGGGAGACTGGGACTAGTGTCTTGTGACCTTCCTCTTTGGCCAGCAGGTGACCCCATGCACCTCCACCAGCCGCAGCCCAGCGGAACTCCTCATGGGGCAACACTTCACCACACACCTAGACCGGATGCACCCTGACCACGCAGCGGAGCATCACAAGGCCCCCAAGTATCAAGCGGCACCCCGGGGGTTCTTTCCGGGCAACCCTGTCTACGCCCGGAACTTCTCCAGTGGCCCTGCCTGGATTCCAGCCAAAGTCATACGAGTCATCGGCCCCCTCTCTTACGAAGTATCTACCAATGGTGGACAGGTACTGAGGGGGCACATCAACCAACTCCACCACCGTCTCCTCCCCGCCGAGCCGGGCCTACCCTCAACAACCCTGGACAAGGATGACACAGAGTTGCCAGAGCTGCCGGAGCCAGAGACCGAGCAAGGGGTACTAGCACCCAGCAAACAGCCCACAGCCAGTGAAACCTCAGATGGACCAGTGAGTGCAACGCCAGAACAGGCACCAACGGACAGGCCCGAGGTCGCACCGACACTGCCGCTGCCCCTGAGTCCTGCAGCTGTTGCGTCTGAACCAGAGCAAGTAGCCCCGACCAATGATCCCTCTAAGCTGTGGAGTCTCGTGAGCAAAAATTCTACTTTCTGAACTACTGGCATTAAATCTGTGAATGAATGTTTTTGCTACTGCATAAATCAGTTTGCTCTGGAGCCATCCTTCCTGAGCTAAGACAAAAATGTGAGCCGGAGGTGAAAAAACTGTGAGCTAGCTCACACTAACTCAGCTTAGAGGGAACATTGGCCCTGACGCTGCCGACGGAACCACGTCACTCAAACCCTGAGCGACGCAGGTTGACTTACCTAAGGGACTATGTGTGCTAGGGTGTTCTGAACCTTGGGTGGAGGGGTGTTGTATACTGAGCCTAACCTCATCAGCCCCAGCTTGGGGACACAGAACAATGGACTGCAAGGATCCTGGGATGAACCTATCACCCAGGAGTGCCTCTGTAAATAGCCTATTGTTGGGAGTGGGTGTGTGATGAGTGTGCCGTTTTACGGGCTTATAAGCAGGGCTCTGGCTCTGCTACAGTTGTCTTTAGTTTGAGCTGAAATCACTAATAAACAATGAGCTAATCACTCAACACGTCCGAACCCAGTATATTTCAGACGCTCTT
>NW_015175974.1:839412-850684 GCF_001447785.1 Gekko japonicus
TTCAGTTATAATAATATTTATCAGCTTCTCTGGCCACAGAATGGGGATGGTACTTAGCTGTTTTTATAGGATTCTATTCATTTGATTTTCTTTTTAGAAAGATATGAAAGACATGATCTTTTTTTGTACATACACCACAAGGTTCAACGGTGTTCCCCTTCCTCTTCCAGTTGTGAACCGCCATTACTCTAAATAGGAGACCAGTGTGCTTCCTGTTTTCCTATCCAGTCCTCCTAAGGAAGAGAGGGGACAAGCATGCCTGATGCTGCAGTCAAGCCCCAGTCTTAAGGAATGACTCCTCTTGCCATTAGTAGGATATTTCTGAATAAATCTTAGAATCATGTATTGGAGATCAATAAATTGGCTACAGATCACATTTGCTCTGTTCCTTCTGAGACCGGAACAACCTAGGCTATACTATTCTGCCTGACAGTTCCTGTCCCATGCCTACAAAAGTGCAAATAGGACTGTGAACGGCTCCCTTCTGGAAGTTCCCATGGCAGTAAGCCAGTTAGTGCGGTAATGAATGAGGTGTGCTTGCCCAGAGCCACAATGGAGTGTTAATTAGTTTCCAGTTTTGAAAACAATGTGAATTCACAGTTGATGGCACAGGGGAAAAACACAAAGCTATAGCAATATAACAAAATGCTGAAGGATGCCAAGTGGTGAAGAGCTTCAGGGTTCATTTTTAGTTGTTTCCGCTCCTGTTTCACAGCTGGTTTATAGGGAGTGCTATAGGTCTGACACATGGAGTGACAGGTATCCAGGGTGCTTGCAGTCTAAATGCAATGGCATCTTTCAAAACAGTGATGCCAGCATGCATAATTAAACAGGCATAATTGGAGCAATTGGAGTGGAATTATGCAAAAGATCCTGTTTTTGATATTCCATGCTAGTAAAAAATTGACTTGATATTTTAAAAATATTAACATACTGTGATCAAGCTTTTGAAAAAAAAATGGCACATGTATAGAGATGAAAAAAGAAAACTTAAGGACGTGTGAACTCTTTGGGGCGATTAGACCAAGGCTGTCATTTGAGTACCTGTGAAGTCAAGTAGTCTGTTTTGCTATACTCTACCATTCAGTATGACCTGTGGATTCTGTACTGCAGTTAGTTGATGTGTGTGTGTGCGTGTGTATTCCTTCATCTCTAACATCTGCCCAAGGCAGCTGACAATAATATCATTAAAATTAATCAATGTTAAAAAATTGGCAAAAGGACAACATATTGCCAAAAAATTGTCCTACAACTATAGCTCACAAGAGAAACTAAGTAATCCACCCTGAAAGTATCAAACACCAGCAATTAGCAAAAGTCCTTAGCAATAAACAGTTTTACAGGCTTTCTTGAAGGATGCTAATGATGGGGCTTTGCAAACATCTTCTAGTAGAGTATTCCAGAGAAGAGGAGCAATGACAGGAAATGCTTGATCTCTTGTAGATGCCAAGACAAGCAGCCTAGAAGATGGGATGGACGAATGGGATGATTTGAGTTGGTACATGGGCTCAGTCATGCCAAGAGATATGTGGCCCCCAAATCTCTAATGAACTTTTCAGGCAAGAGAGCAGTCCTAAGTGCATCTGTTCAGGTTTCTAATTTAGATCTTTTCAATACAGCTTTCTCCTAGGAAAGTGTTCATAGGATTGCACTCTGAAAACCTTAATTGAGCCCAGAAGCAAATTAGGAGCCAGTGAAGATGGAAAAAGACTGAAGTGGAATGGTCCCTGCGACCCACTCCAGTCGACATTCTGGCCACAGCATTCTGTACCAATTTCAGCTTCCAAGCAGTCTTCAAGAGCAGCCCCAAGAAGAATGCATTTCAGTAATTCCCACTTTTTTTTTTTGCTGTCAAGTCACAGCTGACTTATGGCAACCCTGTAGGGTTTTCAAGGCAAGAGACATTTGGAGGGGGTTTGCCACTGCCAGCCTCTGTGTCATGACCCTGGCATTCCTTGGAGGGAGGTCTCCCATCCATACACTAGCTATGGTTGACACTGCTTAGCTTTTGAGACCTGATGAGATCAGCCTAGCCTCAAATGTCCATGTCAAGGCTGCAGTAATCTATAGCAATTTCATCTGTATAACTGTGAAGGTATAGCTCACTGTGGTACATCTAATGCACAAACTCTATTGAAAGAACAATGAATGCTGCAAGGACACATTTCAGTAAAAGGCCTTTCCTGCTAGGTTAAGCCATAGCTATTTTTTATTTTAAAAATTGTTTTAAGGCATTCTTAAAACACCTTTAACATGTTCCTGCAAAGCCTAAAAGAAATGTTACCCAGACCTGATAGACTAGTTGACAGTGTAGTCCTGCTTCTACATGTGAATTGTCTGAAAATTTATACTGACTAATGCAGGTGGGCAGCCATGCTGGTCTGAATTTGTTCTTTTACTAACTGGTAAGCTTTATTTTGAGTTGAAAGTCAGGGTAACAGTGTAATAAATAAGCATGATAAGCAGCAAATGCCTATGCATGTATGCAAAGTGGCTTTCTTCACCATGGAATCACCAGAGTGTGCCGTTACACATCTAATCTTAGGGAACAGGTCTTCCAGGAAGGCTTAAGCTCCCATTCCTATAATTTGAATATTAACCACTGCCTCTGTGATCTTCCCTGAAACAATGGCCATCCCCCCTGGGTATATCACTTTAACAACTGTAGTATTATAATAGTCTGCAGCCTTGGTGTCTCCCTCGCCACTGCTTAATAATTCCCTTTTATACCCTGTCTCTCACATCTGCTGGAGCAAGAATGAACCAAAAATCAGCAAACCATGCTACAGATGATTACAAAGGCCCCGGTCACACGAACGGTTTTGGGCTGGGAGAGGGACGGATTGGGGGCACAGCAAACGGGCACAATCCCACCGCAACATCTGGGAAGCGTTGCACACCCGTCTCCAATCCGGCCCTTCACCCGAAAAACCGCAGCAAAAATAAACCACCTACCGAGGTGGTTTTTCCAGCATGCTGCATCAAAGCCTGGCCGTGGGATCACCGGCGCGTCCTTCTGCCGGCGCATCCCCAGCTCCTGGCTGAACTGCGCATGCTCAGACATGCGCAGTTTGGCAGTCTCCCTTTCCCCACCGTGGCTTCCCCCGGCATCTGATCCTGGCGGGGAGGGAATGCGCTGCGGCTCAGGGGATCAATGAGATCCTGCCGCCGCGTGTTTCTTTTGGTGCGGCTTTATCTCCCCGTGTGGCAGGAACCAAAGTATCTCAAGTAATGTCAAGCAAGAATGGAAGCTACTGGTTTTGCTTCACAAAAGGTAGTCAAGGAGGATGTGACAAAAGGACCAGTAGAGCAGAAGGAGCGGCAGCTATATGATTGTCTTGGCCAATGTGGAGAGCATAGTATTTCAAGAGAGAGGCACAGTCTCCACAGACAAACTTGGCAGCCATATTGCCAGGCCTGTACTGGTGTGACTCTTCAGGGTGTACCTTCATTGCATTCAAGCCAACGAACAAGCAGCAAGCCTCTTACATCCCCATGCTCGTTTAAATTTATATTGTATTTACTTTAAACACTACCTTCCCCTGCCCTCTTTATTATTCCACACAGATGGCTATGCAGAGTGTCGCTTTCCCCTGAAAGAATCTCCTGCTGCGACTTGCATACTGCCCACACACTTCCATGCGGTTCTGTCCCACAATGCAGTGGATCTGAGGAAGCTCAGTGGAAAGCAGAGAAATGGGGAAAAAAACAAAGCACAAGGTGCACATTTGCTCAGCTGGGGCTGCATTTTATAATAAAATACCTGGGTGGAAAAGAAAAAAAAAGAATACCGTACAAAGTGTGGCCATTGATTTTTATTTAATTGTCTCCTACACTTTCCCGCACATAAGGGCAATTGAATTTAAAATGTTTACAGTTGGCTGCACAGCACTTTCTCATACTAGACTTGCAGTAATGAGCTGTTTCTTGCTCCTTTCAGGCAGCAGGGTTCAGAAATACAGAAGTCACGAAACCTCAGAGGTCTAAACCCCTTCAGGTCAGAGACAGAGAAACCTAAAAAGGCAGCCTTGGTTTAAGGATTAGAAATGTAATGTGTTCTTTCAAGAAACTGCCAGGCACAATGTGCTCATTTTTGATTCCTTTCCTTGTTTTTTTTAATTTTATAGACACATATTGCGTAATTATATATTAAAACAGACATAATGCTCTCAGTCTTCTGCATATAAGCACATTATTTTATAGGCAATTCTAAATGGTTGAAGACAACACAGGTATAAACATGAGGTGGATCTTTCTCCCCAGCCCAGTGCCGGAAATATGGTGAGTCCTGTACTGAGACAGCCGCTCATAGGTTTGGGTGAAAGAGTTCTAGTACTGCTGAATGGAGAAAGCTTTCCTCCAGCCAAAATGGTGTGGTGGTTATAGTGCCAGATTCAAATAATAATAATAATAATATACTTTATTGTCACTGTACATAGTACAACAAAATTAAAGATGCAATCATTTCGGTGAACCATACTCATATACACTCACACAACCATTCACAACCATCCCATAACTCCCCTTAAGGTTCACATTGCAACTTAAACCACCAATGTCACCCAAATTCCAATTTCATACAGCATTTAAAGCAATAATAGCTCTCGAATAAAAACTATTTTTAATCTGTTTGTCCTTGTTTTAATTGTCCTATATCTTCTACCCGAAGGCAGCAGTTCAAACAGGGAGTGTTCAGGGTGTGACAAATCCTACAGAATGTTCTTTGCTTTTTTCAAACATAGAGAACTATACAATTCCTCCAGGAACGGGAGAGGGCAGCCAATAATCTTCTGGGCTGTGATAACTCTCTGGAGTGCTTTCCTATCCACAGCCGTACAACTGGCAAACCAGGCACAGACGCAGTATGTTAAAATGCTCTCTATTGAGCAAGGATAGAAGGACATCAGTATTTTCTCACTCAAGTTATTTTTCTTTGGAGAACTGGTATTAAGGCTGTGGACATATAGGACCCTACTCTAACCCTCTGGGGGCAGGCTGTCAAAAAGTTCAAAATCCAGAAACATATGGAGCTGGAGAGTCCAAGGCCCCCCAATTTGGACACTAATCTATCTGGGAGGATGGTATTAAAGGCAGAACTAAAATCCACAAACAGCAGCGTCACATAACTCCCCGGCTGCTCCAGATGTGACAGAGCAGTATGCAGAGTAGTGGTGATGGAATCCTCTGTGGATTTGTTTGCCTTATATGCAACCTGGTGACTATCCAGTGTAGATGGAAGACATGAGATGATGTAACTACGTACCAATTTCTCAAAACACTTCATCACAACCGGAGTGAGTGCAACTGGTCTATAATCCTTTAGACTGCTGATTGTGGATTTTTTGGGCAGGGGAACAATAATTGAGGACTTTAGGCAAGACGGAACAATAGACTGGTGTAAGGACCGGTTGAAGATCTTAGTAAAGACCCCTGCCAACTGGTCAGGTACAAGAGGCACAGGTGCCGTTTTCTCCAGGGGAACTGATCTCTATGGTTTGGAGAGCAGTTGTAATTCTGGGAGATCCAGTCTTCACCTGGAGGTTGGCAACCATATAAATGGAGAACCATGTAAGTTGCCTGGAGTTCACTGGAGGAAAGATGGAATAAAAATGTGTTATAGTCATTCTTGTGCATTGTTTTACGTTGTTTATGAAGATCATCTAGCGGGGCAGACCAAGTTGTATGATGACCAGCATTCAGGACATTATACATGACTGAGCAAACACACAACACACAGCTTTTTCATTTTCCCAATTGGATTGATTAAAATCACCAAGGGGAAAATAAATAATAAATCATTAAGTAAAACCATGTTTCCTGTTTTGCTAATCCTGTATTTTCTGAATAGACATGCATGCTAGTGCTGTAATGGTTAAAATATATTGGTCTAAAGCTAAATAGAGCCTTTTATACAATCTAGGAGCATAATTTTAAACCTTTGGTTTTACAGTTCACAAGCCCTGCAGAATTCTGAGACAGGAGATAGATTTTCTGTTTGGCTCTCTGTATACATATGAGTACATAACAGCGTTCCGTGCGCGCCTTGGTGTTTAGTCATGCCGGCCACATGACCACGGAAACGTCTTCGGACAGTGCTGGCTCTTTGGCTTTGAAACGGAGATGAGCACCACAACCCTATAGTCGGATTCGACTGGCTTTTGAGCAAGGGAACCTTTACCTTTTTATACATATGAGAAATCTAAAGAAGATCACTTAACTGAAATCTAATGCTGCAATCTTGTGTGCACTTATGTGGAAGTAAATCCCATTGAATAAATTAGAATTTCAAAGCGTGCATCAAGATCAAGCACTAAAAGTATCCAAAATATTCCATAAACAAGGGCTTGTAATTATTCAGTGAGATGGAAAGAAAATGTCCATGCTGTTTGGTTAAACACCCCTCTATTTAGCCAAGATTCTTCCATCAGCCCCTCGTGACTTCTCAAGCTTCCGGCATGTCTACAGTTTCTCATATGCTTCGGTATTTTCAGTAGGAACTAGGCACCATGATAGGAAAGAAGAAGCAACATTGGTGAAGCAAGGCAGGGTATTAGGGTTGCCAACTCCAGATTAGGAAATTCCTGGAGATATGAAGGTGGAGCCTGAGGAGGCCAGGGTTTGGGAGGGCGTATAATGCCATAGAGTCTACCTTTCAAAGCCACCATTTTCTCCAAGGGAACTCATCTCTGTCGTCTCAAGATCATGTGCAATTCTGGGAGATCTTCAGGTCCCACCTGGATATTGGGCACACATTTTAAAAAAGGCATGTGGTAGGCTCCAAGGTGACTGCTGATGCAGACTGAGAGGTACACCCCAAAATCCTTTGGGAGGCTGCAAGAGTTTCCTCCTCTCTGGAAATAATGTAAGAAATGCCTCTAACATCCCCTGCGTTATCACAGAGAGACTCTCTTCCCAGATCATGTGGTCTTTCCATCAGTGGCAATAGTAGACTTCAGTAGCCTAATTAATAGCATATAATGGTGCCAAAGGCAGCAGCCCCTCTGATGTTATGTAGGATAGTGGGGCTCAAAGCCTGGAATACCTCGGTCAGTACAATTTCTTAGTCCAGGAACAAGTCAGCATGTTTTTCTTCCTTTCTTGTGTTTATGACACTGAATACCACCAACACCAGCAAACCTGAGTCATTTAATTGTATTAAATCTTTAGGACCAAACTTCATGTTACAAATGTGTGAGTTGAAAATGCCAGTGTCCAGTTCTGTTGAAGCAAAGTAGTTTCAGTAGGGGGCAATTCATAGTTTAAGAATACTGACAGGGCAGCCGGGGTACTTAATGTCACTTTCCCACCACAGTTTCTCTTCCCAGGCTGCTTTCATTTCATGCAGGGCTCCAGATATGTGCACATGCTCCAGATAAATGACTAAATATGGGGGTGAGGGTAGAGAGGAAAGCAGCTGGGGAGGGAGAGTTTCAGTAGAAAAATGAAGAGTTTAAGCACCCCCTATCCTCCTGTCAGTTCTTTGCTTGAACTGTACCATCTAGAAGCTTTTTTGCTCTAACAGAAATGGCCATTGGGATTTAAATGGATTCATTTGAGATTAATCTGTAGTTTGTCTCATGGTTCAGCTCTCTTTTGAAACCTACACTGCTTAAGGCTAATCGAATAAAATCTAAAATGTTTGAACTTGCAAGAAATGGACAAGGGAGAGGGGGGAAATATATGCTTTACATTAGATTGCTTGTATTAGTGTTCACTTTATTATTGGGTGTTGTAAATAAGAAGCGGGAGACTGACCAGTTATGAAGGTGCACAGAGAGTTTATATAGTTATAAAGGTGAATATATACAGAGATATTTACAGGCTATTGAACAGCATGTCGTGCCTTAGTCTATTAGAACTGAGTCCCCACCCAGTTTACTAAGGTGATAGCTATTATGCTAAACCCCAGCCAATCTCTAACAAGGTGATGTAATCACTAGCTCTAACAAGCCCTGAAAGAGCAACACCTGCTAGAAAACACCTGGCTGTAATTACATGATTACTAGCATGACAGCTAAGTCTGACAAACAGATCAAACTGAGCTATAGTAACTGCTTGCTACCTCTATCACTCTGACATATATCTCAATATTTATTCCATGTGTTGTGAGCTTCTGTATACTGGATTAAGTCTTTCACAAATTGCCTTTACAACCTCAGTAGACTCAAGTAGGAGAAACTGCACAGAAACTCATTTCTTTCTTGTATTGTCATGTATATGCAGGCATAGCCACCTTTGGCAAGTTCCATGAAGAAGTGGCTTAAGAAATTGCTAAACAAATCAACCAATAACTGTGGGGTGTAGTGACTTCTGTGTTAATTAAAACCAGTACATGCCAGCACTTAAATGTAACCCAGGCGTTGGAAATAAGGGCAAGGCTTAGGGCCTTCTTTCTTAAAGCCTCCCTCCCACTCACACACCTTGGCTTAAGCAAAGCAACTATTTATTATAACAAGGAAAATACAGTTCTGCACACAGGGTATTGTACTTCCCAACCCCAAACTCTTTTCCCTTCCCAAACCAAAGGTCCAGAAGTACTATTCTCTTGTTGGAGCTCGTCCAGTCACAGTCCCTCAGCAGCAGGCCTCCAGTGGGAAGTTCACAGGGCCTCTCTTCTCACCATCCAAGAGAAGGAATCAGCATCAGTTCAAAGTCAGATATGTCTGGGGGCTCACCTCCTCCAGAAGAAGTGCTGTCCATCAAGGAAGGGTCCCCACCAGACAAAAGCTTCTTCAGCTGAGGCCTTTCAGCAGTCAAGACCTTGGAGATACAAACAACTAGGCCTCTCTTTGCTCCACCCCCTCCCCTGGTTGCTTTTTTCCCAGTCACTCACTACACACACTCCTCCCAATATGCAAATTAAGTATTTCATTGCTCCACCTAACAGCATATATCCTAGGATTGCCAAATCCATCTTCCTTCCCCAGCGGGGGACTTTGGGGGTGTTCCCGCCGCCCCGCCCCCACCTGCACACCCAATCTCCAGAAACACCAGCTCCCTGCTCTTAAAGGAGCCAGTGTTTCCTTTTTAAGCGCATGGAGCCGGCGTTTCCCCTTTAAGAGCAGAGAGCCGCCATTTCCCTTTTAAGTGCACGAAGCTGGCATTTCCCTGCAAGCCCGATCTCAAGTGGCGATCCGGCTTGCGGGGAAATGCCGGCTCCATGCACTTAAAGGCAGCCACCCCTCTCTCTCGAGAAAGGAGAGGAGTGGCTGTGGGTGCTGGGGGCACCCAAAACGGGGGATCCCTGCCAAACCGAGGGGTTTGGCAACCCTAATATATCCCCCAAATTCTACACAGGGCTTTCCCCATCTTCAGTTGCTATTTATTCAGCTTCTCTCCCTGCAGAATCTGCCTAGGAAAACTGTGGCCCAATTGTGTGGTGCCAGCTGCTGGTCCATGCCCACTTGCATGCTAGGGAACCCTTAAGCACTTGAGGGGTCATACATCCCTTTCCTCTGTATCCCCCTCCCACATTATTTCCCCATTCCCCTCCACTTGACAACCTGAATATCCTCTCCCCCTTCCCTGCCTCATTCTTTGCTTTTCAGCCATTCACCAACCTACCTTTTATCTGCCTCCCATCTTCAGCTACATTTGTCATTTTTTTCTTCATTTATACCCTGCCTTTCTCCACAGTGGAGCAGCTTACATCATTCTCCTCTCCTCTTTTCTTTCCTCACAACAACCTTGTGTCATGACCCCGCCCTACCCCCTCTGTGCTATCACCCTCACTCAGGGCTGCCTTAGAGACTCTGGGCTATGTTTCCTTAATTTAGGTCATTTCAACCAGCACAGTAGTGATAAGAGAGAGATATAGCCTGCTTATAACTCTAATAGTTTGACCGATTCCGAAGGCATGATGGATGGGCCAGTGACTCAATCCAATTATAAAAAAATATATATTTATTATAAAGACAATACACAGATAAAAACAAACTAGTAAGGGAAAAGAGGAGTGTACAATGGACAAAAACAAACAAAGAAAACCTGTCTATCTAAGTTTACTTATCCTGTGCTAATGGTTCTCAGCAGCAATACTGAAGAAGCTGGGCTGGTGCCAGGGAATAGCCATCCCTCCTTCTGGCTTAACGGCCCTACGCCAAGGTCACTGTTCATCTTATCTGATGTAGTGCCTGAAAGGGTGCTCGAATTCTCCTGCAATGTCCTGGCCTCTCACTCCAGCATTTCCTTGAGTAAATGCAGGTAGTTCGTAGCCTCCAGACTTAGCTTCTGAGTCTTGGCTTCCAGCTGGTTCTTTGCTGCCTGCTTGCTTCCTACTAAATAGTAGCTCAGCTGCCAACCAATTACTAATCTAATTAGTGGTTTGAGGTGATCTAGATCTTCGGCTGTCAAGATTTTCCTTAGTCATGTTGAGGTTTAACAATACCCAGCTGCACCAAGTTATATCAGCTAATGATTGTTAACAGGAGGTTGATATCAGCCTAACCTGCTTTCCTCACGTCATTCAGCTAAAACTTACTATCTAACTAACTAATGCAAATACTTACATGTCTGAGAGGCTTGTTTCTTGACACCTTGTGAGATAGTTTAGGCTAAAAGTATGTGACTGGCACGTCATCTAGTGAGACTGCTACTGAGGGTTTCCATTTCTTAAAACTACAGGTGCTCTTGTTTTCTAATGGGTGTTTTTTACCATCTCTGCAAATGTGGGGCATTTTTCAGGTTTGCAGAAAGATCTGTCTTGTCTGTTTATGGCTCCTCAGATCTGGCTGATTTGGCTATCAGAATATAGGATACTTAAATGGAGACAGGCTATTGGCCCCTTTGCATCCATCTAGGGCAGGAAGGAGGAGGGGTCTTTACACAATAAGCAGACATTTAAAATAGGAAGGAACTTACATTCTAAGAATGCGAAGGAAGATTCAATGGGGTAAAGGTAGAGCAACTTAAATTTAATTCAAGGACAACATTGTTGCTATGTTGGTTTTCTAGAGCAAGGTACAATGTGAATATAGTTTTGCAACTCAAAATGAGTCATGTTTTACTTTGTGTTGTGTTTTTTTCAATTGGTCTTGCTTTCAAGGAGTTAAGGTAGAGCAACTTAAATTTAATTCAAGGACAACATTGTTGCTATGTTGGTTTTCTAGAGCAAGGTACAATGTGAATATAGTTTTGCAACTCAAAATGAGTCATGTTTTACTTTGTGTTGTGTTTTTTTCAATTGGTCTTGCTTTCAAGGAGTTTAATGGAACTATTTTTTGTTGAGGTGAGACTGTGCAACCTTTGGGCTGTAATGGCTTTTGATTGACCT
>NW_015175974.1:852882-858342 GCF_001447785.1 Gekko japonicus
ATCTTTGTCTTTGAGTAATTTACAGTAAGTAGCTCTTTTTGGCATTGTGCACTAAATTTTTCCAACGCCCTGTTTAGACCTCCTCTAGTACATGAGAGAAGCACAGTATCATCTGCATACATTAAAACAGGGATTTTTCTTCCCATGCCCAAGGTGGGTGCTGAAATATCAATTTTGTGCAAGCAAGTTATCAAGCAATTAACATACAAATTAAATAAAAAAGGAGCAAGAAGGCAACCCTGTCTGACACCTTTTTGGACTTGAATAGGTCTTGATAGCGTACCGTCAGCAGTGTAACGTATTTGTAAGGATGCATTTTTATATAAATTAGCCATCAACAGCAGTAATCTCTTGTCTATAGTTGACTGCTCCAATTTAGCCCATAGCCTTTCCCTCACCACCGAGTCAAAAGCCGCTTTCAGATCGATAGATGCGGCGTATAGTACTCCCTTGTAGTTATGCATGTATTTTTGTACTAAATAATCGAGGACCAAGCAATGATCTAAGGTAGAACGGCCTTTTATGACCCCCCCCCTGTTCAATTTTGAGAATTTTTTCCTGTTCTAACCAACTGCATAGTTTCAAACACAAATGTTTGGTATAAAGTTTGCATATAATGTTAACCAAGCTAATGGGTCTATAATTGTTGGGATCCGCTCTGTTGTTTTTCTTTAATATCGGGGTTATTATAGCCAACCCCCATCCCTCTGAGATTTGTCCTGTCAGATCAATATATGTAAAGAGGTTGGCCAAAATCAGGGTCCACCAGGTTGAATTAGCTTTCAATAGCTCAGCTGTAATGTAATCACTACCTGGGGCTTTTCCACTTTTGAGATTTTTAATATAAAATTCCACCTCCTTAGTTGACACTGGATCCCTGGACAGCTGCTGCCAGTCTGAGTAGACAATACTGACTGTGATGGACCAAGGGTCTGATTCAGTATGAGATCGCTTCATGTGTGTGTTTATGTGTGATAATAGATTTTATGTTTTTTAACTGATGATTATTAGCTGTTAGCCCATAGATGTGATATTAATCCTTGTAATAAATATTTTTAAAAGACTTCATTAGCACTCCTAGGACACAAACACAAGGGTTGTTTTTTACTTAAAATAAAAACATGCTTAAAACATTAGCACTCTTGCAATATTTCGTTTATTTAACAGTGTCTGATAACTGACACCTCTTGCTCTGAATTATTGCATCAAAATGTCTGTGCTGTTGCAATTTTGAGTATGCTGTTCAGGTGTGTATCTGTAAGCTGCAAACCTACGATGACGCAGCAGCAGCAGAACTGGAAGAAGCAGCAGAAGACAGCCAGTTCCACTGTGGGCCTGATAGAAGCCCTCCGGGGGCCTGATCCAGCCCCCAGGCCACATGTTTGACACCCCTGTCTTAAAGCATCCCTGACAAGTGTTTGTCCATCTACTGCTTGAAGATTGCCACTGAGGGGGAGCTCACCACCTTCCTAGGCATCTGATTCCATTGCTGCTCTTACTGTAAAAAATATTCCCCAAATATCCAGCTGGTGCCTTTCTGCCCATAATTTAAACCCATTATTGCGAGTCCTATCCTCCGCCGCCAATAGGAACAGCCCTTTCCCTCCTCTAAGTAATAGCTTTTCAAAGACTTAAAGTGAGCAATCATGTCCCTGTCAGCCTCCTCTTCTCCTGACTGAACATTCCCAAGTCCCTCAGCCTATCCTCATAGGCTCCAGGCTCCTGATCATCTTCGTCACCCTTGTCTGCACCCACTCCATTCTGTCCACATCATTTTTGAAGTGAGACCTCCAGAACTGCACACAATACTCCAGGTGCAGCCTGTCCAATGCAGTGTACAGTGGTACTATGACAAATTGCAATTTGGATGTTATGCCTATGCTGATATGCCCCAAGACTGCATTAGCCTTTTTTGCTTCTGCATCACACTGAGTGCTCATATTTACCTTACAGTTCACTATTACCCCAAGATCTTGTTCTGCTACCCATCCAAGTATGCTTGCTTCTTGTTTTTGTTACTCAGATGTAGAACTCTGCACTTATCCTTGTTGAATTCTGTCTCTGCTACTCCTTCCAGTTTGATATCATCTGCAAATTTAATCAGTAGTCCCTCCACCCCCTCATCCAGATCTTTTTTAAAAATATCGAAAAATACCGGGCCCACAACCAAACCCTGTGGCACTCCACTAGGCACCTCTTTCCAATTAGATGAAATGCAACTGACAATTACTCTTTGGGTGTGGTTCTCCAACCAGTTCCCTATTCACCTAACTGTCCTAGAGTCCAATCCATAGCCCTCTGGTTTACCCATCAGAACATCATGGGGAACCCTGACAAAAGCTTTACTGAAATCGTGTTATCATGACCTTAATTAAATTTGGCTACTGGAGTGGCCTGCATTCAGACAATCACACCAATCATAGTGAATTTACTTAAGCCATGGTTTCACACAATTTGAACCAAGCCATACTTGTTTTGCTCACCAAATGGGCACCTGTTTCTGCCACCATCATTACCAGGGCCCACAGCCTCCAGGTACGTGGAAACAAAAAGGCAGAGGAGGAGGGGGAAAGTGAGAGAAACAAGAGGAGATGCCAGAGAAGAATTTGTATCTGCCATGCTCTCTTTATTGTCGAAAATGAGCATTCTGAGCTTCTAAAATTTGTACTCCAAGCACGGGGAATTCAAGTTACACTGCCACATCTAAAATGAACTGATATTTCAAAGACACAATAGCTTTCCATGCTTTCCCTCTTTACATGAAAAGAATCTACATCTGGAACCACCCAGCACTTGGGGAACTGGAGTTAGAATCCTTTTTTTTTCAAACAACAAAAAAATGGCAGTTTGAACACTTAAAGTCATTTTGTTTCTGTTCAGTTACCATATTGGGGTAGTTCATTTACAATATAAAAGGAAGTGACTACAATAAAGAACTTTTAAAAAGGGGAATGGGCTGTAAAGAAGTTAGTAATCATTTCCCTGCATCTCATCAAGGCAGGCTGAGAGCTACAATATCATTATGGAAGATCTATGGATAGTACCACTTACCCTTGATTGGAATTCTGAAGACAAAGAGTATTGGAGTTATTTCACTGCATGCAAAGGAGAACAGAAACTTTTTCTTTCACCTCTCATATTCCCTCTTGGCCACATTTTGTGCCATTTTTTAATCTTAATTTTTGTAAAGGTCTTTCTTTTCCCTTTTCTCTGAAGACTCTAAAACACTCTAACAGTACAGTCCTAAACTGAGCCATGCCCCTTTAAGCCCTTTGACTTCAATGGATTTAGAAGGATGTGGCTCTGTTTAAGATTGTGCTGCACTGCTTCTGTTTCCCGTTTTCATTATTGTGATGCTATCCACATCAGCCTGCCTTCCTCTCATCCCATCTCATCTCTACTGCTTAGCTTTTGTTATGATTGCTGCTGCACACCTTATTTTCTCTTCTTGACACTTTGACCATGTCCTTTGTTTGCTTTGTAAAACTTCATTGGTTCCATTCATTGTTGTTATTACATTTAAAATTCCATCTCTCATGGTTAAATCATTTCATTCCCTTGTTCCTGATCTTTTTTAAATCCGATCTTCAGCTGTATGCAGGGCTGACTCGCCTGCTGTATGCAGGGGTGCTCGCCTAGGGTGCGCTGGTCCTCAGGGGTGCCAAACTGCGCCCCCCGCCACCCTAACCGGCGAGAGAGAAAAGGCGGCGGGAATCGAGGGTCTCTGCCCGCTCGCCCCTCTCACTCTCTCTCTGCACCCAGCCGGGGTGGAGGAGGCAGCACCGCAGCTCGCCCACCCAGGGGGGAGGAGGCAGAGGCATCCGGAGAAGTAGCAGCCGGGAAAAGCTATGCAGCCGGACCCCCATGGGGAGGTCTCCTTAGAAGTAGGGGCCACGCACGGGAGTGGGGGGAGGCATGCACGGGGGCATGCACACTTCTTCAGATACAGTGCAACAGAACTTTTTCAGTAGAACTGGGGGGGGGGAGGTTTAGTTGCCAGGAAGGGCGACTTAGAGCCAAGAAGGATCAGTAACTGGCGATAAGTAGAGCTGAGATTGGATTGCAGCGGCTGGTAAGACCTGTGCAGTTAAGCTGACCCTTTAAAACAACAGGGTTTTGTTCGGCTGCACCAGAACTTCCCTGAAATTATAAGTTATGATGCGCTGCATTAGAGGGTGTCGCTGAGGGCAGCCTGGCTAAAGTCCGGCAGGTCCAGGTCTGGGCGTCAGGCCTGGTGGAAAGAGGACAGGAAGACTTCCCCCCCTTTGCCTGCAGCACTGAAAGGGTTAAAGTGAGCGCGCTGCATTGCTAGAGGGACCGAGCAAGGAGGGGGTTGGGAGGAGGAGGTCTTTTTTGGGGGGGGAGGCTTTGCAATTGCCTGGCCAAAGAGACCAAGGAGGTCTTCAGCCAGATCTGCAATGGGAGCAAACGAGCATTGCAGCCAGATGCCAGGAAGGTTTACTTAAGCTTTTCAGTCCTGAAAGAGAGAAATGCAGCTGTCAAGTGTTTCTTGATGGGGAACTGGCATGAAATGATTTGGAAATGCAATAACTAGTTTGGAACCATCTGTTCCACGTGGTCAAAGGTCGGGCCTCGTCCTTGTGCTGCCCTTCCTTGGCAGGGCGGACCTTGCCCTCTGGTTGGGGGCTGTGGGTTGGAGGGGGTCAGATCCAGTGTTCCCTCTAAGCTGAGTGAGTGTGAGTGTGAGCACAAAGCAGAATTTCCCCTCACCAGTCTCCACAGCTTAGAGAGAGCAGCATCGGTCAAAGATCCTTCCTCACTGAATGGCCACTGGAGACCAGTGCGCCCTCTAAGCTGTGGAGCCTTTGAGAGCAAAAAATCTACTTTGTGAGCTCCTGGCATTAAAGTTGTGAGCCAGCGATTTGGCTGCTGCCTAAATTAGTTTGCGCTGGAGCCCTCCTTCCTGAGCTAAGGCAGAAATGCGTGAGCCGGAGGCTAAGAAACTGTGAGACAGCTCACACTAAACTCAGCTTAGAGGGAATACCGCTGGCATTATCTGCTTGGGACGCCAAGCAAGAAAACAAATGTTGGGTTCTAGGATGTTACGGGGTGGGGGACAAAAACAGAATATCAAAGGAGGGCAGCGAACTGAACTGCAAAACAAAGTCTGAGTCCACTGGCACCGTTAAGACCAACACAGTTTTATTCAAGGTATAAGTATCTGGAGAAGTGGGCATGCCCACGAAAGCTAATACCTTGAATACAATTTTCTGTGTTGGTCTTAAAGGTGCCCCTTTGTTCTGCCAACACGGCTACCCACCTGAAATGAAAAACCTCTGAAGACAGGCAAAACTGTTTACATTGACTAAAGGTGGCATGAAAATGCCTCTGTTATACACAAATCTTTCTTTCTTTCTTTCTTTCTTTCTTTCTTTCTTTCTTTCTTTCTTTCTTTCTTTCTTTCTTTCTTTCTTTCTTTCTTTCTTTCTTTCTTTCTTT
>NW_015175974.1:858412-869222 GCF_001447785.1 Gekko japonicus
GAGCTCATTCCCCCAGGTAGGAGCCGCCACCGAGAAAGCCCTAGTCGCCGCTAGTCTGGCCTCTTTGAGACCTGGAACCACCAGGAGATGTTTAGTCCCGGACCGTAGTGCTCATTTATTCAAGGTATAAGTATCTGGAGAAGTGCGCATGATCTTTCTTTCTTTCTTTCTTTCTTTCTTTCTTTCTTTTGTAATTTGATTTCTTGAACCCACAAATCCATTCCTTGGGAATAAAACTGGGCTTTACCATCCTGGATCAGATCAGTTCCAAACTGTGTGCCAAGATTTCCTAGACATACTGAGAGGAAATTAGTTTAAGGGGCCCCATGGGTTCATAGCACACACCTATAAAAGAGGCTGTCTGTTGCATCTCAGCATGATTTGAGGCCCAGACCTTGTCTTCTTCAAACCAGTCAACCTCTACTGGGGGGGGGGGTAGATAATTCCATTGTCTCTCAGCATAGGGTGCGATTGGAAATCAGAAACAGTACGGGGGGTGGGGGGTGCCAGAAGGTATCCTCGCCTAGTGTGCAAAAACACCTGGGGCCGGCCCTGGCTGTATGTTCTTTCTTTTCCTCTGGGTCATGTCTCCTTGTTCAACTTCTCTCTCATGCTGGTTTTCCTCTGTTTTTTGTTTTGTTTTTGGGAGTTCTCTCCCCACTGATTGTTATTCTGCTGCTTCTATGATTGTTAATATTTCTTAAGACCTCTTATTACAGATTTTCCCAAACTAACCTTTTCTTACCATTGTCCTTTTTGCTGAATTTCTTAGCTTTCTCGCTATGAGAGCCTTCAGACAGTCTCCTTTTCAAATTACGAAGTGTCCAGTAGAAGGTGCTGTATAAATAATGATAATCATTGACTGAACAAACCATTCTTGTCACTGATCTATAAGTGATGTCATATTTCTTCATTACAGAATGATTGCTAAGTGATTGCTAAATCACTGCATGCCAATGATTGAAATGAATTTATTGTTACATCACTTTGGAGAAAAAGCTACCAGATTTGACAACAGCAGTTTAATCAGAGTTTAGAACATTCTTGCTCTTAGGAAAAATAGGATTAAAGGGAAATAAAATTAATGTATTAGACAAAGATCTTACTGTGCAAATAAACATACAGAGAATAAGTTAATCAGACAGCCCTACTTTGAGGTGTTAATTGGTTATCAATGGTCCTGTCCATACAAGGCCTTTTGGGCCGGGAGCGGAACGGGGGCGGAGCAAACGGGCACGATCCCACGGCAACATCTGGGAATCATTGCCTGCCCGTCCCTGTTCCGTCCCAAACGGCGATACCGCGCTGTAAAAAAGAACCACCTACCTAGGTGGTTGTATTCCTTCCAGCGCCGCAAGCCGGGCCGTGGGATCGGGCGGTGCGTCCTTGCGCCGCCGCATCCCGGCCCCCGGGCGTACTGCGCATGCTCGAGCATGCGCAGTTCGGCAGCCTCCCCCTCCCATCGGACTTTCCTCCCCGGCATCTGATCATGCCGGGGAGCGATGCGCCGCGGCTGAGGGGATCCGTGGGATCCCGCCGCGGCGTCTCAAGTTCGGTGCGGCTCTGCTTAGCTGCGTTTCAGCCGTCCCATGTGGCAGCAGCCAATGTTGTTTGATAGTGTCTCTTTATCATTATGTTTCTTTACCATTTGTGTGAAATGAGGGGAGTCTTGAGAAATATACATAGAGCTGTGTTATCTGTTTTTTTGCGGGAGTTTTCTCAGCTTGGAGTTACATGATCCTGCTGTAGGACCTATACCTAGATCCATGCTCTAGGTCAGATCTGGTTGTTAAAGACTTGGCACTATTCTAACCCTTTCCCCTCTTCAGTGCAGCTCCCCAATCCAAGTGGCTGTTATTCCATGTAGATTCCACTTCTCCAGGAATCAGCAATCCTTATGCTTATTGTGCTTATTTTTAATTTATATCCTGCTTTTCTTGCTGATGGGGACCAAAGAGGCTTATCACATTGTTCTCCCTTCTTTTGCCTTATTCTCACAATAACCGCTCTCATCTTAGTTAGGTTAAGATGAGAGATTGTGACTTGCCCAGGGAATCAGTGAGCTTCCATGACAAAGTGGGCATTTGATCAGCGTTGTCTCAGGTCCTAGTCTAACACTGTAAGAACATAGGAAGAGCCCTGCTGAATCAGACCAATGATCCATCTAGTCCCACATCCTGTGGACAAGCAGTTCCTCTGGACAGCCACCAACAGGGCATAGAGGCTGAGGCCTTCCCCTGATGTTGCCTCCTGGATCTGGGATTCAGAGGCTTAGTGCCTCTAAATATGGAGGTTGCCCTCAGTCATCACTATGGCTAGTGACCATTGATAGACATCCTCCATGAATCTATTTAATCTCCCTTTAAAGCTGTTTATTCCTGTGGCCATCACTACATCCTCTGGCAGTGAATCCCACATTTTAATCACTTGCTATGTAAAGAAGTATTTCCTTTTGTATTTCCTGAACCTACTGGCCATCAGTTTCATTGGATGCCCTCAAGTTCTAGTATTTAGGGAAAGGGAGAAAAAATTGTCGACTCTCTCCACCCCATGCATACTTTCATAAACCTCTAACATGTCCCCACACCCTTAATCATCTATTTTCTAAACTGAAAAGTCCAAGACTCTTTAGTGTTTCCTCATAGGGAAGGCACTCCCAGCCCCAATACCTATCCATGTGGGACCCCACTGCTTAGTTCCATCCATTGTGAGAACTATCCATTAATTCCTATGCTTTGCTTCCTATCATTTAACCAGTTATAAAATCCATAAGAGAACCCATCCTCTTATCCCATGACTGCTGAGTTTACTCTGGAGTCTTTGGTGAGGTACCTAGTCAAAAGCCTTTTGAAAGTCCAAGTATATAATTTTCACCGGGTCACCATTGTCTACATGCTTGTTCACTTTCCCAAAGAATTCCAAAAGGTTGGTGAGGCAGGACTTCCCTTTGCAGCAGCCAAACTGATTTCCCCTCAGCAGGCTTTGTCTCTCTATGTGCCTAACAATTCTGTATTTGATTACAGTTTCTACTGATTTGCCTGGGACAGACATTAGGCTGACTGGCCTGTAATTTTGTGGTTCCCCTCTGGATCCCTTTTTAAAAATTGGTGTAACATTTGCTATGCTCTTGTCCTCTAGTACAGTGGCTGAATTTAGTGAATTTGCCATTATGATGACTGTTAGAGGGAGGGAAATGGGGGACAGATCCCCAGCCTTTGCCTCAGTGGAACACAGAACCCTATTCAAGTTTGGTGTAGTGGTTAACAGTGTGGACTCTAATCTGGGAGAACCAGGTCAGTCACAAGTTCTTTCAGAGCTGTTCTCTCAAGGGCAGTTCTTTTTTCTTTTCTTTTCTTTTTTAAAAAAACAAGGGCAATTCTTGAGAGATTGTTCTCTCAGCTCCACCTACCTCACAGGGTGTCTGTTGTTGTGGGAAGGGGAAGGGGTTGTAAGTCACTCTGAGATTCCTTTGGGTAGTGAAGGGCGGGGTATAAATCCAATCTCCTCTCTCCCCTTTTCTGCAGCACTTTATTGAAGCAGCACAAAGAAAAGCAACTGTGATGTGATTGTACATATAGATATAACAATATTCTTGTATGTGTTGTTTTAGCAATCCATAATAGTACCTGTGTGTATCAAAAAGAATCTTGAGGGAATCATATATAGGAGCATGTTGGGATTACCTTTCTGTAGAAGGAAAAGCCTTTGACCTGGCTAGCCCAGGCGAGGCTGATCTCGTCAGATCTTGGAAACTAAGATGGCCCGGCCCTAGTTTGTACTTGGATAGGAGACCCCCAAGAAAGTTCAGGGTTCTATGCAGAGCCAGGGAATCTGGACATGTTCTGAACATGTTCATAACCCATACGTTGGCTGTGACTTGACAGCATTCTTGACCACTAGAAGGAGAAAATATGGAAATACACTGAAGGAGATGAAAACAGCAGCAAAGAATATATGCTTCAGTTCCATAGTTTTGTCCTATTACATTCGAATATAGGATGAGTAGAATCTGGGAATAGAATGGGACGGGGACCTCCCATCCCTACTCCTAATTTATTGTGCCAATAAATTTACTCAGTTTCAAATAATCATACACAGTTTAATAAGAGAATTATTCTAAAAACTATTTAGGTCTTAATATATCATAGCATAATTCATTAGTCAGACAACTAATTTCTAAATTAGCAGTAAAATGCAGGAACCTTCCTGTGGGATGCAAGGTTATGGGCATGTGGGCCAGGTCACTGATGTAAAATTGCCCTCTTAATATACCATTTTGATGAGCACAGTTCAGTACAAATGTTGCATACTGTGTAAATGAGTACTTCCTCACTGGCTGTAATTACTGCCTTTCCCATTTCAGCTACAACGAGCTCTCTGGAGACTCTGAGGGAAGCAAAAAAAACCCTCAAACCCTCAGTACAATAATTTTTTATTAAGTGACTGTAACAGATGGTAAAGCATTCTTCCCTGGTCTTTCATCTGCTTATTATGTTCCATTCCCATCTGATTTTAACAACTGTAAGCAAAACAGTCCAACTTGATAGTGAGATCCTATCAGTTCTCTTGTTTGAAACGTTCATGGGTGCATGGTTCATACTTAAAACCACTTACACTTGTTTTCCAACACATGTTATAGGAAAATCATAGCAGGTACATTTTATTTATGTCTGTGCATCGGGGTGGGGGAGTGCCCCACACCTGCTGACTGTCTCTGTGCAAAATCTGCAATTATTAAACATAAAAAGAGGCCTGCTTCAGGAAATGTTCACAAGTGATTTCCATGGCGTGAAGTTGGCCTTAGACAAGTAACACTGCAATCCCATGCAAATCTACTCAATGGAGTTTACCCATGGATAAATGTTTTTAGGATTGCACTATAAATCACCTACAGATCCATAGGTGGAAAAAGTGAGTGGGGCCATTGGCTAAGGATGCCAACTCTGGCTTAGGAAATTCTGTTAGATTTGGGGGTGGAGCCTGGGGAAGTCAGGGTTTGGGAAAGGGAGGGGTTTGATGCCATATAGTCTACCCTCTGAAGCCTCCACATTCTTCAGGGGAATGAACTTCTGCAGTCTGGAGATCATTTGTTATTCTGGGAAAGCCCCATACCCCACCAGGAAGATTGCATACCTACCACTGGCAAAATCTGGCAGTAGCTATATATGTTTTCCCCAGTAGGGGAAAATAGTGGCTCCTAAGGTTATTTCCGATTGGAAAAATAATGTATGTGTGCGTGAGTTTAAATAACAAACAGAAATGCTGGGAGCTCTGCACATGGAATTCCGCGTATTACATGTACTTGAGCCTTTAATTCCCATCTCAAGTAATCAGTTTTGACAGCTGAACCCAGGGCCCCCCTCGCTGGAGAGCACATCCTCCCTGCCTGTATCAGGGTCAACCTGTCTTGTTCTTGAGATGTCTTGTTCTTGAGACTATGGCTGTATTCAGACATTAGTAAGTAAGCTGTGACGTGCATGGATACTGCTTATTATGTTTTCCATTTCAGCTGCCTTCACTTGTGGAACATCATTGATTAAGAATTTCTTGCTCAAAACAAATTCTGATTCAGGTGGGTGCTTGCATTAGTACATCATATGGAACTGGAGCTTGTTTCCAACTAGGAATCTTTAATCACACTATGTGTGAGAAGAAAAAGGGGAGCAAACATCCATGCCCACAAGCATAGAAGAGTTATGCATTTGTGAATATCTTGGCTTAACTGCAGCTTGCTATGATTCCTGAATAAAGCCTTGTAGTCCGCGGAGGACAGGAAGAAATAGAAAATTATTTAGGCCTTGTGAGTTGGGTTGAGAGTCAGTTGTTAATATAAACTTGTATCCCATGATGCTCTAACTCCTAAAGCAGGATGGAATTTGCATTGAAATGGAGATTGCCCAGTCTTCTAATAGGTGTTGACCATGTGTTCCAAATCTGGTATTTCTACAAATGGTTGTTTTCTCATTAGAAAACAAATTTAATGAGAGCAAAAGAAGGAAGGCAGACTTATTATGATTTCTAGGTAATAGCTTTTATGCACTTTTTGAATTTGTACTCTTGGCAGCATAATTGACCAGAATACTTATCAGCTACATGATTTCATTTGTGTTCTTAGAATTTAATTATATTTTATATTAAGAACTGTGTTATAATGCAATTCTGAAATAAAATATTTAAAGAAAAGAAATCCTAAACGTGTGCCTGAACTTCTGACTGATTTTCTGCATCTGCACTGACATAAATGGTTGCATTAAAATCAGAAATGAATAAGTTATTTTAGGAGTAGCATTGCCTCCAGATTTTATTTGTTATTAAATCAGTTTCAAGTATTTACTCACACTGAATCTTTGGAGACTTGAAAATGCCAATAGATTTCTTACCCTTTTTCTTGTATTCTTCCATCCTACAATTCCAGGAGCTAAAATATGGATATGAAGAATTAATGCTGACTCATTTCTCTTTGGCACAGTCTGAAATACCTGAACTGCTTTAGCACCTCTGTTTACAGATTGTGTAAAAAGGTTTTTTGTTTTTTTTTAAAAAGGTTAAATAGCTGTATGAGGGGTCTACAGCAAAAACACTTCGTTATCATTACTGCTGTGTGTGCATCTTGAATAACATATTAAATAAGAATAATAACATAAAAGTTCTGCATGAAGACACTCTCGTCACAATAAATTATTCACATTTATATAAAGCACTTCAGCTTGTATAAGGCTCTGTAATAGCAATATGTGTTTTCACAGCATTGGAGCCAGACACTATTTTGCAAGTTGTGGGTGTGCAAAATGTCATCAAGTTGCAACCAACTCACGGTGACCCCATAGGGTTTTCAAGGCAATTGCTTAAGAAGAGGTGGTTTGCCTCTGCAAAGTCTTACTTGGTGGTCTCCTGTCCCAAGTACCTACCAAGGAGTAGGAATAAATGACCATTCTCATAATGGAGGGAAGTAAATGGGGTCCAACAAGGATTGGTATTGGGGCCAGTACTATTTAATTTGTTCATAAATGATCTGGAACTAGGGGTGAGTAGTGTAGTGGCCAGGTTTGCAAGTGACACAAAATTATTCAGGATGGTGAAAAACCAAGAACGACTTTGAAGAGATCCAAGAGGACCTTCACAAACAGGGTGACAATGTGGCAAATGAAGTTCAATCAGTGTTAAGTGATGCACACTAGGACCAAAAAATCCCAACTTCGAGTATAGGCTAAGGGAGTCTGAACTGAGACTGAGAGGGGAAAAGATCTTGGGGTCGTAGTGGATAGCTCAATGAAAGTGTCAACTCAGTGGGCTGCAGCAATGAAAAATGCAAACTGTGTTAGGAAAGGGATGTTGTTAGGAAAGGGATGTTATTTAAGATTAAGAATAAAATGGCCAATATTGTAATCAGTGTTCCCTCTAAGCTGAGTTAAGGTGAGCTAGCTCACAGTTTTTTAGCCTCCGGCTCACACATTTTTGTCTCAGCTCACATAGGATGGCTCTGGAGAAAACTAGTTTATGCAGTAGCTAAATCACTTGCTCACAACTTTAATGTCAGTAGCTCACAAAGTAGAATTTTTCCACCCAAGACTCCACAGCTTAGAGGGAACATTGATTGTAATGCCCCTGTATAGATCTATGGTACAGCCTCATTTGGAATATTGTGTGCAGTTCTGGTCACTGTATCTCAAAAAGGACATAACAGAGCTGGAAAACATATAGAACGGGACAACCAAGATCAATCGGGGGTTGGAGCACCTTCCCTATGACTGGGACTTTTCAGTTTAGAAAAGAGATGACTAAGGGGCAGGGGAGATTATAGAGGTTTATAAAATTATGCATGGGGTGGAGAGAGTTCCCTCTCCCAAAATACTAGAACCTGAGGGCATCCAATGAAGCTGACTGGCAGTAGATTCAGGATGGACAAAAGAAAGTACTTCTTTACACAGAGAGTGATTAAAATGTGGAATTTGTTGCCAGAAGATATAGTGATGGCCATAGACATAGACAGCTTTAAAAGGAGGTTAGATAGATTCGTGGAGAATAGAGGCAGTCAGCCTCTTAATCCTAGTACGAGGAGGCAACATCAGGGGATGGCCTTGGCCTCTGTGCCCTATTGTTGGCCCTCCAGAGGACTGATTGGCCACTGTTTGATACAGGATGCTGGACTAGATAGACCACTGGTCTGATTCAGCAGGACTCTTCTTATGACTCTGCTTAGTTTCTGAGATCTGATGAGATCAGGCTATACTATACCATGCCACTTCCCATTTGGAAAGTTAACTTTGGTTCATCACAGTCAAAGTCAAGGACATTGTTATGTACCTAAAAATGTTATGATAAAATGAAACTTTAACTACAGCTTCAGCTTCTCTGTATCCTGGTTCTATTCATGTCTCATTCCATCTTCAAGGCACCACTTCTTCCATCTTCACGTACTCTTGTCATGTCTGATTTTGATATATGGTAATTAATTTCCAGGGGCTCTTTATACTAATTCACCTGAAAGTTCAAGGATGTTATCCTAGGATATCAGCTAATTAATCAAAGGTTACATGTTGGTCATTAATCAAGAATCTCTTGTGAAATACATTTCTTCAGAGTACTGAAGGCATATAAAAATGTCATAACTAAGTGTGTTCCTGTGTTAAAATAAATTTTATCACTTTATTGAGAGAGATGATAATGTTTATGTGATGTTTCTGTCATTGGTGACAAAAATGTGGACTTTGAGACACCTGGGCAGGACTAAAACAATAATACAATAAATCTTTGCACTGTCTTTCTTGTATCAAATATCCTTCCTTATTATGAGAGCTGGAAAAGAATAGAATGAAATATTTCTGAGATTGGGGCCAGAAATATGTGAACACTAGGGATGGGTACAAACTGGCTCACGAAGTACAGTTCATCACAAATTTTGGCTTGTTCATGGTTTGCGAAGTGATGTTTGTGGAAGGGTGCCCGATACGAACATTCCATTAACTTTGGTGCTGTTCGTGGCAGTTTTGCTGCTTCATGAATGGATACATTTCCAGACAGACTGCCTCTGCTCAATTAAACTGTTTACAAAATTCCAAGGCAAGGGGGGGGGGCACACCAAAGCTTAACAGGCACTTCTGGCCACCATAATAACAGAGTTCCCATTCTGCTCTATGGGATCAGAAAGCTATATACATGGTCAGCTTGGCTCCATACCCTCTTGCTTGTTGCCTATTCAAAATTACAGACTGAGTCAGGGAACTTGTTAAAAGACGACTATCAGAGGACATTCATTTATTCCCTCCTGACAGTAAACTCCTCTCCCATGATGGATTTGAGTATTAGGTGGACTCAGGGCTCTGAGCCACATTGTCTCTGAGTGGTGGGGCTTAGCTACTGGATGCCTTGGCTGAGTGAGGACCCACATTTTATACCCTCTTGATTGTGAACTCCTCTCCCCGTTGGGGTTTGGGTGTTAGGTGAACTCAGGGGTTGTGGTGAGGTACTCCCTCACCATCACCTCCGCCACTGCATGCCTGATATCCCTGCTGCTGCTGACCTCTCAGTTCCCTACTGACAACCAGTAGTGGGGCTTCTCCTTTGTTGGGCACTTAGAGGCAGGGCTGCTGGGCTGCGGCTCCTCCTCCTCCTCCACAGCCTCTTCCAACCACTGTTCCCTCCAGCCACATCTGTTGGCCTGTACTCCCTGCACTTCTTTTCAGAGCTCACACTTCCATTGCAAGAGGTCTGCATTCAGGAGAGCAATGCTGCCTTTTATCCGGGGGTCACAGTTTATACAGGCCAGCTTGTACTCCCCTTCCTTGCAGAGAGGATGCAACCTGGTGGTGATGCCCACTTGAAACCTCTCTGCCAAGGCCCTGAGAACCTTGCCGGCTCTGGTGCAGAGGCCAGCGCCCGGCCCGGCCCTTGAATCAGGGGTATGACTTGCCCCAGGCTGGCAGTATGGGCATACAGCATGTCAGTGGTGTCCTGGTAGGGCTTGAGGACACGCACCATTTGGGAGAGGGTCAGCCAGTCATCAGAGCTGATGCTGAGCTCCTCTTTCCTGTGCAAGATGGTCATGCAAGATGGTCCTGTGTGGTGCTCTTCTGCTCCACCAAACATGCAATCATAGCATAGGTGGAGTTCCTCATCACTCTCCCTCTGCCTCGTTCACAGCAGGTCTCAAGCCAGGATCACATCTTGAGCGGGGTGTCTCAGGTGGCCTTGACAGTGCTCCCCAGCCCCAGAGCATCCTATACCACCAGCTGAAGTTTGTGCGCCAGGCAGACGATGCCTTTGTGGTGCACACGCTTCACCTCTGCCACCAAGTTGTCGCTGGCATCGTGACTATGTAGCCACAGACAATGTTGCTGCCACCCACCCACTTCCTGAGGCTTCTCTGCATCACATGGCAGCAATGTTTTGTGCCATGAGGTCTGCATCCATCCCCTGCAGAACCACTTTGTAGCCTGGCAGCAGGACTGTCACCTCCTAGGGCCTGGGCTGTACCCTGACAGTCCTGTTGGCTGCTCCAGAGGTCTGCTGTGAAGTGCCGTGAATGGTTTTGCCTTGTGCTCTGGAGAGCTGAGCATCGCCCATTGCCACTGCAGCCAGTAAACGGCTATGTCCTCCACGAGGGAGAAAGGTTGGCCATCCACAGCAATCGTCTCACTAAAAACTAGGTGAGTGAGTGCTTCCTGGGCCCTCCATGTAGCCCTTTTAACCTCTTAGAGGGTGGTCCACCTTGATGCGGGGAGCCTTCCTTGGAGGGGCCTCCTGCTCCCCCTCCACTTATCCCTGCTGGGAGGGAGTGGGCCTTTTCTTCCTCCCATTGACCACCACTCTT
>NW_015175974.1:869383-931336 GCF_001447785.1 Gekko japonicus
CCAGCAGCAGCATGCTGGGGTGCACCCTTTGCAGGTGCCTGTGGAGGATGGAGGAAGACAAGTGTTGTTGTGGGTTTGTGCACTTCCAGACATGGGTGGGGCACACCTGGCACTCTGCCACACAGGGATCACTGGAGAGAGTGTGGAAATGTTTCCAAACTGTGGCCCCAGGAATGAAGAAAGTGGGAAGCACAGCTGCTTTCTGGCACTGGGCTGGGAGGGACTGCAGAGGGGTGTACTTGAGGTGGGAAGGGGAGGATGCTTCCCCACCATCCTCTGAATCACCGCTGCCAGAGCCCTCCTTTCCAAAGAGTATTAGCAACTGCTGATAATAACTCTTTTTGCCTCTGCAGAGAGCCCCAGAAATAGATCAGGGGAAGGAGGCTCTGAGACTCCTGGTGATGCCCTGCTCAGGGTGGGCTCCAGTGGCCTGACAGGATGGGTTTGGTGCCTGAGGGTGGAGGGTTGTATTACTCAGGGAGTGGAGGAATTCTTCCCCTCACAACAAACACCCTTTGCAGCCACTTTCACCCTCGCAGCACACAGAAGTATTCACAATCAGAAGGGTTGGAAGGGTATATAAATGTGGAAGACCTTTTTTTTGGGGGGGGGTCCATAACTGGGACAACAGAAATTTAATCTGACCCCTGATTGTAAAGGCATCAAGGGGTGGTTCTCTGAGCATTTGGTGTTCGTAGCTTGCAAGGGGTCCATTCTATATGCTTTTGAACCTGTGCCAGATATTTCCCTCAAAAGCACTTTTCTGGCTTGACCTTAGTACTGTTGGGTTTGCACTGCCACAGTGGCACTGGTTCTGCTGAGCACATTGCACCAGTTTTGCTAGGCTTGCAAAAATGCCCCCCCCCTTCAGATTCTACTGTGGAGATTCTTGGGGACTTTGATTATGTTCTGCTGGGCTTCCATTGTCCTTGTTTTGTTTTGGGTTTTTTTGCTGTTTCCTCATTGGAAACAATGGAGAATGGTGGCACCTTCTTTGGGGGGCTGCAACTTAGAACCCATCTTAAAACCTATTCTAGCTTTGTAATTATATCTAAATTTTAAAAATCTAACATTTCCAACATCATTTTATTTAGCATAGTATACAGTGCAATCTTATGCAGTTACTTCATTCTAAACCCATAATGAAATAATGAGAAAGGAGTAATTCTGAATAGGATTACACAGATAATTGAACAAATTATATTTTATACAGTCCAACCGGGGACCCACAAGAAACTTGTGGGAGCAGCTGTCCCATTCCCCCCACCTTTGCTTCCTCCCCTTTCACCCTTCTTCTTTCAATCTCTCACTCTTTTTCAGGTTTTAGAAGATTCAGTCCTGCCACCATCTACTCACACAGTCAGCTGGAATCAGCATGGAAAGACAATTGATTAGCCACAACAGTCTCTCCCAGTTTGGTGTAGTGGTTAAGTGTGCGGACTCTAATCTGGGAGAACCGGGTTTGATTCCCCACTCCTCCACTTGCGCCTGGCTGGATGACCTTGGGCAAGCCAAAACTCTGGCACAGCTGTTCTTGAAAAAGAGAAATTTCTGTCAAGAGTTCTCTCAGCCCCACCTACCTCACAGGGTGTCTGTTGTGGGGAGGGGAAGAGAAAGGAGTTTATAAGCCGCTCTGAGACACCTTTGGGCAGTGAAGGGCAGGGTATAAATCCAATCTCTTCTCTTCTTCTTCTCTTCTCTTCTTTCTAGCTTTCTTCAGTTGAGCCAATAGGATTTCTCCAGGAGCATCCTGCCTGGATGCTGAGTGGTCAATTCATTCCTTTTCAAACCTTGCTGGCTATGATGGAAAACAAGTGGGCAGGGGTGTCACCAATTTATGAAGCCATAGAGGAAATGAGGAGCACATGGATGGAGCTGGGCCACCGTGGTTGCAGGTTTATTTAATTAGAAAATACTGGACATTTTTATGCAGGGTATTTTCTCAGTTTGTTTACTGGACAGAATGGGCAAATACTGGACTGTTCAGTTCAAAACTGGACACCTGGCAACCCTATTCTCCACATATGTTTATCAGCCCTAAATGGCAGAGGAGTCAACAGTGTGTTCAGGTTTAAGCTGTTTAATCAGATTTCAAGAGCAGCTTCATTTAACCAGATCTCAGAAGCTAAAGTCACAGACCAATTCCCCACAACAGCTGCTTTGCGCTCGCTCTTCTCTTTGCCCCGATGGTACATGTCAATTTCCCACTGTAAGCCACGGGGCCGCATTTTGACCCGCGGCTTCGCCCGATTTCTCCCGCGGTTTTGTGATCCTGTTTTTTGAGGATTACAAAACCACAGGAAAAATCAGGTGAAGCAGCGGGTCAAAATGCAGCCATGCGGCTTCCAGTGGGAAATTGACATGTACCATCGGGGGAAAGAGAGGAGCGAGCGCAGAGCAGCAGCTGTGGGAAATCGGTCAGAGTGATCAGAAGAGCAGAGAACTGGGATATATTGGCAATGCTTGCTTAGCAAAAACAAAAGTCCAGGCTAACAACAGCCTACCTTCTGGCAACTGCAAGCTTCATTTGAGGCCCTTCTCTGAGGGGAAAAGCTAATCACCCTATCATATACTCTTTCATTGCAGAAACATACAAAACATGAGTCTTGAATTAAGTCTTTGTTACCTTGCTGTCTGGGAAAGGGGGAATTATGATCAGTTTAGCAGCCTTTTGGGTCTGGAATCACATGGGTTTACAATAACTATTGTGTAGATCCCAGATTCCATTTAAAATAACTTTTTCTTTTCAGTTTTGATAGATGTGGTGGAAACTTGAAAAGAGAATTGCAATCTGCTCCTAAAGGCATAGCTAAGAATGCCAATATATCGAATGCGTCTTTGTTTTATTATAGTTACTCTCACAGTTTGTTCTAGCAAAACCTACTTTTTTGTAAACAGTCAAGGCAGTCAGTATTTATTTGCATGCTTTTTGGATAACAGTTCTGATGGCACTTATAAAATTAAATGCTTTTTAAAAACACACACAATGGGCATTTCAACAAAGGTTTTCTAACATAGGTAGGGTGTCATTAGATAACAGCAGGAAGTTAATTACTTGGAAGAATTGTGCTACATCTTTTTACAAGTACAGAGTCTCCTGGATCATTTTCAGCATCGTCTACCCTAGATGAGTTGCTTACAGGTTTTCATTGTAACCATTTGGTTTTTGTATTAATTGTCTTGGGAAGCTTACAATTGTTGCCAACAGGCTGTTGACAAATGGCTGACTATAAATATTCCATATGGCTTCGCTCACCTGTAAGTATTCATTTTAAATTTGTAAGACAAGTGCACAAATGAAAAGGAAAAAACCTTGTTTGCTGAATGAACAGGACAATCTTGGCATTCTACTTATTTTTGCTACTCCAGACACAAAAATTCATTTATTACATGGTGCAGTTTTTTTCTTTAGAATATCTTGACAGAAAAATATATTTTGTACACCTACCTTCTGCTTAAATTAGCAGTGATTTTTTTCTATTGTCTATGTATTTGTGTTCTCATTTTATCCAAGAATACAGACATCATCAATATATCTAATTCTCAACATGGCCAAATCTGTGGCACTTAAATCTAGAGAGTGGGGCCATGAACAAGCAAGACAAATCTTTCTTTAAAAGAAAAGCACCCCAAATTTGCAAGAAAATCTAAAATCTACAAAAAAGCGTGGGGGGGGCACAACAGTAAAAGCAGCACCTGTAGCTTTAAGGAACAAATGCCATTAGTGGCCATTGTTTGCAACTACAATGGTATTGCCAGCCTTCAAGTCTTGGTTTCTATTAGTAAAAGTCAGAAGGAGGGGGCAGAGTACTTTCCTTTAAGAGAAGACTCATTGGGGGCATGCCCAGCAGCAACCACTGGATGATTTGCTACCATGCAACTTGCATGACTTACCCTGCTTGGTACTGTTCAACAGCAGCCACACCAGGAAACCAGTGTTGTGTAATAGTTAGAGTTTCAGACTGGGATTTGGGAGTAAAAGGTAAAGGTTTTCCTTGCTTGAAAGCTAGTCGAATCTGACTCTAGGGTGCGGTGCTCATCTTTGTTTCCAAGCCGAAGAGCCAGCGCTGACCAAAGGCATTTCCGTGGTCATGTGGCCAGCATGACTAAACGCCGAGGCACATGGAACACTGTTACCTTCCCACCGAAGTGGTACCTATTTATCTACTTGCAATTTCTTGCTTTCGAACTTCTAGGTTGGCAGGAGCTGGGGCCAGAGATGGGAACTCGCTCTGTCACGTGGCACTAGGGTCTCGAACTGCCAAGCTACAGACCTTCCGTTCTGCAGCTCAGCTTCTTAACCTCTGAGCAACCATGGTTCAAATCCCAGGTTCAAATACCATGGAAGTTCAAGGCTTAACTTACCTCAGGGGTTTTATGGGGATAAAATTGAGGAGAGGAGAATGATGTAAGCTGCTTTGGATCCCTGTTGTGGAGAAAGGCAAAGCATAACTGGAGTAAATAATAAATACAGTTTACAACAGAGGGCAGATAAAATGTAAGCTAGATACTTAAATGCAGACGACAGAGCCATAAACAAACAAGAAAGATTTTCTGCAATCCTGAAAGCCAAAGTCTGCAGAAAAATCTGGGCTTAACTATTAGGAAATGACAGTAAATGATAAAAGCAGCAAATGTAGTAAATGATAGGTGCACCACCTGTAGCTTTAAGAAATTAATGTTCTTTAGGCAATCACACAGGCTTGCTAGCAATATTGCAACATGTACAGAAACTGTATAAGAGAGGCCAACATTTATTAATTCCCATATCATAGATACAGGGGGCTCTTGGGAAAAGATAGTGACCTGCCCTAAAGTCAACAGCTGAATTTATAAAAGTGATCTGAACCAAGGACTTCTCCATTCATAACACAATTTCTTAGCCACTATACTAGCTGTACATGTTTTTTTCAGAAATATGGCTACTTTCATATATAGGAATGTATAAAGCATTTGGCTATATGATTCAGTTTTACACCAGGTTTACACAACTTGCAAATGATGCATGTTTTTGCAAGTTTAGAGAATGGGCTATGAATTGACTGTCCCTGCAGTAAAGTGTCAGGTATCCTTGATCCCATTCAGAATGAGTTAACCAATATTGTGACTATTAGCATGGCAGGTCACTGGTTGCTTCAGATTATTTCAGCTAAGTACTTCCAATAGCAGTGGCCCACAGTTGAGAGTAAAAATGTAGTGTGGTCATGATCTGGTTTGTGACAGTTTTCTAGTGCCTAATCCATACAACATAGTATATGCATCAGAATGCTAGGACAGAGTGGGAAATCACATAGCCATTTGTAAATTATTTGAGTTTGTTCAGAGCCTGGTAATATCCCTTAAATATGTGTTTTTAATTGCATTCTTACTCATCCATGAAACACCCAAAGGGTATCCACTAATGGGTATAAAGTGCATCCTGTTAATGTGTTGCCTCCAACACCCGCATTGACTTGGCATGCAGAGGCATTGACTGAGTACGTTCATCACACTGAGCATACCAAATAAATTTTTCAGGCGTGCTTTATTTGTGGGCTAAATCTTTAATGAATCATGCATGTTAAGATGTTTAATTTAAGAGTTAACTAGGAAAAAAACCATTATAAAAATAACTGATGTTGAGACAAGTCTCATATGAGTCCCAGATTATTTGCTTATACATAGCAATTATATCGTCCAGACCGTTGCCCAGAATACAAATAAATTAAGCTATTATCTAGAGAGGTGACTGTTAAATGGAGTAACTTGAATATCAGATGATGTATTCCATTGCAGTTCTATTTAGCAGGAAACATAGCAGTAGGGTCAAATATATTGAAATGCCTGTTGCTGAATAACAAAGAAGAGTATGACAGCCGTCCATTCTGTTCATGTGAAATGTTTCTTTTGGCTTCACTGCTTCCTCAGAGTTTGCTTATAAGCACTGATGAAGCAGGTCAGGTAGGCAGAATGTCGACCTCTGCTCTTTAATGGGGCGGGAAAGCTTTGGCTTTATTCAAAATTCATTGGATATTTTGTCTGAATTTTTAATCTTCTTGTGTGCTTAACATTTTGAAGAAGAAGAGGAGGAGGAGGAGGAGATTGGATTTATACCCTGCCCTTCACTCAGAGTCTCAGAGTCTCAGAGCGGCTTACAACCCTCTCTTTCCCTCCCCACAACAGACACCCTGTGGGGTAGGTGGAGCTAAGAGAGCTCTTTCCAGAGCTGTCCTTGAGAGAACAGCTCTGACCAGAACTATGGCTTGCCCAAGGTCATCCAGCAGCTGCAAGTGGAGGAGTGGGGAATCAAACCCGGTTCTCCCAGATTAGAGTCCACGCACTTAACCACTACACCAAACTGGCAGAAGCTACCAAAAATTTCATTAGCCTTACAAAAAACCCGCTTCTTTCTTGCCTTGAAATCCCTCTAGGATACGTGCTTAGTGTTTGGTCTAAGCACGTATTTCCAAATCCCTCTTAGAATTTTGCTTTGGGTGAAAGTAGAAAGCAACAGTAGCTTGTGAAGCACTATATGGCAAAACAGAGATTCTTCCTCTTGGCTGACTATATGCTCACATCTCATCAACCCTCAGTGAGCTGTAAAAAGCAGTACATGTGGCCACTTGGCATGACTTTGTCAGACAACAGCCACATCACCTACTTCAGACCTTGAATCTCTTTCTTTCTCTTTAATATGGAGCAGCTCCATCATTACAGCTACATAGGGAAGTAAATATCTATACAAATCCGCATTTCTCCAAAAGCCCCATTCACCCAGTTTCTTTTCTTCCAAAGGGGTAAGGAGGAACCTCACAAGCAAGGTCTCTCCAGGGATCCACCATCACAGTTCTTCTCCTGGCTCATATTATTATTTCCCTCACCTGTCTGCAGTGATGAGACTACTTTGTGAGGGTATCTGACATCTAACGGCTTTTTCTCATGTTACAAAACATGGCAGATGAGAAACTACAAGTTCCTGTTTCATATGTCTATTGCAAAGGAGGAACTCTCCTGAGGAGGTCTGACATCTAAGAGCTTTTTCTCATGTTACAAAACATGGAAGATGAGAAACGACAAGTGAGTTCCACTTCCTGTTTCATATGACTATTGCAAAGGAGGAACTCTCCTGAGGAGCTTGCGAGCAACAGATTTGGAAGCAGCTTGTGTTATCTCCCCACAGGGAATATGTGCACGTTCTCCCTTTACATATAACAGCAGAAAACATGAACATGTGAGTCAATCTTCCTCTGTGCAAAAGAGCCCTGGAATGCAGCTGGAATACTCTTGCACTGTCACAAATGATTACATTAAAAGGGGGGAAAAGCTTTTGTATAATAAAAACACCCCCTCTGCCATGATTGATGCACTGACATGCTAAAGAAGTTGCCAAATGCATGGCAAAGGGCAAGACTGCTACAGCATAAGCTGAGCTAACCACTCTGGGATTTATTGCTGTGATTAATCAGGAGCTGGCTTAGAGGCCAGCTCCGAAGCATAGGGCAGTTCCCTCCTGAGATTCTACTCCTTCCTCCCATGCTCCTGCTTCAAGCTCAGACTTGCATAAACATTTTAATATTGCATGAGGTTGTCTAAGCATGAACAATCATGCAAATGTTAAAACCATGGAATACAAGAAGGCTCCTAGAAAGAAGCCACTGCTTGTGGAACTTTCCCACCAGCTAAGATCCCAAGAGTTGAATTTCAGCCTCCAACAAGCTGGACAGAAAGAAAGGTTCTTCACTCCTTCTCCCTCATAAACATCTCAGCGTGGAGAAAGGAAAATACTGTCTCTAAAGCATTCAACCTGTATTGGAGAGAACAGCCTTGGGAACCTAGTCTCTGAGAAAGGAAACTGTAGAATTACCATTGAAGTTCATCAACTGGAGAACTGAACTCACATGGCTGGTTTCCATAACAGTGCACAGTTGCCAGCTGCCAAATCCTTGCAACATTATCTGCACAGCCTCTGCTGAAGGTGACTGAGCTTTCAGAATGAGACCAGAACACAGAAGGAAGAGAATGGTTCTTCCATTTCCTTGTACCTTATCTGTCGGGTCAGGTTTTGCCCCAGGAAAATGGCTGGCAAGGGTCACAACAAAAAAGTGTAAAATTATGTGCTTTCCAAAGCAACGTTCAGGGCTATGAGAGAATAGTGGAAGTAGAGTGGAACAGCTATTGCTCTGTGATTTAGAATCTGGGGACCACGGGTCTGTGATTTCCTCATTAACAGTATCCTCATTGCAAGCTCTTCTTTTCCCCCCATACATTCTGAAAAGAAGTATGACCAACAATAAACACCTGTGCCAATGCAGCAAGTTTGAGGATTAGGCTAGGTGAAATGATTTAAGATTTATAAACTGCCATTGGGCTTACAAAATTGTTGATCCAAGAGTTCTGTTGATCTTCCAGATATCTCAGGGGTCCATAAGCTTTGTCAGAGTGAGCCACTTTGGCACCATGATACTAAATTCACTTTATATTAAGTTGCACAAACAGTAGTACAGTCAAAGTAACATCTTTATGAAGGCAAGCAGAGCAGAGCTCTGTACTTTAGCTCTTTTGAGCCTCCTCAGGGATTTTCCCACATTATAATTTCTGATATAGAGATAAACTTTTATAAAAAGGTGTTTGCCCGTATCAGTTGAAGTCAAGGGAGAGTGTCCCTTTTGTTGTGACAGTACTGAATGTATAGTTGCAGCTTGAGTCAACTGAACACATTTGTTTCCTAAAGGGAACTTCTCACAGTTGAAGTTCCATTAATTCATTATTTCAGATGATGAAATCTGAGTCTGGCTGAGTTAAAGAGGTTATTTTCTCAAAACACCTGTTGACTTCTTAACATGATCCTGTGATCCTGGGAATTCTCTGAGAAGTTTTACTCCAGGTCAGACTGCCTAATGAATAAAGCTTGTGTGTGTGTGTGTGTGTGTGTGTGTGTGTGTAAGGGAGTTTAAAGGTTATTCATCTGTGTCATAGCTTGTTTATATTTGAATCATCTGAGGGTTTTTTAATCTTCTTTCATTTTCTATAAATATGGTGTAGGCTCCTTGATCTTTTCTGTGTGCTATATGAATGAAAGGTGCTATCTGTGATAGGAGTAGGGGGCTATGCTTCAAAATCTACAAAAAGCAGAACTGGGCTAGATTATTTCCAAGGACTCCAGAAATCTCATGATTGCATAATGATGGTTATGCTCACAAGTCACAACTAGCTGAATAAATACCTGGAAAATACTGGAAAAAATGGTCTAAACCTAACAGCTGACTGGCAGGGAGTGAAATTGACCAGTGGAAGTCCCTGCTGACTGGGGGAAGGAAGGGAAGGCATTTAAGCATAATTTCTCACCCTCCCTTCCCTCCTGGTGAGTATATCAAACCCTTGGAAATACCAAATATTCCCCAAATCTCAATACTATTGGTACTCAGGAAATTCAGTATTTACTGATATTTTTCAGGTCTGATATACCTGAATTGGACAAAAATACATTTTTTTTCATTGCACACCCCTACTCACAACCATAGGCCATCATGCTATTGATGACAGTTCTGCAGATTGCACTCTCTAAAGTCCTGCCCTTTAAAGTCTTCCACACTTTGGGAATATGTGCAGCCAACTGTAGGCTTTATTGCAATTAGGCAAAAAGCTTTAGAGGGTTCTATGAAAAAAGCCCACAAGAAAAAAAGCCCATGGAAAAAAGCCCACAGAAATAAACGCACAGGAAAAATGCCCATGTGAAAAAATGCCCATGTGGAAAAATGCCCATGTGGAAAAATGCCCACACAGTAGGGCTGCCAAGCCGCGGCGGGGAATCCGTGCATCTTCACAGGATCCCTGCCGCGGGGGACAGCGATATGTGTTGCACCACCTTCGCCAGGATGTGACACTACGTGTCGCTCTGGCAACGGGGCTGTTTGCTCGCCCGGTCCCGGCTTTAAAGGAGCCCCGCGCGCTCTGGGCTGCAGGCAGGCGCTGCCGAGTGGCCCGGGCGCAGGAGGAGGGGGCGTCCATCCTGAGCGGCTCCTTTAAAGCCGGGACCGGGCGAGCGAGCAGGCGCCTTCGGACTCTCCCCCTCGCTGCGCTCCGGCCGCTCTTCTGCCACCTCCTGCGCCTCAGCGTGGCTGACTGGGGGGGGGCGAAGAGAGGCGGGCTGGCGTGTCGCTGCTGATCCCAACTGCGCCAGCCAAGCCCCCGGGGAGCAAAGGATCGGGAGGGAGGGGCCCCGCAAAACGAGTGGGGGGGGCGGGCCCCGTGGGCCCCATGCAGGCTACGGGCCTGGTGGCACCTTTAAGACCACTGAAGTTTAATTCTGGGTATAAGCTTTCATGTACGTGCACACCTCTTCACTTCTTATATCATTGCTGCTGAATTTTACTGTTTTTGTAGTTTGGTTATTATTGATTTTTGTATTACCAGTATGCTTTTCATCCTTTTAAGCAGCTTCAAGGGACACACAAAATTTTTAAATAAACTGTGCCAGAGTTATTAAAGGTGGGAGAGAGACAAGAATGTCTGAAAAGCTAGATCAAGCTCTGTAGCACCTTAAAGACCAACCAGATTTTCAGGGTGTAAGCTTTTGAGAGTCAAAGCTCCCTGAATTTAGATATTCTACTGCAGACCAACATGGTTACCCACCTGAAACTACCCAGTGCTGAAAGTCTGCTAAATTTTGTTGACATGTTAATTTTGTTAAAAGAAGTCTTGGCTTCTATGTCAGGTATCACTGAACAAAACCCTTCATGTCATGCTGTGTACTCACGTTTCCCATTGATGCCACTGAATCTGAATCAATGGTTGCCTCACAAGATCAACCCTTTGGTAACTGAAGTCTTAGGATTTCCAATTCTGGGTTGGGAAATTCCTGGAGAGCTGGGGGTGGAGCCTTGGAGAGCAAGGTTTGGTGAGGGATCAGTGGGGTGTAATGCCATAGAGTCCACATTCCAAATCAGCCATTTTCTTCAGAAGAACTGATCTCTGAGCCAGTTTGGTGTAGTGGTTAGGAGGGTGGACTCTAATCTGGGAGAACTGGGTTTGATTCCCGGATCCTCCACATGCAGCTGCTGGTGTGACCTCGGGTCAGTCATAAGTTCTTTCAGAGCTGTTCTATCATGGATAGTTCTCAAAGAGCTCTCTCAGCCCCACCTACCTCACAGGGTGTCTGTTGTGGGGAGGAGAAGGGAAAGGAGATTGCAAGCTGCTCTGAGACTCCTTCGGGTAGTGAAGGGCAGGGTATAAATCCAATCTCTTCCTCTTCTTCTCCTCTGTTGCCTGGAGATCAGTAATAATTCTGGGAGATCTCCAGGCCCCACCTGGAGGTTGGCAGCCATATTCACTCTGATAGTGAATAGTCCCATGATACAGCCAGACAGGCAGGATTGTCTTCTAATGAATAATGTAAATCCTTAATATGTCTACTGGGCATATACTAGCCTTGTGGGTCTCTGAGTCCAAGACTCAACCTACCTGCACTGCCTAGCTTCATCACGCAAAGGGCTCTTCAAATGTGCTTCTGAATTAAACACACAGGAAATAATTGCTAGTAGTACTGCAGCCTCTTTTTCTCCTGTCATATTTCATTTTAGATAACATTGCTTGAATTTTTGTACATTATACCTTATTTTCTGTGTACTCAGCGTATGCAGTCATTACGTAGACATTATTCTAACAGCATTCAAAGGCTATCCATCCATATTGTGTTTTATTGGCCCATTGCAGATAGAGCATCTGAGGATATGTCAGCACTCTTGCAAATCTTTAGCTAAAGGTGCAAACTGTACAATGTGCCAATGCACAACTGACCCACACACTTTACGCTATTCAGTGTGCAATCTCCCTCTGTTAGCTACATTGCACATAGGTACAATTGTGAGGAAAGTTGCAGAGTGTGTGTTTGCTCTGTGTCAGGCACAATGTTGATGATGGATCAACTCACACACACCACACAGTTGCTCTCACTTCATATTAGATAACCTGAAATGTCTGCAGGTACACAAACCCATAACATTGCTCCAGACCCTGGAAAGTAATATCACTACTTATTATGTTAGGTCAATGGAGCTGCTGACAGACTGTCATATTAGCATCAAACAAATAGAGGCTATTGTAGGTGATATATAATGGAAAGTTATGAAATGAAGCAAAAGGGGAAAATGTAATGCATCCTAAAAAAAAAAAGCCCAATCATTTCTTTAGAAAAGAGAATGTTTATGTTCAGCAAATATTGACCCAGTGCTTTTTTTTAGTCATAGTAAGTTTCAGCATGAAATTTAGGAATGCACCCCCTCCTATGAAACTGAGAAAGAGTAAAAAAAGAAGAAGAAACTGAGAAAGAGTGACTGCCCATGTACCTAGTGAGCTTCATGGCTGAGTGTTTCTCCAGTCTAACACCCTAACCACTATAGCACACTGGAACCAAGATGGGGTGCTAGGATACCCATCATGGTGGGCAACCTCTTTTTCCCCAAACTCTGGCCTCCACTCCATACAGCAATGGAAGAAAAATGGAGGGATAGCATCATATGATGCTGCAACATCACTTCTGGCTGGAACCCAGAAGTGATATCACCAAATCATGCAGCACTCTAGGATTTCTGTGATCTCTATGGTCTTTACCATAGAGATTAAGGAAATCATAGACTATCATGTGGCACCATGATGTCACTTTTGCAGCATGATGTGATGCCATTTTTCCAGTCTCTGCCGCCAAACTCTCACTGCTGTACAGAGCTGGGCTGGCAATCCTAAACCAACAGCAACTATTCTCCTTCTGTTCAGTGGCTGCATATATCAGATAGTAGCCCATTGTATTTTAAGGTTTTGAAGTCTTATAAAGCTGCCTTGAGATCCTAGAAATACAGGATGTAATATTTTAGAAACAGAACTTCAGAACTAGAGTCACTACTGTTCATTGGGCAAGAAAAAACTGTTCTTGCTTCCCAAAACCCTCTACCTTTAATTTTTTTTTCTTTCACTGTTAAATTTGACTCCTCTTACACCAGGATTTTAGATTACACAATGCTAGGCCTGTACCCAGAATTTTGTTTTGTTTTGTTGGGGTTGCCCCCTGGGGAGGGTGGGGTTTGGGGAGGGGAGGGAACTCAGCCAGGTATAACGCTTCAGCCAGTGCTGCTCGAGCTACACAGGCAGGCAGACACAAGCCCGCCCGCCCATGCCACTGGCCCCCAGGAGCACTGGCGGTGTCCTGTATTTACCGGTCATGATATGAGAGAAGATGGGCAGGGAGCAAGCAAGCAGCCAGCCACAGGAACTTCTGCCTACTTGGGTGGGAGAAAGGGAGGGAGGGAGAGAAGGAAGGAGCCTCTTGCTGTCTCCCTCTCTCTTGTGTGCACAGGCCCCACCACTGCCACTGGGGCTGGGGGAGGCACAGCTGTTTGGGGAGGTGCTGACTCCTTTGGAGGGTGCCTGGTTGTTTGGGGAGGGTGCCAGGTGCACATGGGCATCCCCATGAATACAGGCCTGCACGAGGCCCTTTACGATTGTCTAGAGAATGTTGTTTTAATGTACGAAGCTGTGATGCTTTTCAGTGGAAGATTATTAAATAACCGTAGTGAAAATAGTTACATACTGAGACTGTGGTGAAATGACACCTTCACCTAATTTGTGCTCAGCCAGTGTTCAGAAGCTATCTTGGAACAGACTTGTCAGGTATGACAAAGGTGGTAGAACAAGATTCCTGAGTTAACCTTCAGCTGAAGGGCCAAATCCGACAATATATTTTGTCACAAGTTCCTACTTGACTGTTTTCTTGACTCTGATCCTCTTACAGTCAACTGGAGTATTCTGGGAGCTGGGGTCCCAAGTATGCCAGGGCCCAATTTGTGTCAGGAGCACAGTGCAGGGGAAAGTGGGACTTCAGCCTTCTTCCCACCATGCCAATATGAAAAGGTCCCTGGGGGTGTTGTTTGCCCTGTGCATGTCAGTACGAGTGGAGACCTGCAAGAGACTTGCAGGAAAGGGGCATCCCCCCTTTCCCTCCCCTCTCCCCCTACTTTTCTGCCTCTCACTCTTTCTCCATCTTGTCACCCCATCTCTTACTATCTCCTTCATGGCTGTCACTTTCTCTCTCTCTTTCTGCTCCCCTACCCAGCACTCTCTCTTTTTCTCTCTGTTTGTTCCCACCCAGGTTCCCCCTCATATCCACTCTCAGCAGCTCACCTGGGTGAGCCAGCAGAGTCTTCCCTCTTGTCCCTCTGTGGCTTGTCCCAAATTGCTCCAGGTGAGCCAGCAGTCTCCCCTCCCCTGCCACTCTCTGTGGCTTGGACAAAGTATCTCTGGGCAAGCCAGCAGAGTCTTCCTTTCTCTCCCCCCCCCCACTCTCTATGGCTCTACCTGGAGAGTAGACTCTTCTCCCCCCCCCCCACATCTTGAGCTGAGCTGTTCTGAGTGAGCCAGCAGTCTTTCCTCCCCTGCCACTATCTGTGGTTTGCCCAGAGCCAGGAGACTCTTTTCTCTCCCCCCCCCACATGTGCAGACAACACTTTTTCATTTGGGGAAGAATTTAAACTCCTCAAATGTTTTGTTAATTGTCTGATTTTGTTCAGGGCAAGTGTGTCCCCTAACTGCAAATTTAGATATCCTCGTCCCAGACTCTTCAGTCTTTCCTCATAGGGAAGGTGTTCCAGGCCCCTAATCATCTTGATTGTCCTCTTTTGTACTTTTTCCAGCTCTGTGATGTACTTGTTGAGATATGGAGATGAAAACTGTACACAGTATTCCAAATGAGGCCGCACCATAGATCTATCCAGGAGTGTTATAATATCAGCTGTTTTGTTTTCAATCCCTTTCTTAATAATCCCTAAAACAGAGTTTGCTTTTTTCACCACTGCAGCACACTGGGTTGACACTTTCATTGAGCTATCCACTATGACCCCAAGATCTTTCCCCCTCCCAGTCCAAGCAAGTTGAGACCCCATTAGCCTATACTAAATTTGAGATGTTTTTGTCCCAATGTGCATCACCCTACACTTACCAACACTGAACTTTGTAAAACGTGGGATTTCCCACCCATTAAGCTTTGTTAAGCCTAACTAGTGAATGGTTTCTATATTTTTCTTTGTTAGATTTGTATATGACATACCTATATTTTTCTCTGTACTGCCTGCATTTCATGGCCCCTTAACCCTACTGCTTTGGTTATTTCTTTTTGTTTTGGTTTGTTTTCCATATCCCTACATAACACAACAGCATAATGAAGATTTTCTCATTGCATCTGAAGGTTTTGAGCTCTAATCCACAAAAGCTTGAGACATCTCCTTTTTATTTTTGCTGCATCACCCTGGCCATTCTTCTACAGTTTGGTGCTTTGGGCATATCTATATCTATAGATATATATCTGTGCCATTGGATGTAACACCTCATGCAACTGATGAAGCATGCTCTGGAACACAGAAGGTTACACCACAATAAATCGATTATTCTATGATGCTAGAACTGTTTTTCTTGTTTTGGCTGCAGCAGACTAATGGGGCTACTCCTCTGGACTCTGATGTAACAGTTTTCACGTGTGTTCTGCCACGTCCATTCTGCTGTAGAGAAACTAGTTGCATTGGCCCTCAGTATACATCCAATGTATGCAGCCACCACAAAGCCTCTTAGCACACAGAAGCCACTCCCATTCAGTCTCTTTGGTAGCCTGCAATCAACATCAGCACCCAAGTGGTGCTCCTGAATAAATGTCTTGTATGACATCTAAGTGCATAAATAAACAGTACAAAGAACATGGGCTCAGTGAAAACAGCACTATTATATCAAGTTCCGCTTTCCCATCATTACAATGTACATTTTCCTATCACTGTTGCAAACAGCAGAACAGGGAAATTATAATTATATCAGGGCATTGACAAGCTGAACTAAACATTGCTGAGATAAAAGGCAGTTGATACAATATTGTCGTTTTCAGCTGCAGCCCCTCATTTTTTTGCAGCAAGACGTTCTGTCATAATAATATATATATTTTTCCGGACTCTGCACTACTATGTAACAAAACTTTCCATCCCTGACTCAACTACATTTACCACACATGTGATAATATAATCTTAATGTATAGTAAACAACCTTATACAGTTAGATGTATTAGGAGTTCACATCTCTGTATAGATTCAAAATTCGAACTTGAGGTATCACCTTTCTGAATCTTTTGACTACCTACATTTCCCAGGTTTATTAACAGTGCAGTGGTAATTACCTGCCATTGCTACTGCACCTTTCATCCATCAAAATGATCAAACTCTTAGCAAAATCTACAATTACACAATGCTTCTTCCACTGCTTTGAGGAGTTCAGGGAGTGCAAATAGAACAGGCTATCAGCTACCTCTGAGCTATCACTTCTCATCAGAGAAGTGAAGGCTGAGAACAGCTTTCATATATATTTGAGCTGTCCGTCTATCTTTGCATTTGGCTCAGAAGAAAAGCGTATGGAAATAAAGAGCACTCCTACTTTCTAACAACTATGCATTTTATTTGTTTACTTGTACAGAGAGGAAACATTCAGAATAAATAATTCAGTCACCACCTCTAATTTATTAGGGACATAAAAATGGCCATACTGGGCCAAATGAGAGGGTTTTTTTTGGTTTTTTTTTAAGTATCTCAGGGTTTCACAATTTGACCACAATCCAGTAAACTGTTTCAGGCAAGGTAAGAACTTGTACATGGAGAATAGAACTTGTGCAGTACAACAATCTGCTTTGAATCTCCTTAGATGTATAAAAGATACATCATGCAGCAATGTGGTGGGTGAGATGCTGTTCAAGAAATCCATGTGCCAAGCTTCACTTTGCATTATGATCCTTGGACTGGGAAGAGACTGTTTTATTTGCTGTGCATTTTCTAGAACCAAACAACATTCTGTGTCATTAACTGTTTTTTTAAAAAAGAGGCCTGTGTGCACTTCATTATAGTAAGCGTCTCTCTAGCATCTCTGTCCCCCTGGCAATCTGGAAAATTTTAAAGCTTTCCATTCTTCTACATGAGAGTTCAGAGGCCACAATGGAATTGCATGTATTATTTGAAAATTTTGCAAAAGTTGCCTATGTTTTTCTCATATAGAGCAGCTTTGGATATTTCAATAAGACATGTGACTACCTTTGCTTTTGTTTTTGTATTTCTAAATGTCCACGGAGCAAGGAAGAAGCAAACATAGTGTAGTGGGTAGAATAATGGATATTGAAGGGACCAGAGTTGCCTTCCTTAGCAAGGATAAAATTAGAGATCACAAGATATGCCTCTTGAACTCCCTAGAGGAAGGAGAGGATTAAAGTGTTATTAACAATAATAATTATAATGGATGATGAGAAAACAGAAGCATGAATCCCTTGTGCTTTCTTCATCTTGTAAAGTCTGAAACTGATCATTCAGTTTACCCAGACGCAAGATTGTGAAAAAATGAACCACAGTAGCCAAGTCCAATATAAAAAACCCCCATAGCTCATACTTTGCAGCCTGAAGTTGGTGAAAGAGTCTTACTACAGCAACTGAGGTACTGTTACTATATCAAAACGAGACCTATCTCCATGAATCTCTCAACCCTTTCTTTGACATAGATTATGCTATCCAGAGTAGTCTGTTCTGGTTCTTTTTAGAAACTCCACCACTCAGATGAGATCAGAAGCCCTTTCTACACTGCTTGTACTCCAAGAAAGTAACACATTTGATCATGGTTTTACAGAAAAATATCAGCATAGATTCAAGTTTTCTCCATAGCTGGAGGCACAGTTAAACTTCAGAAAATTGCCAGCTGCTTTAGCTGTTGAGGTGCAATTAGCGTAAAGTTTGAAGACATGGTTGTAACACCCAAAGAGGTGCAAGCTACATTCAGGTGACACTTCTGTGGTACACATTTGTAGTTTTATCAGGACTTGACAAAGGATGCTTAACACCCCAGCTAATTAAAAATGGATCAGGCTATCAGAACAAAGTTTTCTAAAGTGCTTTAATGAACATTTGCCCTTTAAAAAAAAACCCTCATGTGCTTTTCCTTCAATTTACAACAGTTCATCTAACAGTACTATTCAGTCAGTGACAGCCACATTTTTTTCAGTGCTACTTTAAAAGGAGTATTAAAATAAAGCAAAAAGCACCATTTATTGCTTTCAGCATCGAGGAGAAAAGGTACAAACAAATTTGAAAAATGTACTTTAAACTAACTTTATTTTACCAGATAATGTATCTGTGCTTTCCCATCTCCATTAAACCTTTCTTGTAAGCAGAACGTGAGAGCATTTCAAGCACTTCTTTTGTGTGCAAGTTCTTCTGCTGAAAACCTTTGAGGCTTAATCGTACTTACTGCTGTGAGTCTGTGACGCTACGTGGTGTCTGTCATCTGGCCTTCAAATCTCAAACTGGAGAGAAATCTGATGTCTTTAAAGTCCCAGGGTTTAAGAAACCTCAGTGATGAGGAGCCGCTTTCTCTATCTTCTCAGTTCTTGTCTTAGAATTGCTTGGTGTGGGTGGAAAAATGAAGGGGCACATGATCCATTGGTTCCATAGTTAAAGGGGAAGACAATGCAGGGCTCCTCCATAAGGAATTCCAGACTCCCTCCTTGGATTTCATTTTTAAGTGAACATAAGGTACTGCTTCATAGAGAGTCTGACCATTGGTCCAGCGAAACAAGAATAATCTCCTTTGTTAGTCACTCTCCCCTTCTCAGGTGTTCTTTCCTGCTAATGATGACCCTTTTTAGCTGAAGATGCTGGCTGGGAGTAAATCTGAAATAATCTAGATCTACAGTATGTGCTATACCACAGAACTATGGCTCATTCCATGGCACCACTGCTGGGTTCAGCTCCCACAAACATAAAATAATCTACAAATGCATACACAATTTCCTCACAGGAGTAATTCTGTATGAGAACCTCCCTTACACTCAATTCAGACACTGGTTCTTCAAGGCCAGTGCTATCTTGTTCTAACCGGCTGCAGCTCTGAAAGATCTTTCCCAGCCCAGCTACTTTAACTTTTTTTTCAATTGGACATGCCCAATATAAGGGAAAGAACAGGAATAATTCTACACAAATTGCTCAAAATTCTACACAAGTATTCTGCACAAACTGTTCAAAAAGAAGTAAAACTACTTGCTTCTAGCATTCTGAACAAAGAATGCTACTTTACTGTGGTAACTGACAGATGCTGACTTTTATAAAATTAATTGTACGTGTATTAAGATGATGACATTGTTACTTTAGAATGCTAAAGTAAACTGTTAGGACTACTTGCAGTGTCTTCTCCCATATAACCCTAGATTCCCCTTTGCCCCAAATTTCTGACTGCAGGTTTTCTGATACTGGTTCGATGTTCTACCTGAACATTGAGGTCATCAAAATGACATTGTGAGAAAGCTGTCATCCATGGGAATCATGGACTTTAAAAAAAACATCAAAATTCAGAAACATTGCTTCATTATCTCATTGTTTTTGTTTTGAGTAATAAACCCCTGTTTATTGGTGCTACAAAACACAGAACTACATGTACTGTTCACATAGTTAACAACATGAAAATATCTCCTGTGTTGTAAATGTTATTTGGAAGAAACCCATCCTTAGTGTCTTCATGAAACCAAGAATTCTGCACTGCATAGTAAGCAGTCCAGTGACTGGATACATGATCACATACCCTGGTTTTAACGCCAGAAGCCACTAATCTTGGAAGGGGCTCTCTTTCTTTTAACTTACTTCATTCTCTGATCTACTTTTTAAAGCATATAAATAAATCTGGAACTGAAGTGAGCTCATAAATTATAACTCTAGGATCACTTTGGTGAGATAGTTGACCTTGGGGCCAGTTCTTTAGCAAATAAAAAGCTACATTGCTACAGGCTGACCTAGGCATTTATAAAATTAAAAACAACATCCTTTCTAAAGGATATAAGACGTAGTCTTACTTCTCTGCTATTCCTTAGCTATTTGAGTATTCTCAGTAAAAAGTTCATTTCAGTAATGGAAATTTCTGCCCTTCCTGTCAGAATTTGTTACTTGGCAAAACCACTAACTAAGTAAAAACTTGTACAAAAATGGGGTTTTGTGATAGGTGCCTGTTATGCTTTGCAGAACAACTGCTTTGAATGGAAGAGTGGGAGGAGGAGTCAGGTTTTTTGTTGCACGTTCCGTAACAGCTACTGACAGGTAGAAAGTGGTTGAGGGCAAAGCCAGATCTCTTGGCACTCACTCAAAACGATGTCTAGAAGCACAGAAATGGCAAAGACGTGGGCAGAGGAGGAAAACTGAGTAAGAGGCTGTAGGAAAATGGTATATAAACAGACGGACATTATACCTCTCTGTATAATGATGAGAGGTTTCACAATATATTGTTGCAGGACATTTTTCAAAGCTATTGTGCAGCTTACAGCCCATTGATATTAAGCATGCTTACTTGGAAATAAGCCCTACCAAGTTCAGTGGGACATACTTCCTAATAAATATGTTTAGTATTGCTGACTATAGTCTTTATATGACTGGCTATAGGATTCTACTTGCTTTGATAGAAACCAGCAATGTGATATCCTGTGATTCTTCTCAAAAGGTATTTAGATCCTCCCCCCCCACATGACAAAGCCCATCCTCTCATTATCACGAGAGAATTTGGCCTGCATGTAGATACAGTCTTATTAAATGTATTTAGTCCCAAAGTTTTCTAACTGCTCCCTCTGAATTACAGCAAAGAGTTCTAAGATGTTGAAGGGGCAGGAAATGTAGAATACTGATTGTGTAAACTGACATGAGGGGAAGAGGCAGCAGGCCAGAAGTAGAAGTCCCTGAAAGCACCTTCAGAAAGTCCCTTCTTCTACACATCTATTACAGGCTCATGGAGGATAAGGGGTGATGCAGCAGAAGGAAACTCACAGAGACCAAGTCTTTGGTAAAAACGTGGCCACAGCTTTTTGTTTAACAAACAAACAAATAAATAAATAAATAAATTTTATTGAATACAGTTGAAGGAGCACTAACATAGCATGAGGAGGGATCCAACATCGGGCAACACATCTGCCGTCTGATAACCACAGCCCCAGCCTGCCTGCTGGGGGATACAACCATGGAGTGGCAAGACCCGGGATCCATGTGGGCAGTGGCCACTATCTGGTCCTCTTGTCAGCTGGTGATGGAAACCAGCTGGCGGCCCCCGTGCTGGGCATGCAGCTGAATGGCCCTTCAAGGGAGTCCCCAAACCAGGGGAGGTGGGCATGCAGGCACAGCATTCCCCCAAAAGGATCCATCCCAGTGCCCCAAACCCCCACAGAGCATGATGGCCCCACACCCTGCTCCTGCCAACACTCCTAATCCAGCAGACCATCCCAAATACTGTGTAGCCAAATGTCTGTGTCCCACTCTGAGAGGTGCACCCCATCTGATCCAAAGAGGGCAGCCTGTCTGAACATAATGTCCGGGTGTGTACCAGTGTTCCCTCTAAGCTGAGTTAGTGTGGGCTAGCTCACAGTTTTTGAGCCTCCGGCTCACACATTTTTATCTTAGCTCAGGAAGGAGGGCTCCAGAGCAAACTAATTTATGCCGTAGCCAAATTGCTCGCTCACAACTTTAATGCCAGGAGCTCACAAAGTAGAATTTTAGCTCACAAGACTCCACAGCATAGAGGGAACACTGGTGTGTACTGACCTATCCCCCAAAAGTTTCCACAACTGAGATGCAGCCTTGCAGACCTTCTGTCTGGCTAAGTCCACTTTATCAGGGGAGATTGCCCTGCGTCATTTATGATGCTCCAACAGTCCTGACCACAACAGTTTTGTACCAGGGTGTCTAGAAGGCAGAGTCTCAAGGTCACTGGCTAATATGACACCTTTCTGGGCCGGGAAGTCATTCTCACTGAGGAAGAGGATGATGACATCTGGTGGGCCTCAATGGAATACTCAGTCTGATATGATAGAGAGAAGGGTGGGCCCTTTGTGTCCCATCCAGGGGACATGTAGACAGTTGCTGAGGCTCAGATTGCTGTCCCAGCCAGAACAAGCGATGTATACACCGGCCAGGAAAACAATGCTGTGCCCAGAAATCCAAACAAAACAACAACCAGGGTGCAGGCAAGAGCTGCAGGCTCTCCCTGAATATATCCTGACTAACTGATGCATGCCAGCACATGGCCACTGGCTAGCTCATGCGGCCCTTTAAATCCCCACCAGAAACAAAAACACAGGAACACTTGCAGCTCGATAAGAAATTGCCCACTTTGCTTTTTGATGGGTTGGGGCAAGTGGTCACCCTCCGAAAGAAGCTCTGAGTGTGCTCCAAACCCCAAGCACTTGAGGCAGAACTGAAGACAAGCTGGCTGCAGCACAGGGCTTAAGTAGCTAAGGAGGGCATCCAAGCCCTACCCCTCAGGGCTGCCTCATCTGATACAGCTGTCCAGCCCAGATGCAGCTGGTCCTGCCCCTGCATAGCCTGCAGGCTGCATGAGGCTGCTGGACTACCTCCTCCCTTGCCTTGCTTCCCCTCCTGATCTGCAGAAGATGGTGACTGGTGTGTCGTTGCTGTACTTCAAAGTACAGGAACTCTGCTGTTTGTTGTATCCTGTCACTGTCCTACTCCAGCATCTGAAATCTGCCAAGTGCAGTCAACTTGAATACATGAAACTTGAATAAATGGTGGGAAGCTCCAGTCAAGAGGTACATCCTTCCCCTGCCTTCATCTCCCCCTCCCTTGTTTTTAAGGGAGCCTCTTTTCTCCATTCTTCTGCCCCATATCTGACCCTTTCTGAGATCTCACTTTGCTGCCCTGAGTAACTTAGAGAAATAGTGGGATAACAATATAACTAGGCCTGCCAAATCTCGGTGGGGGATCTGCATGTCTTCACAGAATCCTTGCCATGGGGATGGCGAGATGCGTTGCACTGCCGTCACCAGGACATGACGCTATGCGTTGCTCTGGCAACGGGGCTCTTTGGAGCCCCATTGCCAGAGTGACGCGTAGCGTCAGATCCTGGAGACGGCGGGTGCAACGGGTCTCGCTGTCCCTACGGCAAGGATTCTGTGAAGAGCTACAATCCCCCGCCGCGACTTGGCAACTCTAAATATAACTGAAAGATAATAATCCCCCCCACTGCCCCTATATTTTCTGGATTTGACTGGAAATATTTGTCCGTTGTCTTTTTCTGCCTTAAATTCATGGTAAACAGTGATTATATATCACTGTATTGTTGATTATATATCACTGTATTGTGGAGCCAAATGGTAACAGTAAGTACAGTGCACACTGCAGCAGTTAAAATAATTTACATGAATGTGACATCACTGGCCTATTTAGCTTTCTGTGGATTGTCACTGAGTCACATCTCCATTTTAAACCTCAGTCTGGGGGTCTGCCTTGTCTCCCATGCATATTAGCAGCAAAATTGCAGAAGCTCATTTTGTTGTTCACCACTGCATTCAGAGTTGTTATGCAATGATTCTGCAGCAGCAGAAACATATCTGTTTTGCCACCGTTTTATAGAAACAGTCTGGTTTGCCCTTTTTTATTTGGGCTTTCATTATTCATGTGAGTCACAGCTTTTGATGGATGGAATCCAATTTGCTAAAACTCTATTAGCCCTTTGCTATGAATTATAGAGGGACATCTAAGATTAAGTAGCTTCTGGGGACTGACAACATAAAAGCTATTAAAACTAAACCAAACTATTGTAGGTTAAATTGATACAGAAGGGACAAATTCTCTACGTAGGTATATGAACAGTGTGAATATGTGGCCATGGCTAAGTAGTTTTTCATGGTGTTTTCAGGTCTGCGTAAATAAAATTTCATGGAAGAAAGAAGGTGTATTAAAAATTATGGTGTGTGTGTGTGTGTGTGTGTGGTGGTACTCATCAGTCTTGCATACTGGTACCTTTTAGGGGGGAACCTCCCAAGTCCTGAGGGAGGAATTTGGTGAAATCAGTACATCCTTATATATGAGTACTGGCACCTTTTTAAAAAACAACAATAAAACACTGATGGTTACCCAATAAATACAATAAAGGTTATGCTGAAAGTACATATTACACATGCATATTTCTCCTGAAGTTTACTTTAAAGAACTGAAGCACTCTCAGTAGTGGAGACTGTAGACTTGAGCAGATGGCCAGTGGGAGAAGGGCATTTCCCCCTACAAAATAGTCCTTCCTCAGTTGTTTCTCTAGCGAGAAAACCTGTACATTGGTGTTATTGGCACTGAGATTCTCTGTGTCTGCCGTTGTCTTTCTTAAAGACAATTCTGAAGCATCACCTCCATCTCTGAATCATTCTATCTCCTTGCCTGACCAACCTTCTTTTTTTTTTACCTCTCTCCATTGTTGTTTTGTCTTGCATGTCCTAAATCTACTTTTGACACTGAGAATGAGGAGTTTAACATGCTTATAGGAGCTGCTACATCATATTCTGTTACTATGCATTTGAATGGAGTATCCTGAAACTATAAGGGGTTCAAAATGCAACTGAGTCTACTGGCAAGGATCATATAAAATAAAATCTTTGCAACATCATTGGTTATCAGTTTGTTTCTGAGGTCAGTAAGTGCTAATTTTAAATATAACTGATTTATATGTGCTTACCTCCTGGGGATGGTGTTCTTGCCATCCAGGGTTTGAATCAGATATAAGACATTGTCAAAGACAATTCCTATGTCAATAGAACTTCTTCTCCAGGAAGATTTCTTCTGCCCTTTTCTTAACCATGTTCCTTTGACAAATTGAACCTATCCTTTATGGCTTTGGGGGTTCTTGGCTGGTTTTAATGGTTATTAATGTTTACGCTGTTCTTTTGCTTTTTATTAATCTGGATGTTTGTTTCTGTTGTTTCTGATCATTTTTGCAAAATTTCTGCTGATGTTTATTTTTTTTAATTATAGGCTTTAACTGTTTTGTTAATTTATGTATTGGCCATCTTGTCAATGGATTCATATAAATATTTCAATAAATGTTTTGTGGTCTGATTCCTAAAAGGTTTCTGTTAATTCTGTCATGGATTTGGTTGTTTGTTGTCCATGAAGAAGCAAATGCTGTCTCATGAGAATAGAAAAGTAATATGATGTGACATTTTCTCAACGGTATGAGATGTTAACGGGACAGAATACATAAACACTAGTGTTCTGCTACAGCAGACACAGATGTAAAGTAAATTTAAAAGGAGCTGGTTAAAGGGAACTGAGGAAGAAAAGATGTAGCTTGTACTTGAAATAGTGGGGAACTGCATAAAATGTGAATAACATCTTGGTAGAATTTTGTGGCTAACTTCATAATGTACATTCCATGGACAGGTTCCACTCTTGTGAGTATTCAACTTTTAAAAAAAGATGTTGAAGTTGTAAGCAGTTCAGGAATGCAATGACAGTGAGCATAAAATGATCAAGATGAATATGCATATAAATTGGGGCTTTCAGGAAACATTTTGCCTCCTGAAACATTGTTTTCATCCCAAAACATTTAACTAAGCCAGCATTTGACACAACCCTATGCCTGGAGGAACAATCTAGATTTTTCTTTGTGATTAATTATCAGAAGCATCTGCAAAGCTACAACAACACTGGTCTGCTTTGCTAAATACTTTGATCCTTAACAGAAAGATACCATTTATTGAAAAAAATCTCATAAGCCTTTCAGTCTGTTTCTCCTGCTGCATGCAATAATGAATACATTTTCCTTCTATATCATCAATAAATGGCTCATTATTTAATTTATTTTGTAGACGTATCTTGGGGAACTTATTTGGACCAGGGAAAAGAAAAATGTATTACTGGGTGCTTTTCTATTATTTGTTGAAGCCAGTTCAGTCAGTCAGCATTATCCCTTGGCCACAAAACATAATGCTAAATAATGAGGCTTTTAAGTCCTGATTCAGAAAGGTGATGTGGGCCAGGGTAGACTTCTAAAATTTTGTTAGCTGCAGCCAGACTGCTTGGATGCAGTCAAAAGTCAAATGAAGCCCACTGGGCAGAGGTTTGTTCAGCTTATGTCTATTAACATGTAGGAATGTAATCAGGGCTGTAATTGGGGTGACAGCAGGAGAAGTGAGAGTGAGATCTGGAAAAAGCTTTTCATTGTACTTGTGGGAAGGCAGAATCATGGGTATTCTCCACTGCTTGCAGTTTTTCTTGGGGCAGAGGTCAAGAACAATAAGAAAGGAAGAAAGAAATTACTCATGCAGCTGAATCCCATTTGGCGCTCTTTGCTGGTTTCTGTACTTGGTCTGCATCTGTGATGCTGCTGAGCTGGTTGCATGGTCAGGGCACCAGTCTCTATTTGGGCTGTACTTAAGCACTTTACCCACTTATAAAAGAAATTGTATAAAGACACAATGTCCTTCTTCACATACGGGTTTCTCTTTATAGCACTTGATGGGTGCAATCACACGCACAATTAGCTGCGCCATAGGCACGAATGCTGGTCGGATTTAAAGGGTGCGATCAGACACGAACATCCGGGATGTGCCCCACACCCGTCAGCAACCCGTTTTGCTCTGCTGTAGAAGTGGAATAAAAAAGACAACAGGGAAAGTTCGGTAGCAAACGGGTTGCTACGGGTCATGGATGGACTTTACCCTGTCTGATCGCTCCAGCGCACTCTCATGGCATCGGGATGGTCTGATCAGGCCATCCCAACTCCGTGCCATTGTTCCCCCCCCCCTTTTCAGTATGTGCATCATCGCACACTCCATAGGGAGCCCTCAGTGCTGAGATGCAATTCATCAATTCCCCGTTTAGGCGCATTGGGAACAAACTGCAAAAAAACCTACACAACCCGATTCACCCATGGTTGTGTCTGATCATGCAGTGGCGGGCTGTCCCCGCAGCTCCAAAGGATTGTGTGATCGCGCAACTGCGGGTCAAATTCCTCCAGAGAAAATAGCCTCGCTCCCCCCCCCCGTGCGTTATCTCATGTGTGTGACCGCCACCAATGTTGGACAAATCCAAGGCTTCATTTGAGCCAGGGTTTAACTTTGATTCTAGTTTCCAGTGCTAAAGGTCAGCCCAGCAACATATGAGTGATAATAATAAGACTTGTCAAGATCCAGATGGTCAGTAGTCGCTTAAAACAGCTGATACCCATGGGACAGTGGTGAGAAAAAATTGTTTTGTAAACATTTTTCTCCCCTTGTTACAGGCATACCCTTCCTTCATTTGCTAATTTTTCAGATAGATGGACAGAAGAAGGGGGAAAGTATTTGTGGTTCCAACTTCACTGCTTCTTGGATGCCAAATACCTCCCTCCTTCAGCTTTCCCCTTCCCAGTGCTTTTAATAGGTGATTTGTAACTCTGACCATCCTAGAAACTCTTGAGTTTCATCACAGGGTCAGTTCCATTTGGCTAGGCAACAAAGTTACTGAGGGCAAACAGTGTTCTCTTTCTGAATACTTTCTTTTGCCTGACATCAAATATACATGAAAACCTTATTATGAGCAGGGGGGGGAAATTAAACAATGATGCCAAAGCAGCAGCTTTGTGTCGAGTACACAAAAAACATGAGAGAAAGAAGGAGTCTGAAAATTAATCCAAATTCTCCATTTTTATTTTGAGATAATTCAGCACATTTCTTGCTGCTTTTGAGCTTCCCCAGTGGGACTTTTGTATTCTGGCAACATGAGTACCTACTCTAGCTCACTATTCAAGAACTAGATATCCATCTAAGTTGCTCAAGTCCCATCTGAGTCATTGACTCAACAGCCTAAGCAAACCATCTGTAGAATGGAAATAATAGAGAGCTAAATTTAGGAATGTTTCTGATAACCTCATCATTATCAGTTCTCCCCTGATTTTTAGTTGTGATTTACCTGGCCCTGTTTCTGAAATGGAAACAATGTATTAAAAATCTTCCTTTGTTCCTTTTTGTGTGGCCATGGTGCTTTATTATTGTGTATTACCACATATGTACATTGATTTGTTGTTGTTCAGTCGCAGTCGAGTCCGACTCTTCGCGACCCCATGTACATTGATAAAATATGCCAAAAAATCTTGATGTGACTACATATGGTTGAATCCAGCTTCATTCTGTGTGTTGTTTTACCTGTGAGTAAGAATGCTTATATGAATCAGTACAACACCACACAAAAGCATATTGATGTAGTCATATGTATGATTGTATGAAGATGCGTATAAGGAACAGAAGGCTGCAGCAAATGGCATATACTGGAATTCTGTAGTTGTCTTAGAAATTCTGATTGCATTGGAGTTCAGGAGGAGTGGAATTTGGGGTGGAGCAAACCCACAGAGCGATAAATGAATAGAACGTGGACATCTACACATTTCTGTGTACTTCCATAAGACTGTCATGAAAGAAAACTTGGGAGGGGGGAGCAGAGCACTTGGGGAAATGAAGTGACGATAAATGACAGTAACAGTAAGTGAGAGATTGTACCCACTGGTTTGCCACTGCAGTGAGTGGTTAGCTTTTTAAAAAATGGTCTTATTGCTAACTGACCTATCTTCCATTGTTTTTATTATGCAGTTTTCTAAATTAATGTTTACTATTTTTTCCACTTTCCTCAAGGCTATTCTGGGTGGCTACCTGGTAGGAGATTATATGCAGATATGGTGTGAAGCAAGGAACCTTTCCTTCCAGCTGTTGCCTTGCCATGCATGCTTGTGAAAGAGTGAGACCATTATGCAATAATCTAGCATGCAGGCTTTAACCTATAAAGCTCCAAACATTGGATCCACTGTATCTAAGAGATTGGATATATGTTATGCTCCAGCCTGACCTCTTAGATTGATCAATAGCATCTCCTGTACCAGTCAAGAACATCAAAAGCATGTGGGAACATTCTCCATGGCTGCCATAGAACCTGGGGCGTAAATTGTTAGGGCAGAAATACACTTTACACTCAACATACCAACATCTCTAAGATTTTCCCCTCCCTTATTGTCATCTGATTCCATGGATCTGTCATATTAGTTTTTCATCAATTTTTCATCGAGCCTGGTCTCCTCTATCTCTCGTCTCCTTTCATGGGGCATGGACATAAATTGGTCTTTACATGCCATCTGAAATAGTTATATAATTTGTTATTGTTTTAATGGTTTTAATACAATATTAAATGTATTTATTGAAATGTTGTTCACTGCCCTGAGCCCCATGCCTAGGGCAGAGTGGTCTATAAATCCAATCAATAAATATCATGAATTTCTCCACTACTGCTACTGCCAGCTGAGCTCGTTCCACCAAGTAGGAGCCACCACTGAAAAGGATCTGGCCCTAGTCACGGTGAGCCTTGCCTCCCTGGGGCCTGGAATCACCAGGCGATGTTGCGTCCCAGACTGAAGTGCTCATGGGGGTATGTGTGGGGAAAGGCGGTCCCTCAGGTAGGTCGGACCCTGACCATATAGGGCTTTAAAGGTAAGTACCAGCACTTTGAAATGGATCCGGTATGCTATTGGCAGCCAGTGCAGCGCTTTCAGCCCAGGCTGGATGTGTTCCCACTTAGGGAGACCCATCAACAGCCTGGCGGCAGCATTCTGCACTAGCTTCAGCTTCTGGATCTATGACAAAGACAGCCCCATGTAGAGAGCATTACAGTAGTCTAGCCTCGAGGTGACCATCGTGTGGATCACTGTAGGCAGGTCATCACAGTCGAGGAAGGGAACCAGCTGGGTTCCAGGACTGGGTATCAGAGACTGGCTGAGTTTGAAGCTCTAGAACAATAGCCCACCAGGAGGTGACCAATGAGAAACGAATGTTATGTAAATAGGCTATCGTTGGGAGTTGGGTGTGTTTGGGTGTGGTTTTTGCATGCTATTTAAACAGGGCTGTTGGCCTGAAGTTTCAGTCTTGTTCCTGAAATCACTAATAAAGCAAAGCTGATCACTATGCTTGGGGTCAGACCATCCATGGAAGCCAGTATTTAACAGAGGTACTATGGGGAAATCAAAAGGCCAGACAGGGTACACAAAGAAAGAGCGCCAGGCTCAAGAGCTGAAGACTGTGGAACAGAACCAAGGACTGCTGTTTGGTATTCTCTTTTGTCTAACATCCCAGTGCTCCTAAGGATAACCATTTAGAAGTATATTGAGGTATTTGAAACTACCAAGGATTGCCCTTAGTAGTAAATTTTTTAGGTAAAATTTTGCTAATTATATGGGTTTCAGATTTAGAGAAGCAGAGGAAACTCAGCACCACCAAATGACTACCTTTTGTAGTTTGCAAAATGTAAATTTAAAGCTCCAAGGGCCAGCATAGTGTAGTGGTTAAGGGTGGTGGACTCTAAGCAGGAGAACTGCATTTGATTCCCCACTCCTCCACATGAAGCCAGCTGGGTGACCTTGGGCCAATCACAGTTATCTCAGAACTCTCTCAGCCGTACCTACCTCATAAGGTGACCATTGTAGGAAGAAGAAGGGAAGGAGATTGTAAGCCACTTTGAGACTCCATAAGGTAAAGAAAAATGGGGTATAAAAAACAACCTTCTTCATATAACAGAGATGGATATATCATAGCTAGACTGTAGAAGTTTTGTCATTAGAATTGTCCTAGAGAATAGCCCAGCCTTCCAAATTCTGGCATATATTCTTTAAAGAGCTCAGCAGAAGAGAGCTTGTAACAGTCCTTAATCAATTTTAAGTCAGTGTTTTTTCTATCAATCTTTTCTACTCAACAAATCAAAACAGGATTTTCCTAACTTATATCAAAGCTATTTAGTTAGAAACTGATGTTGGAAAATCAAGCCATTTCCTCCTCCAACACACACGTACCCCATTTATCATCACTGTCATAAGCATTGGTAAAAACATTAATATCTGAACCTGGCCAAGTGGAGTGTTTGTTAATCATGCTGGAGGCAAAGAGACAGCCACAGTCCATGAATCTGCACCCACGCTGGTTTTGAAGGGTCATTGGTGATCATCATTGTTTTGCCTGCATGTTAATCAGATTAAATGCATTTTGAAGAAATATATGGAATATGTGAGAATCATAAGACCTTCTACAGAAGCTTTTTACAACATTTCCCCCCTTCTGGCTAGAGCAAATGGTAAAGATGTACAGATCTGAGATTGAAAAAAAAGGAGAGTTAAGTACCCAGAAATGTACATATGTCAAACTATTAATGGTAGTAAGTCTTTTGTTGCTGGCAATGACTGAATTCAAATCAGGGTTTGAATGTGGACTGGTAGTTTACATTATTCTGTGGCATATTATCTCATTATTTTGTACTCTGTTCCCTCGGATGATGAAGTGATGAACTACACTGCATATTAACAAACTAACTCCAAACTAGGGATCGGCAGAAACTGGCTGATGAATTTGGCCGGTTTGTGGTTCGTGAAGCAGTGTTCACAAACTGAAGAATGGCCATAAACTTTCACGAATTTTGATGCAGTTCATGGTTCTTCACAAAAAACAGCTGAGTGGCAGGGAGCTTCCCACCACCCAGCTGTTTGTTTTAAATGGCTGGGAGCCATTTAAACCACTGCTTTCTGCTCCCCATGAAAAGTCCAGATGGAGTTTTGGTCTGATACAGTAGAACTCTTCTTAGGTTACTGTGTTCCTATTGTGTTAGCCATGACATCGAGTGTCTAAATTATGATGGGGAATTAACTAAGAGACTGTTCGCTTAATAGGTGCACAAACTAGGGATTGCACTCCAACTATACCAGAGCCAGAACCCTCTCAGATCCAGCCGGTATGCATCCCAGGAGATTGAACCAAAGATGGCCAGATTTGGAGTCCTGATATAGGAAAATTGTGCCTTCGGGGCAGTAAGCACAGTGGGGAAATGGTCCATGATGGGCTGTGATGGCCTGTAATGGCTCTAGAAGGGGTTTGGACAAAAGAAGTCCATGCTTGGGGAAGGAAAGCTTTAGTTATTAAAGCTCTGGGCAACTGCAGAGTCTTGGCTGCATTAATGGCTGGGCGTTCGAAAGAACAATAACAACAAGAGGCTGTGGGCAGGGTGGTCCCAGTATCAGCCTGCGAAGTCCAAAGATGCAATGCAGATACATTGTGTTTTCTGATGGCAGATATATGTCTTGAGGCATATCTGCTGTGATAGCTGATTGTGTCAGAGTCCATCCTGAGCACATGGCTGGGCTAGTTGGCACCACACAAACAGAGTGCTATAAATGCAGTATGCCAACTTTGGCCCTAACCTGGCCTGCGTACCATCTTTATGTGGCAAGTGGGGGCTTTGGCTAACAATTGTAGCCAGAGATGAGTGAGCGCTCCTGTTATCAAATTGCAATTTGATTGCAAATTGCAAGCAGCTCCCTCCAACACACTAATTTTTTTTTGTTAAATATGCAGTTCATTCTAAATTGTATTGGAAGTGCTTTATGCATGCATGTTCTCACTCTGCTGTCCTGCACTGTTGTTGTTCCCTTTCCTAGTCAGCATCCACTCAACATCAAAATTAGCTTACACCATTACTAGGTTGTATCAAAACCTGCTAGTGTGTGTGTGTGGTGAGTGGAAGCTGCATCTCCCTCCTTATTTTGCCAGCCTGACAAAACAGACCCATGTTCATGTTCATTAAGTGTTCTAAAAATGTATCACGAATGCATACTTTAAAAAATCATTCACATTCTCACACTGCTTCCTGGAACTTTTACTCATGAAGCTGCCTTATAATAAACTGGACCATGGATTTACCAAGGTTAGTATTGTCTGTGCTAAGTAGCAGAAGCGCTGTACAGGTCTTTCATATCATTTGGTACCTGATCCTTTCAGCTGGAGATGCTGAGGATTTAAGCTGGAATCTTCTGCCTGCAAAGCTCTGCAACTAAGTTATAGCCCCTTCCTGAAGTTCTGAACCAGGAAGAAAAATGCCACTGACTGATGAATGCTGTTTACTGCACAAGAGCAAAAGCAGCACATACATTTGAAAAGTAACTGGTTTACAAAATTGTATGGCTTGCTCATCATTGACTCTGAGGAATATGTATGCAACTGGAAATATGTGCTGCAGGTGGCTGCCTAGCCAGTCACTGTTCTGAATGCTACTACTGTGCAAACACAACTTGAAATATTGCTCATATTTATATTGCAAATAAACCAACATGTGATCACATGAAATGCTCGATTTAAGAGAAACCGTGCTTGGCAAACAAGGTTAATTTGATTTTAAAATATCTTATTTACAAAAATGGAAATTAACCCTGATGATAACCCAAAAAGGATGAGTGGGGTCTGGTAGTAAGCGGTGTAGAGGTCTTCATCAGTGGTATTGTGGGCTCAGCACATGAGAGATGATGAACCTCATCGGGCATTCGATTCCTGAGGGCTACTGTACAGGATAGTGGCTCCACACAGAAGCTGCAATGACTGAAAGAAACTTGTCAGGTGGATGTGCCCAGTGAGCTAGAGAATCTTGCAAGCCATGTTCAGATAGCTGTTCCCAAGAACCTTCACCATGCGGAGACATTTCTCAGCCGCCTCCATGTCCTTGCCATAATGCATGAAGTAGTCCTGACAAAGGATGCACAATATCTGTCTGTCAGCTGACTGAAGGGCATTCAGCCTTCTGATCATTGTAAATGCTGCAGATCATCAATTCAGCTGTTGTGCCAAACGTATTAAAAATGTACTGTTTCAGCAGACTTTCCTGCTAGTAAATATGCTTGCTAGAATATTTGCAAGAAAACAAATACAAAAGAGGTGTGAATGAGCAGTCATAGCAAGTTCATCTTAAAATGTGAATGCATTTTTATGAGCACTTTTGGAGTCTAAGCCAAATGTGGAGGGGAGGCTTTCGATTGTGCACAATAGTACTATAAATCTCATGAAGACAAGCACCCTGTAAAAAGATATTGTTGCTTTCTGCATTTAAGCTGGAAGTATATGAAGGCTTTTCTCTAAGCTTTCTGATCACAGCAGCGCTGGCAAACACAAGGGAGAAATGAAGAATAATAATGGGAAACAAAAGAAAGCCACCAAACAACAACAAAATCACACCTGTTTGTAGAAAAATGGAAAGACAAAAGGTTTGAATAGTATTTTTATCCAAGCCGCAGATGCTATTTATATCTCATAAGAACATAAGAGAAGCCAATGTTGGATCAGGCCAATGGCTCATTCAGTCCAACACTCTGTCACACAGTGGCCAAAAATACCAGGTGCCAATTATCTCAATAATTGTTACTCCAGGTAATGTACTTACAGAGAAAAATCTCTATAAACTTCAAATGATGTGTTGTGAACAAATCCTTTGTCTGCGCCTATTGCTCTTTAAGCACATTTTATTTATTTATTTATTTTATTATCAAATTTGTACCCCACCCTCCCTGCAAGCAGGTTCAGGGCGGCTTCCAACACAACATATATACAGCTTAAAACACAATTATTAAAAACACTACAAATTTAAGTACATTTAAGAATGTGAAATGATGGAGTGCTTAAGGAAAAACATCTATTTGTGATTGTGTTTTTAAAAGTCATAAAACTATTAATTAAAATAATATCTATAACCTTGCTTTGCCCTAGAACTATAACTGGAGGAACAGCATAGGGGGCTTTAAAGACTCACACCCACTTGACATGTTTTCTGGAGTTCTCAGATTTGTTATTTGCAAACAAAAGTAGCTGTCCATCTTGTCATCAACCCACATCTCAAGGAGTCTTATTTTTATCTTGGATATTAACTTCGTTAACAGTTTAATCCATGTTAGGAAGTGTCAAATCATATAATGCATTCTTTAACTTTTTGTATAATAAAGTCATCCAATTTCTTACACTTTTTTAACCTGACAATACCGGACCACAACAGGCTACATTTGTTAAATTATGTGCTTCTAGGTTTACAACTCATAATGAATCTGTCCGTCGGTTGGTGAAATTAGGTTGGCGGTAAGCATTGGATGAATCCATGAGTCAGGCTACTGATTTATCAAGATCAGTATTGTCTTCTCTCACTGACAGCAGCTCTCCAGTATCTCAGGCAGAAGTCTTTTTCACATCACCTTCTACCTGATCCTTTTAACTGCAGATGCCCTGGACTCAGAGGTCGATTTGGGGGGGATCGCGGGAGATTGCCGTTCCCCTGGGTGAGGTGTGGGGGGTGGGGCACACGACGAAGCCCTGCCCCCTGCTTCCGGCTGCCCCGCTTCCAGCCCTCATTCAGCCAGGAGGAGGCAGGAGAAGAGGAAGGGTAAGTTGCTTCCTCCCCGCCTCTCCCCACCCCTGCCTGCCTGGGGCCAGGGAGGGCCTTGGCGGGGCTTCCTCGCACTCCCGCTGGCCTTGCAGGTCCACCGCCGGGCCCCTGATGGGGCTCAGCAGTGGAGCTGCAAGGCCGGCGGCGGCTGGGACCATTGGGGGCGGGGGGCCTTCGCGGGGCTTCCTCACACTCCCGCACCTTTAAGACTAACAAATAGCACCTTTAAGACTAAGACTAACTGAGTGGTGGGTGTGGCCTTATGACACACTTCTAGTGATGGCAGGGTGTGTGGCCTTATGACACACTTCCGGTGATGGCAGGGGGTGTGGCCTTATGACACACTTTTGGTTATGTCAGGGGGTGTGGCATATGCTAATGAGTTATGCTAATGAGTTCCCCTAGCTCTTTTTCTACGAAACGACCCCTGCCTGGACTGAACCTACTATTCCATAGCAGCCACTCTACTAAAGCCAATGTGGTGTAGTGTTTACACTATCAGACTGGATCTGGAAGACTTAAGTTTAAATCACCACTGTGCCAAGGAAGCTTGCTTGGTAACCATGGGCCAATCACACACTCGCAGCCTAACAGGGTTGTTGTGAGGATATTATGGAGGAGAGGAGAATATTTAAGTTATTTTGGAATCCCACTGGGGAGATAAAGTGGGGTATAAATGAAATAATGTATTGCTGAAGATGGAAGGGGTAGATAAAAAGTAGCTTGGTGGGTAGATGTGAAGGACAGAAAAAGCAGGGAATGGTGGGGTTCCCAGGAAGAGGGAAATAATGTGGGGAGGGAATACAGGGGAATGTCAAGTGCCACCTGCAAGTCCTTTTAGATTCTCCACTGCACAACTATGCCCAGCCCAAATTAGCAGCTGGCACCATGCAGCTGGGCCTGAGTTTTCCAAGGAGAGGCTGCCAGGGGGGGGGAAGGAAGGAAAACTGAAGACAGGAAGAAAGATAAAGGGAGGTTGGCTGGGGGGTGGGAAGGAGAGAATGAAACAGGAAAGGGAGATGATGTGGGAGATTTCAGGGAAGGGGAAAGAGGAAATTGTAGAGGAAGGCAAAATGAGATTGCCCCCTCCCCATGCAAATCCTTGTGGGTTCCCTGCTTCTATATCTTTTGTAATGACAGAAACACTCACGGAAATAAAAACAAGGATGCAGAAAAAATATGAGGACGTCAGCAATAGATTACAAATCTAATTAATAATGGGCAAACTGTTCTTCCTGCTCACCTCTGTTTTTTAAGTGTTTTTCCTTGCAATGGCTCATGAGGAAGGATTACAGAATTCAAGAAAAAGTAACAATCTTATCATCTCCTTCTAGTCCATCACCACCATTAACTCCCAACCACACCACATGCTGCTCCTTTTCCTTCTCTCCCAAATATACCTTGCAGTGGGAAGGGGTATTGGCAGCAGCAAAGTGTTTCTCTCTCTCTATTCTTCCTCTGTCTAACAGCAGCAGCATTCTGTATACAAGAAGCCCTGGAGAATCATGTTTCCTCATGCCTGGGTTGCTCTTGCAGTATGATTTGCCTAAACTGGCTAACAACATTCTCCCCCCTCTCCATTTTATCTTCAAGCAACTCAGTGAAGGAGGTCAGGGTAAGAGTATGTGGACTGGCCTCTAGCCACCCAGCAAACTTCTGTGGCAGGGTGGGGATATAAACCTGGGACTCCCAGATCCTAGTCTGACACTCTAATGATTACACCATGATGGCAGTGTTGTGGCTGCCCTTATGAAGAAAAGGAAGAGAAACTGTGCTATTGTCACCACTGTGGCTGCTGCCCTACTGTAACCCTTTCTCCACATTCAGAGGCAGTACTCCTCTGAAGACCAGTAAACGTCTGTGTGAAGCAAAATGCTGGACTAGATGTACCACTGCAGATCCAGCAGGGCTCTTCTTATATCATGTTCTTATGTTAATCCAAGTTTGGGGGAACTGAGGGAAGTTTGGTGGTGGTGGAAACCCAGTGGGAGGCGATAGGGAAGCTCTAAGTTCACCCTCTATTGAATGGGGAGAGTTTTTATTATTCAGTACAAAGACTCAGTTTGCAAGCACAATAATGTGTAGAATAACAAACATTAATCTCAAGGACAATAAACCTCAAATTTTCAAAGTGTGTGTTCCCTAGAGTTTGAGGAAACAGTGGATGAATAAACTTCTTATGTTCTAAAGTGTTGTAAATAAATTATTCTGAGATTTTACATAAGGTGTTATAAACTAATCCATACTGATTTAGAAAGAGGAGCAAGCAGAGGAGGAGGGAGCATGCATTCATCAAAATATGCTTCTTTGTTCTGGCCTTCTGTACAGGATTAGCCCACCCAGACCAGTGCAGGGATGGGAGGGAATCCTGTACTTTTCAGTACATTAAACAACAAGCCACGAGACAGTCTGTACCATCTCTGGTCTTCACAACAATTTGCCACCAGAACCTCTTTTCACTAGTCCCTGCCTTTCCTAAGGGAGAGATTCCAACCCTTAATTAGCATCTGGGATTTAACACAGTAGCAACTCTATCCAGAGATGCACACTCTTACCAAGGTAGCATATGTGGTCAGGGTTAGGCACAAGACTTAGACTTGGAATTCAGTTATAACACCAGAGACAAATTAGCAATAAGAAGAATCTTCATTCAGTACAGAACTTAGCATAGACTACCAGAGATTACAAAAATAACAAAGGCTAGGGCAATTTGCCTTAACTACAGATTGGAGATACATAGTTACCACATCAGGAACATCCACAGTCCAGAATAGTCCAAGGGATTTTGAATGGAAATCCCATTTTTGCAGACAATGACAGGGGAGCAATCAAGAGCAAGAGACTCGAGAACAGGAAGAAGAGCTCACTCCCATAGGGATCAAACAATTATACCCCAATTCCAGTCACAAATTAGGTGTGACCATCAGCCAATTGCGAGTGGGCATGGGTGTGCCCAATTGTTGATTGCCATAGCTGCGTGTGGGGATAGGCTATAAGTTTGGGACCCCGCCTGCAGTCATCTGACCCAAACTCCAGCTACTTCATTGTGTACGTGACTGGTCGCAAGTGGGCCAGAAAGTGTAGCTATGAGGTCTGGCGTTTGGCATGAAAGTGTGAAAGAATGTGGGTTTATAGCATGGCTATTGAGGCCATGTGGCCTCACCATTTGGCTTGCAACAGGAAACAAGACACAGCATGTTATCAAAAGACATCACAGGAGAAGGCATGTGAATATAGAAGCAATATTTCTATAACCTTCTCCTGTTTATCCGGCTTTCCCTTCTCTCTTTTGTGCCACTCCTTTTTGACATAGTTCGCTAGTGGGCAAGGCTTATCTTTCTTTTATAACTCTACAACCTTTAGCTGTTGTAGGTACTTTAGAAAATGATAATACTTTCCGTTTCTGGACACTTGAGTGTTTGATTTTGTAGTCAGTGCTCTTTACTTTCTCAGTGAAAGGTACATTTCTTTTGATTCTCCCTTCCCCCCTGGAAACCACATCCTGCTGGCAGATTCAGTAGTATCTCCTGCTGGTCTCCAAGAAAGTGTTCCTTCGGGAATTGCTTCTTAACATTTCTAGATAGGTAACATGTTGAGGGATCTCATTAGCCTTGGTGCACAGTTGCTACAAGAGATTGTCTTGCACCATAACTTCTGAGATTGAGGAAGAATATTCGTGTCCAGATATAGATGTGCTCAGTTTGATTCCTTATGCTTACATCCATTACATATGTGCCAAAACATTGACAGCTCCAGATTCCTCCCATCTTAATGAAAATGGCTTGCCTTAGATAAATATATAGTAGTGTTAGTAATAGAAATTAAACCACTGACTAACACTGTAGTGAGAAAAAAGTTGGTGGCAATGAAACATTAAATGATTAAGGAATGGCCCTGTTCAAACCCATGGAATTGAATCACAAACAGTTACGTGAAATATTCCTTCAAATCCTGTTAACTTTTTCACTTTAGCAGGATTTCTTTTGTCAATTGCACCCAAGTGTGAAATGTATGAAACTTTTATATCATATGATGTGGCATTTTACATGTTGTCATGTGCTGTGGACAGTTCCAGCACTAGGTGAATGTTCTGATTCCCCCTGACAAAGCCTGCATGGTGAAACGTGTAGGGATTTTGTATAACAAACCTATCACCTGGCATGTTTTCCTTTTTGTTCTGGTGGCACATTGATGGGTGCAGCCAGGTTTTTTCTTATTATTCTTGCTTTTTTCATATGTTGTCATATGCTAAAATATGGACATGGACTGTGTGGTTTTCCACATTGGACAGAGCACAGGAGGAAGCTCACAAATGGGCTGTTGGGCCAGCTAGAACAAGACAGGCCTGAACTGGAAGTGATGTCAGGGCCAAAGAAAGGCCTGACATCTGTACACAGGAGGAAGAAGCACCTATAAACACTTCTTGAGATATTTTGTGAGGCAGCCAATGCTTGGCAGGGAAGGCAAACATTGCTCCCAGCTGGGAGTTGAAGATACCCACAATACATAGGGGGAATCTAACTTTTCTACAGGAACAGCCCATCCCTGCTGGGTTGTGAGTTCCAGCTGAGACTAGCTCCCTTTGCACCAGATTCTTTCTGAGAGTACCATCCTCCAGATGGAACTGTATTGGCTTCTAGTGTCTCCTCATTCCTTCTGAACACATACTTGCAGTGCCACTCTCTGAACATTTACAGCAGTGGGTCTGCAGCACAACAGGCATGGAGTCCCCACCACCTTCAAGTTGCCATGGACATACTGGCACTTCACATGGTACAGTGAGCTCCTTGTATCCACTGCAGTTTCTGACATGTCTTCATCCATTGTGCTATGTGGCAAATCTGAAACTTTGTTTAAGCAAACAAGGATCAAGGGATGTGGCTGTTCAGGGAGAAATAATAAAATTTCTTTGGTACAAACATACATCTTTATGCATAACTGTCTATTTCAGGAAATGATCTATATTTACCTGGGCTTTTAAGATAGATATGCCAACCAGTAAGCCTACTTGTTAAGCTAGCAATTTAAGACAGCTGTTTAGGGCAATGGCTAAAGGGTATGTGTATGTAAAGGGCCATCAAGTCGCAGCTGATGTATGGAGACCCCAATGGATTTTCAAGGCAAGCGACTAACAGAGGTGGTTTGCCATTGCCTTCCTCTGCATAGAGACCCTGGAATTCCTTGGTGGTCTCCCATCCAAATACTAAACAGGACTGAAAAGTGTGATGCTGAAGCAGGCCCACATTGTACCTGCTTGGGGGCCTGTTTGGGTTGCTGGGTCTTTGTTGGTTAAATGATGATGAAGAATATAATAGATGACTTAGTGTAAAGCAAACTTCAGAATTTTGCAGAAGTCTAGGGCCATTTCACTAATGAGCCATTCCAAGGACTAGTAATGCTTATTATCCTGAAGTAATCATGCACAAAAGAGAGTAACTCAGAAATGTTCATATTTCTGCTTCCCACAGCTCAGTAAATCTTCAAGCGATGTGTATGGTACACCATTGTATATACCATGACAAAAACACACTGAACCCCTGCAATGTATGAGTTTTGAAGTATTTCCTCATTGAGACATACAAGGTGTCAGCAGCCTTCCATCTTTACCGCTTGTGCCCTGCCAAGCCTGTCTCATCAACCCCGAGGCTATTTAAATCATAGCTCTGTAGTTTTTGTGAGAAGGCATACAGTTACTAGCCTTCCTGAAAATACATCTGAGTAAAGTTGAATATATTTTAAAGTTTTTATTTCCATTCTTTAAAACCCTAACTGCTGCCTCCATTGATATACTGCCTGAAGGCATTGTCCTAGAGTTAAAAAAAAAATCATTGTATTGCTTCCTGGCTGTCCTCTTCTTTATTCTGTAATTCTCTCTCCCATGAAATATGATCGACTTTGTTCCCTTTCTGTCCCTACTCAATACACATGCACATTACACATTCAAATGCACATAGGTATTCACTATTATTGCTTATTTAACTCAGGCTAATTTCATTTTTGACTGGGGTTACTTTCCATTTCCCCTCCCCCTTGCCAACATTATCTGGGGCATTAATAGATGACTTGTCAGAACAATGATACTATATATTGAAGGAGTTACTAAAGTAATACAGCAGGTTATTGAACTATAAACATTTTTAAAAGCTAATTTAAATGTTTTACTGAAATAAAATGATGCAAGAGGGAAAGGAGCACTAAAAATAAAATTATTGTGCTCAGTAGTAGGTACTTTAAAAAAGTAAGGCCCCGGTCACACAAAAGGTTTTGGGCCGGGAGAGGGACGGATCGGGGGTGCAGCAAACGGGCGCGATCCCACCTCAACATCTGGGAAACGTTGCGCACCCATCCCCGATCCGGCCCTTCCGGCCGAAAACCCGCATCTAAACTAAACCACCTCCTGAGGAGGTCTTACCTGAACGGCCGTGGCAAGTACAGCCGTGGGATCGCCGGCGCGTCCTTCTGCCGGCGCAGCCCTGGCTCCTGGCCGAACTGCGCATGCACACGCACGCACAGTCGGCTGCCTTGGTCTCCCGACCGTGGCTTCCTCCCCGGCATCTGATTGTGCCGGGGAGCAACGGCACCGCAGTGTGTCTATTTTGATGCGGCTTTAAAAAGCCGCACTTTGCTGGTGTTCCCCCCCCCCGTGTGGCAGGGGCCTAAGATGCTCTCCTTTCTTGAGTATTAAATCAGTCTTTCTCTCTTCTTCATCCGTTCCCTCCTGGGCTGGTCTGAAAGCAGCAGTGAGGTTACAAAGGACCTCCAAACACTGTTTCCAGAAGCTCTGGAGGTCCCTTGGAAACTCATTAGGAATCCTGAATGAGAAAATCAGTAAGGTAGGACATGTTCCCTTGAACAACAGCTTGCTCACCTGTCTCTTCCCCTTCAAAGCATAATTACAAGGAGTGATGCATGCATTTTAAGGCACATGTTAGGTCATGCAGTGTGATGGTGATACCAAAAGACTTGGTCAGTGCCTCACTGAAAATGTTGGGACTTACTGTAAGTTGTATACTCTGCTCATGTCATAAGGAAGACACTTAGGGAATCCTTGTCAAACAATTAGGGTGCAAAATATTCCCTGACAACAGAAACACTGTGGTATATTTTTGCTGGTGCATGTTAGTTCACAATCACCACTCAGTCTGATATTCTGTGTAGGTCCTGTGTTATCCTTTTTACCACCAGTCACAAACTTCCTTTCTCCACTTCTTATGGTCAACCAGCCCTACTTTCACCCCATGTATCTGGTCTGCTGACTCCAGCAGAAGCTATGGTTGGTTAAGAAGCACTCCAATAATGGCACTTGGCATGCATATTGTTTTATACTTTGATTGATCAAGAGTAATGCCATCTGGAATGGTGCAAATAGGCTATGCTCTAGAGTAACTGTTATATGTAGTATGTATTCTGAGTACTAGTGGACGTTTAAAGGTCTAGATGCTGAAAGGTGTGGCTTGTAGGGCTCAGAATGTTTCTGTAAGCTGATGTTTCCCAGAGTTTATCCATCTAAATGGACATTTCTGAAGCTGATCCCAAACTGAAGCTCCGAGTTTCTCACGGTCAATCTTCTACAATATTATAAGACCTCCTTTCCAGGTTAAATATCCCTGGTAGTTCAAGAGGTGTTATTAAGCATTTTATTTGGGTGATTATTTAGTGGCTTGGGAATATATGAAGTGAATTTTATCTCAATTTCTGTATTTACAATGCAGCTTCATTTTTATTTTTATAATTTGCCCTAAGCCAATGGGATAGCAAGATGGAAAGAAAAATGATAAAACTTTTAAACAAAATCTTTTTACTTTCTCCCTCTCCCACCCTCACACTTCAGTTGCAATCCTAAACACTTGCCTAGCAGTAAGTCTCACTGAAATCAATGGTACTTACTTCTCTATACAACCTCCTTAACTGTAGGAATATGAGAACCTAGATTTTATATTTTAAACCAGCCATTTGCTTACTCACAAAATAAATGTGTGATGCCTTAAGTTATATTGTTTGTGACAGCTGTTGCTAAATTTAGGAGCATCTTTCAGGATTCTACACAAATGGTTTGTCATAAAAAATGCTTAGATGTGTGACTAAGAGCCAGGCAAGGTGTGGCAGCTTCAGAGCCTTCTTTAAATGTGGTCAGCTACAATGAAGGGGTTGGGAGTCTGATTTAAACAGCAAAAGGGATGCATGGGTGATGGAGTGGAAATCTGCTCCCTATGGCCTTCCTCTTGGCTGTCTGTGCCCTGATGTCAGTTATCTCTCAGCTGTGCTCCCATACTAGAAGTAAGCCACAATGGGAGAAAAGCACCTGTGAGAAGGGCCACAGGGAAGACAGTGGTAGACATGGGGACAGTTCCTTGCACTCCACATCTGCAAGCTGATTTTGCTCTTTACATTGCATTTCTGCCCCCACCTCACTTTATTTATGACTGGGGCACGAGCATTTAGAATGATTGATCTTCTTTCATCAAAGCTAGTTGTTTGTAGGTTTTTTAAATTACTAATTTGACCTGGGAAGATCAGTGTTGTTGTCTACTGTCTGCAAGGACACACACACACACATCTGTGATTGCTGATATTCTTCTTCTTTCTCTGGATAAATGTTTTGGGTAGGGATTTTCTCTCAATCATTTGTAAGTCTCAATGTGACTGAAGTTATTATAATGATGTTTGTTCATATTTTGGCCCCTCTTTTTATTGTTATATATTTTGTAGAGCCCTAATTACAAAAAAAAACAAAAAAAACCCAGCAATTGTTCAAGATCTTTTAAATAAAACTCAACTCCCTGCTCATAAACTTTGAACTGCCTGGGTCAAATCCTTAACACTAAGCAAGTCTCCTTTTACTGGCATATCTGTGCTATAAAACAGAAGTGCAGGGTAATGAAAAAGGCACTCCCCTGAAGGGTGTTCTGCCTTGAACTGCAATGAATGAACAAGGCAGAGGCATCATAAAGTCCTCCTGAGGGTATCTGAATATTTTCTGTTTACCTGGAAGAAATGCAAATTTGTATTACCCAGTCTGGAGAGTACTCCCACTTTCCATGGTGATGTTTAATACTTTGCATCTTAAAAAAAAAGTTTACTGACAATGAAGCTTTGCTTGAATATTTTGTGCTCTTCTTGATAAGCTAGTTTGGTTTGCTGTAAATTGGCATTGGCACTGGATACAGAAACTTCAGCCTTGTGAATGGGCAGATAGCTATAACAACATAATTCCATCACCTGACAGTTATTGACATCAAACTGAATAATATGTAAAACCATTCATCTGTCTCATTAGTGAATACTCCTGTTCCTGGCTGCAGTACTGCTGCAATCTCCAAACCCATTCCCTGATGAAACCAGGGTTTGAATTACATGGGGGAGGTGGGGTGTGGGTGTCCTGGCCTCCTACATCTTCTAATGGTCCCTTAGCTACTGTTTTAGAAGGACATGGCAGGGCATGTTTTGGCCTCCTAGCTCCCCTAGGCACCAGGGTCTGGATCTTTCTGCCATATCTCTCTGTCTGGCCAAGGAGAGCTGTCTGGTCTAGAGTTCTGCATTGCTTTGCACATGGGATGTATTTTTATTCCGCAGGCTATCTTTCTTTCTGTGTTGTCCACATACACACACTTGTTTTGGTTAGGTACGTTCTCCTGACAGTTTCTTGCTACTCCGCAAGACTCCAAGCTGCCTCCAAGTCTACCACTATCAGGGTTGGGCCTGATGAGTCTTTAGCAGAGGATGAGGAGACTGTGATGGTTGACTTCTAGAGTTCCCAACACTGCCTAGGCAAATACTGGGAGATTTGGGGAACTGAGCTGGGGTGGGTGGAGTTGGGGAAAATGTAATGTCACTTCCAAGTGATACTTTAGCAATCTCTCCTTGCCCCTAAAGGCCATAAATCTGGGGAAATTCCTACAGTGTCAATATAGAGGTGGTTTTTCCTTTCACTTTGCAATCTCTTGAGGGTGGAAGTGGGAGACTGGGGTTAGAGGTAGAGAATTCTGCACTGAGTCCAGGCAACTGAGAGGTCTAGTGCTCTGTGGAGTTCGAAACCCTGGCAGACACTGGGCCTCCTCTGACTCCCAGGGGCCATCAGGAGAAAATCAGCCAACCATGGTTGTCAGGCCAGATAGCCTATGAACAGAAGTTAGGGTCAGAGACTAGGGCTACTAAGGAGACGACTGAGAAGATCTGCCTGTTGCCAGGGTCCCCATGGTCACTCCCAGAGCTCCAGGAGCAGAGACAGTGGAAAGCCCCAGCAGAAGCTCATTTCAGAAGGCAGAGTGCACAGGTGGCAGCATGGAGCATCTCTTCCACCTTAAGGTATGAAAACCAGTCTCCACCATGAAACTTTACAGGATGCTGGACAGGGTCTGGCTGTAAGTGCATGTAAACCACAGACCAGTGCTCCATCTGCAGGCATTAGGTCATGTAAATAGCCCTAGAGCCTAACTAGATGTTGCAAACTGCAGAAGTTCACTATGGTGAATCCATGCAATTTGTACCATTTAGTTAGGCTCTGGCTGTTGTGGGATGAACAGGTCTGAAAGATACTGCCAACCTTGACTCTGGCCCAAGCAAGACAGCCACTGGCTGAGGGAGCTGCGCAGTCAAGAAGAAAGTACCTAATGGCTTTAAAACTTCCTTTCTATCTGGAGCAATGGCTGGATCCAGAATGAAAGTAATGAGCAAAACTCTGAAAATTCCTTTCTTGAATTAAGAAGGTGGCAGCAGAATAGGTTTCAGGCCAGAACAGAATAAGGATCCTGTGGATATTCTTTCATCATAATGTGCAGAGGAAGTGGGTTGTGCAGAGGCTTCATTGGCCAAAGAGAGGATGGGGATGAGCCCATGGTCTGATTCAGTATAAGGCAGCCTCATGTATGTGTGAAGGGAATCATGTACTGTGTGCCACTTCCATACTTTGCCAACTCCCCTGTACCTCAGTTGATATTCCTTCCCTTGTGAAGTCTCTGTTAGGTGAGCTCTGCCATTTTGTCCCCCAGATTCATTATAGACGTTTCAAAGACTTTTGATGGGAAAACTGATGAGCTGGATACAAGGAAGTGATCCAGTATTTCCTACACGGACAAGGCCTGTGGGATGTTTGTGTATGTGTGTGTGTGAGAGAGAGAGAGAGAGAGATGCTTAACCCTCCTCCTGCCTGCCCATTCTTCTCTCCACATGCCATTTTCTCCCCCACCCACAGTTGTAAAAAAAATGTTTTTTACCCCCACAGAAAGGGCACAAAACAGATAGTGAACCTGACTGGAAAAATAGTGTTAGGGGACATTTACAGAAGAAAATTAATGCAAGCAGGATGGATTAAGTAGCATGTCTCTCCTATGTGCCAATCCTTCTCTGTTAGTGTCCCTTCATCTCTGAAGTTCTGTTTATCATGATAGCAACTAATTCCATCCTCAGCCTCCAGTCAGAGATTAGATCAAGCCATTGGGTTGAGATTTGCAGGTGGAGCCTGGGATGGACAGGGTTTGGGGAGAGGAGGGAGTTCCACAGGGCATAATGCCATAGAGCACACCCTCCAAAGCAGCCATTTTATCCAGGGGAATTGATGTCTGTAGTCTGGAGATAAATTGTAATTCTGTGATATCCCCAGGCCCTACCTGGAGGTTGGCAGCCCTACCAGGCCATCAGAGATAAAGTATCTGAGTTTAACACAAGTGTGCTAGGCTTGTTTTTGATCTGTCTCATGGTAGATATCCACATGCATCTTTTGCTTTGGTTCAACATGTGCTCATGAGAGCATCTCCCCCACTTTGAAGTCTGGAGAACCATGCGTCACAATTACTTGCCCAGGGATATCTATGCTACAAGCCTTTAGAAAATATATCAGCATCCAAATTAATTAGTCGTTAACACATTTTACTTGATTAAATGCTTTACACACCACCCTTTGATCAACTGAATTACAATTACAAAGAATCAACAATTCTTGTAGATTAAAATAACACAAAGAGGCATGGCTCCTTTCTTCAGCTCTCTTGTATATTCCTGCTGCTTCAGCTCTCTTGTATTCCTGGGGTAATGAAACTTCAATCACACTGTTGGATTCAAGGTCAAGGCAATTTAGGGCTGGATTTTTTTCCCTAGCCTTCAAGACATGCTTATGGAAAAAGTAGAGATTTTGATCTATATTTGTGATAATGAATACAAAAGCAGAATGACACCTATGCTCGATTCATGGATCCATTCCAGAGTTAATGTGTGGTCCTGTATAAATGGCACTAGTGACTCCCTCTGTTTTGATCCATGTGTCAGACGAATGGCATAAAAGGGTAAATGCATTTCAGTGTTCATGCAGGGTGATCTCATATTCTTTGCTTAATCAAAGCTCCATTTGATTTCCACAATTACAGGTGCTTTTTATTTTAACCTGAATCCTGGTAGAGCAAGCAAGCTCTTAGCTTGATGAACTGAAGCACTAGTATGTGCAATCTCATCCTCCTCGTTCCGTTTTTCCTTCATATACTACGACAATTGGTGTATTGAGTTTCCAAAGGCAACTGAATGCTAGAAGTCATATGTTCCCCCAACCCTTTTGGAGGGGAAATTCCAAAGAAAGGACCTTTCCCCTGTCATGCTACATATCTATCAGGCTCCATACATGAGGGTAGACATGGAAGTTGGGAGTATGTCAGGAAAGACCCCATTAGACTGGGCAGAAGGAATGCAGGGTTATGAATGGATCTTCCCTGAGATGAGGGGAGTGCCACAATTTTGTGGTCTGGTGGGTCTGGTCCTTTGAACTCCTGGGTATGTTTCTGTAATATTTCATCTCCTATCAGCCATATTTCTCTCAATGTGGCCAACACGTATGGTGCTATAATGCTCATCAAGTTTTGCTCCTGGGGTCTATTTGATAATTTGTGATCATTGTTCTGGAGCTGCACTATCTGTTAGAATCTGCAGAGTGTCATCCAATATCCTAGCTTTGTTTGCAGTTTGATAACAGCAGGACAACTTCTAGCTAGTAAATGAAAGAGGAGGGAAATAAAACTGTACCTGCTGTTTAATGTGATTTTATAAAATTTTTGTTTCTCCCCTTCTCATGCAAGAATATATATAGTTATCCACTTGAAGTCCATGGATATTTGTCATTTCTAGGCTCATGAATGTATCCCAAGTCTAATTCAGGAAAATATATCTGTGCTCTTCAATAAATGCTTTATATTATTATTTCTATACTTGAATGTCTCCACATATCCTAACTTTCAAAGGGCAACTAAGGCATTTGGGATTTAAAGAGCATTGAAATTCGCTGACATAATCCTGGGATATGGATGTAAAAAGTAATCAACACAAACACCTGATCTCAAACCAAACAAAACACACTGAATGACATTAAGGTTGTGCTGTCACTTTTCCCAAGCCTGGAATACAAAAGCATGCAGCAACTGTAAATCTACAGGAAAACATACATTATTCAAATTTATAACCATGATTGCATGGGGCGGTGACAAGGGATCAATGTTTTGTAAGATGCTGCATTAACCCAAGAATACAATGAGTATCTTTACAGGTAAAGAGAGTATTTTAATCTCAACAAACTAGAATGGACAAAGAAAACAGGGACACCACTGCAATCCAGAGTGCCAGGATGGATAGGAAACACCATAAGTACCTAAGAACACCATAAAACAGCTGTGCATCATGCTGTGTTAGTCTAATAAAGTTGAGGCTTATTCCATCCTAACTTCCAAAGTCTGCCTCTTTTCCTTTCTTTTTCTTTCTATTCGAATTGTATTTTCCAGATCACACAGTAAAATCTAATTGGAAAGTGCATTGAAAATGGATTATTTAGTGTGTGTGATAGCAGCCAAAGACAGCAATCATGTCCCCCCCTTAACCTCCTCCTCTCCATACTGAACATTCCCAAGTCCTTCAGCTTTTCCTCATAGGACCTGGTCTTCCATTGGAAGGGGCTATATAAATGTGATTCCACCATCATCTACTAACTGTCAGTCATTGGTTAGAAAACCTATAAACCAGCAACACTGTCCCAGAGGCAAGGCTCCCGGGACTCCTGTGGCCCTCCCGGGCACACCTCCGTCTGCAGAGAGCCTGAAGGGTCCAACCCCCACACTCACCCCGTGACAGAGCAAGTACCCACCCTGTCCAGCGGTGGCAGGAGAAGGAGATGAGGAAGTGCCAGGCGGGGCAGCGGAGGGACAGGGGCCAAGACGAGCCAGAGGCTGGGAGAGACCCACAGCCGGCAGCAATGACAGCTGTGCCAGGCGCCCCCCCACCTCCACTCGAGAGGGAGAGGTGGAGAGCCGGGCAACAGGCGGAATTGACAAGAGCCAGAAGCAGGAGCCTCACCCAGCCAAGAGGCTCCACGTTGTCCAATAAATACGGGGGTGGGGCTTACAGGGGGCAGAGAGGAGGCTGGAAAGGGGGATGATGGGACAGAGGGAGGAAGGTATAAAAGAGAGGCAGTGATGATGGGTCGAAGAGTATTGTCCTTGGGACTACATGGCCACGCTGAGAGAGAGAGATGGCCAGATGCCCTGGGAGAGACGGCTAGCAGGGTGTGGTGATGTAACTCCCCTCTGCTGTCTATAGCTGAGACCCCAGCTGCCTCCATGGGAGACCTGCTGCGACGGCTGACACCCAGCCAGATCCTGAGTCCAGTGACAGTGAAGGGGAGTCAACCAGCTCGTGTGAAAAACATCAGAATTCAGGTTCCAGTGTAGAGTGTAGCAAATGCAGTATTATCACTGCAAGGATTTGTTGGTGGAAAGAGAGCTACTAGACTGAGAAATGAAGTGATTCCCTGGAGTGAGGGGCACAGGAGCAATGATACCACCATGGAGAACTGAGGAAAACAGAGCTTCCTAAGTGATGTTGTCAATGGCTGCTACTGAGGATTCTCCCATTTTCTAGGCCATGTGGTCACATTCTCAAATGATGTAGGCTGGCACCATTCATAGTGGCTGCTTCTGGTCTCTGTTTACAGCACATCCTGAGTGAATAGCTAAAAAAGCATTCTGTTTACAGCACATCCTGAGTGAATAGCTAAAAAGCATGGATTGAGGACCCTAGATATTGAGACTAAATTCTTTACCTCTGCAGTTGTTTCAACAGTGCTAGAGTTATACATGTGAAGAATAGAGTTTGTCCTCTTCTGACAGTTAATTCTCATGACAAAAGGGGAAAGCGAGAGAAACATTGCAGCTGCTAAAAGGGAAATGACACTAAATGAATCCATTCTTTTGTCAAAGGCCATAATGAAACCGTAGGGAGGGAGTGACACAAAATCAATTCACTCTTATTATAATTTTATGATTGTGATCTTTCTGTTTGCTTGGATGCAGAGCTGATGCGCTAAAAATTGGCTTTGGAGATATTCAGACAGGAGTGTCTTCTTCAGATTGGCTCATGGATTTCAGTAATTTTGCCTCCCAGGAGAAAGCTGGTATTAAAATTATATCTCTGCAGGATATTTCCTTTCTCCGGCTTGCATCCTGTCAAAATTCACCATGTAGTAGGATTTCTACCCATAGAAAACAGTTTTTTCACTTCCCTTCTCTCTGCAGCCCCAAATCCTGCTCCTGAGAGATGGCGGACCCCTAGGAACAGCATGAATTGGAAGTTGGAGGGCTGCCATGAAAGGGGGAACTGTCAAAAATCCCCCTTGCATAGGCAGATCTGTTCAATGGAATTCAACCCTCTGTCTCCCCTTCCTCCCTCCCATTTTTTCTCTAAGCATCTTATATGAGTTACAATCAGGACTATTTGGGGGCAGGAACGCACAGGAATGGAATTCCGTCTGGCTTCAGAATTGGCCACGCCCACTACAGTCAAAACCTCTGTGTGCGTGGCTACAGAGGGAAGGCCTGGAGAGCAACACCCCCAGCGACTCCAAGGCAGGCAAGCCAGGCTGTGTGTGGAAGGATTGGGGAGACATTTAAATGCCTCCCCGTGCCTTCCCCGGCCTGTCCAAGGGCCGGCTTGCCTGGGCTACCCACAGCTGCAGGCACCAGCGCAAGCCAAGGGAAGGCAGTTTAAACTGCCTTCCCTTCCCTTCAAGGGCTGGCTTGCCTGGGCAAGCCAAGGGAAGGCATGGAGTGTGGCCTAATATGCTAATCAGTTGTGCTGTCAGGGGTGTGGCAAGTGATGGGGCAAGTGATGCTCTGTATTCTTGGTGCTTGGAGGGGGCAACAGTGGGAGGGCTTCTAGTGTCCTGGCCCCACTGATGGACCTCCTGATGGCACCTGGTATTTTTGGCCACTGTGTGTCAGAGTGTTGGACTACATGGGCCATTGACCTGATCCAACATTGGCTTCTCTTATGTTCTTAATATGCTAATGAGTTTCTGCTGTGCTTTTTCTACAAAAAAAAAGCCCTGGTTGCGGCAATGTTTCTCTCAGGGCCTTTTTAAGAAGAAGCCCAACGAGTTTAGTTGCTCACATCATTATAAATCTCCTGGTGACATTACATATCCATGCCTTAACAGATTAACATAGTTGGACATGTTTCTTTTCTATTATTCCTTGCATCTTTTTTTTAATGTATAACAAAGTCTTAATTTATTTAGCTAGATTTACAAAGACATTACTTGCGAATAATAAATATATGGGGGATGTCATATACATCATTTGAGGATAATAATTCCTGTCTGATGAAGGGAGCTTTGGCTCTTTAAACCCTGAAAATTGTGTTGGTCTCTAAGGTGCTGCTGGACTCGAATCTAGCAATTCCAGCCTATTAGTCCGTTGGAGCAAAACTAAACAGCCCTCCAGTAAGTAACACCTTAAAGACAAACAAAATTAATTCCAGCATAAGCATTCGTGGGTCAGAGCTAATTTCACCAAAGCAGCTAAATTTATACCTAGAGTTCAAGCGATAGAAAGGGTGGGGGAGTGGGGAGAAGCTATAAAACAAAGGCTGCTATAAAACAAGAGCCTGTTAAAGAGTAATCCACTCTGAATATATTGATTACTCTTTGGTTGTTGCTTTACACTGATCTCTCCTGCTAACTTATACCTACCCACCTGCTTTCCTGTTGCTTGAATTGTAAGTATACATTTAATTGCTTGGATGGACATTCCACCCATCTGATAAAGTGAGCTCTGGCTTACAAAAGCTTATATTGGAATAAATTTTGCTGGTCTATAAGGTGCTACTGGATGCTTGTTTGATCAAACCAGGAGTTAATTAGAAGAACAACCATTCAGACTAATGGTCCATCTAGTCCATCATCTGATTCCACACAGTGGCCGACAAGAAGTTGTTGGAAAGCCTGTGAGCTATGCATGGAGGTCAAGTTCTCCCCTTGTTACCTCCCAGCACATTCAGAGTGTCATGGCCAACAAGAAGTTGTTGGAAAGCCTGTGAGCTCTGCATGGAGGTCAAGTTCTTGTTACCTCCCAGCACATTCAGAGTGTCCCTGCTGATGATACCTTATTTTCAGAATCTTATTGATCCTTAGTGGGATTGTAAGAAAGGGCTAGTGGTCAGTTTGCTTGAGACTAGTATGGGTAGAAAGAGATGAGGAAGAATGGGAAATTGATGGTGCTAAGCATTAATTAATACAACAGGAGCAAGACCTCATGACCCTTTGTTCTCATTTGTTCTTATACTGGCAAAATATGAGTATTATGGAGTCACAGAGACCAGCAGAACATCGTACAGGCATAACTGGTCAAGAGACAGGACATTGGTCTGACACAGTATAAGGCAGCCTCATCAGTTCATGTAGTGAACTGCATGGGCAGTTTTGCTGTCACCAGAATTGTGGTGCTGAATCTCTATAAAAACAGAACAGTTGTTGAAAGGAAATAGCATTGTCCGAATAATCCAATAATGTAAAAGAAAAGGGACCATTATGCACCCCCTGAATCACTTACCTTCCCCAAGGCTTTTAAATCCAGAATTTTCTGATGTCAAGGGAATGTCTAGAAATAATTTCAAAGATTAGACCTTTGGGTTCCTTTTGAATCTTTCAGGTTTGATCTGTATGCACTGAAACGACATACGATTTCCTTATTGCTAATAATATAATTCAAATGCACATAGATCCAGGAGGTAGAAGGTGATAAAACTATGTGTGTGCTGACATAGATTTATAGAGAGAATTTCTTTGCATAAGCTACTGCTGTGTCTAGAAGGGTATTTGGCTGTGTACAAAAAATTCTACATGGAATAATTCAGTGTAGGCAGCCTAACAAATTAACTGCAGTGGGACTTTGATGTAACTCTGTGTGCGCCAGCGATTCCTTTAAGATATATATTCTTTTAACAGCAAGACAGGCTGACATTTATTGAACTTGCTTTTGATTTGTTGGCAACATGTTGCAAGCCATTTGGAGGACATCTTTTTCACTTTCTGTGCACAGCTGCATGTGCTATAACTTCATGCATAATAGAGAAGTTTAGCTCAGGCCTTTATGAGGAAACAGATATCTAAGTGGGGGCCTAAACCTTTTTATCGAGTGTGATGTAGTCAAAAGTGTGTGGAAAACCAAATGGCCTGGAAGGACATGATTTGAGAACAATGGAGAAAAGTGAAAATGTGCTGTCTACATTCATGTTCATAGTGTAAAAAGTACTGTCTAGGTTGATTGTAATAAAACAGCATCACAGCTTTCCACACTTCAAAGGTAAGACAAAGTCTTGGGATGTTTAAGGCATTTGAAAATGGGCAGGATTTTTAATCACTGATTATGAGCAAAGTATTTTCCATACTGGGTTCTAGGTATGAATTTTTGGGCTGGATCACTAGTACTTCAGTTCAGTGCATCTGCTCATTGCAAGTGACATAGAAATTGTATCAATCCGTATGCTGATCTGTGGAAGTTCACAGTCACTCCTGACAGTGCAGTTTAAACCAAGGAAAATTGTATAACATCCTCCCCGCCCACCTTGGTATCACCATTTTCTGAAGTGGTTTTCTGTTATAGAACTAAAACTCTGAATCAGCAGTGTGGCAAGCTTTTATATCCTTAAAGAGTTTCCAGTTTCATACATACTTGTTATTGACACTTGATCACTGTTGACATTGCTGCATTGCTACAACTAATATGAATCAAGATGACTGTTGTGTTTATACCAAATTGGAGGGAACATCCTACATCATAAGATCTTCTGTGCAAACTCCATTGTAACCAGTGACAACTGCAGAAGTACATATGGTTCTTCTTGGTGGTTAGTCTCCCAAATTACACCCTTTTGGGTCCATTGAAGTTAAATGGATTAGAACAGTGATACTCAGTGACTTGGGAGCTACCTGTGGCTCTTTTGAGCATCATTTCCCAATGTGGCATCTGCCACATGTTTCAGGAAAGTAGGTGGGGCTATTGCCTGGTGGAGTTGGCAGGTGGTTTCCATTTAGCACATAAAGGGGTTCTAACCACCCTGTCTCTTGCAACATTAGAGTTAAACTTGGAGGGTACTTTTAACACAAGGAAGCATTTATCTTTTACCATTCCACTTAAGAAAGAGTCCTGGAGAACTTGAAAGCTTGCACTGTTTTGTTTCCTAAGTCTGACTTGAAAGCCCTTCATTCCAGATAAACAAGGGCTGGCTAAGTTTCAACAGTGGTAGGAAAGACCGCCCTACATTTTCAGAGGTACCTTAAAAAGGTTATATTTATACATTTCATGTGAATACTTATACCTAGTTTTATGTGTGTGTTTCCTGGGATGTTGTACAGGGCTTATAGTAGTCATGTGGCTCTTTTGGCTGCCAGTGTGGCACTTCGCAAGCCATGTAGTGAGTACCACTGGGTTAGAACAATGTAACTCTGCTTAGCACTGCACTGCAAGTCACAGTAAGGAGTGTGCAGGTAGCACATACTCTCCCACCAAGACATTTCTGTAATCTTTTAAAAAGGCTTATGGCTTTCCTCAACATTGCTTGGATATTTTGCCAGGAGCATCACCCAAATTTGCTTTAAATTTTGCTTTGCATAAAACATAGAGACTATCTAACCCCATTTTCACTCCTTTCAGCAATTTTGGTAGTTGTATCAAATCCTTTAGCTTTCATGTGAAATCCGTCAGATATTTCCCTTGAAGATGAATTCAAACTTGCTTTTAATTTTGTTTTAGGCAATCTTTGGCGCAACTTTTGCCCAACACTAAGTGAACTTAGTGAAGTGATTTTTTTGTGAAATCATGAAGTCCTCTTTCATCAGAGACTCTCACCTTCTTGCTTCTCCTTTTCCATCATGCCTGTGAGCAGTGCCTCAGCAATGGAGAGGAGGGAGGTATTGCCTCACCCTTGTTCCCTCTCTCCCCAGCCTCTGTCTGCTCTCTGTCTTTGAAGACAAGTCTTTGGCTGTCTCCAAGTAGGCCTTAGAAAGCAGTAATTGTTGCGGGACTTCCCCAGGCTTCCAACAACATATCCCAAGCCCCTTTAGTGACTGGCTTGCCAGCCAATGGGCTGTCATCCCTCTCCCCTCTCCAGTCTGCCATTTCCCCTCTAAGGTTGTGGTCACACTGGTGGCTTGGCGTGATGTGGTGGCACCTCAAATTGTACTGGTTCAAAGTGTAGCGGAGCATTCCATCCAGACCGCACACCCCGTGGGGAAGCATCCACATTAGTGTTGCGCTTAAACCATGGTACAAGCTGTAAGGGTGGGTTTTATTTAAATATAGGCAGATGGGTGTGCATATGGGTAGTAACTAAAAAAAAACCCCAGTGGCAGAAACGGATCTGCAAGTTCAGATGTTCCTTCTGGGTTCCTTTTGCTACAAGACAGTTCAGACACTGGAAAACCCGGAGGGAACCGTGAACAATCTGCTCATACCGGACTTTCCCTGGTATCTGTTTATTCCGCTTCCATTGTGGAACAACATGGGCTGCCAATGACTGTGCCATGGGAGGCAGATGTCCTCATCTGGAGGGGCCCATTTATTCTGCTCAGGTAATGCCACTATAGTGCCACAAACTGCATGTGTGACTGCAGTCCATGTCTTTAAAAGCCTCTCCTAGCCCTTCCTCCTCAGGGCTAAGGCCCATCCCATATTTCCCAAGAATATTTTGGGCCTGCTGGGCCGCCTATCTGCATCAAGGATTCCCCAATCCTTCTCCTAATTTTCTGTCACTGCCCAGCTGCTCCTGCTGGCATTGCCTCATCTTTTGTCCCCTGCTCATCTGATGGTAGCCAAGGATGGTGTCCCAAGGCCCTGCCATTAGGGCAGGGCCAGCCAGTGGTGGAGGCCGCAGGAAGCTGCTATTTCCATGATGGCAGGCTTGCCTGGTTCTTCAGAAGGAGAAGTACAGGGGCATGGGAACTCTGTGCCCAGAAATATCTGTATGTTTGTTTCCATCTCCTTTTCAAATAACTACTGTGCAATGCAGCTCATGTTTGTGAGTACCATATAAGACACATAGTCCATGTACTCTGGCAGGCAGAAATAGCCTTGTCATGGGTGTGCCTTTCCTGTGCATTTGAACTACAACTTAGATCCGTGTGGCAAGGTATGGTGGACTTGTCTCAAGTTTCCGGCTAGTGTTTAGATAGGATGTTGTCCTTGTTACGAGTTATGTCTTTGTGGGATACAGATTTGCCAGAAGACCTTTCAAATAGTTAGAATAAGAGCAATGAACTGTAATGTGACCACAACTTTATTCTTTAGCACTAGCTTATTCTAACACAACCCAGTGTGAGATATTGTCGTGGAATGAAGTATAACAACATGGGTGAGTAATGCATCTTTCCTCATTCCTTAGCTGTGAATAATCAGATATGTGGATGCTTGGTGATTGTTGGGGTGCTTCTTTTTGTTTCCAGCTTTCTTGCACCTTCATGATAGCCAATGATTTAGGGGCAGCTAGACACAGGAGCAGAAGGGTTGTTAGTATGCCCACGGAGATCCAAGTGACAGTGCTTTCCTAATTGGTACTTGGACTGATAAAGAAGAAACATTCATCCAAAAAGCAAGTGTCTAGCTGGAGAGGGGCTGTCAGATTGATGTTGTGAACACATATTACATTAGACAAAACCTGTTCCTCAATCAGGACAAGGAACCACAGTAAATTGGAAGATGTCATATATTTCAGAGCTTAATGATTCCATCAGTTTTAGCATAATTAAGATGCAAATGGAATGAACCTCCGAAGTGTCAAACTACTTTTGTGTAATCTAGAGAAAAGAATGTAACCTATGTTTGTTCAGGGAAGGAACAACAATTAATTTCCTTGGCAGTCTCACCAAGTTTTCCCTTTTGTAATGATAGCATATCTTCAGTGCAACATGTATGTGGTGCTTGGAGGATCAAGGTCAGAACCTGTTCTATGCATACATAGGAAGAGAGAGGCCCCCTCCACCATTTTGAATCAGGCATACCTGATAGAATGCAGCTCCCATACTGCCTCTCCAATCAAACCTGACAGGAACAGGTTAGCTTCCAAGCTCTGATAAGTTCAGGCTAGTTTAGGCTATTCAGACTGTTGGAAAGACTAAACAGGTGTCAAAATCATGAGGGTTTCTCCAGGGACTATAGGAATTACCAAGCAGGTCCAATTTTAGGAATTCTGGGGACCCAGGCAAAATTCATATTGGGTCTCCAGAATCCCTCGCCTGGAGTGGTGGGAAGACTGGAGAGCCCCAGCCTACAACTGGCTGTAGGGAAGTGGGAGGGGCCACCACAGTGCCCATCTCATTGCTGCAACCAGTGCTGTCTGATAGGTGGCAAGTGGCCAGCATGAGTTGGGCAATGGGGCCCCTCCCACTGCCTGACAGGCGGCACTGACAGCAGGGTCCCTCCCACTGCCCCACAGCCAGCTGTAGGGAAGTTGGGTGGGTTGCCTCCTCTATCACCCGTGCTCATGCTGGCTGCTTGCTGGCAGCAGCAGTGAGTTGAGGGGAGGGGGTCCTACAGAGCAGTTTGGCAGTTGGGGGCCTCCCAGTGCCCCCACCATGCAGAGCCTAGGAAACTGTCCCAAATGCCCTAAAGTTAAGACCACTCCTGTTCTCAAGAGAGCAGAAAAACATATTTAATAGACAGATGAATGGATGAACAGAGATTTTGGGCTGCAGTTAAGTCCTAGTAGAGGTTAAGTGTATTGCATGTAGTTGTGTCTTTCAGTCATCCTCAACTGTCCAAACATGTATATTAGATACTTGAAATCCCCATGGGTTTTTTTCTTTGGTAATAAATCTCAAAGAGAAGACAAGATTTGGAGAAAAGAAGTAGTATGCGGAGGGTGGGGAAACAGTATTTTCCTTGCCTGCGGCATCTCTGCTTTGGATCCCCCGAATCAAACTGTTCACTCCTGCGCAGGGGTGGGGGGTATTTAAATTATCAGGAAAACATTAGCATACATACATATTGAACCTAATGTGGAGGCAAGTTTGGTGGGAGGGGCAAGAGAGATTTGGAGCACAAAAGCTTCTGGAGGATTGTAAAACACCTTCTCTCGCTATTGTATCTCCAAATTACCCTCTCCAAAAGTTTCTTTTCTTTTTAAAACCCAGTCAGAGTTAAGACTGTATTGCATATATTTGCACATAACGTGTAGTGAGCCTCTTACTGGAGGCGCAGGCTTTTGTTTACCTAGCGCCACCACCCCAACCACCATGCTATGCCAAACTATTCCAGTGTAACTTCTTGCAGGTGTACATGCTCACAGAAATGCTTTTGAAAATCCTTACGTGAGTGACAAATGCTACTTTGGGAATCATCCAAATAAAAGTAATTCCTAATTTAAACAGGTACTGTCACTTCATGGCAGGGAGTGCTAGGTATTTTCTTGACTTATTTTTCCCTGGCTCTGTACTCATTTCCTAAGTACAGGAGAAATGCTTGCATAGTGCTATTAAACCCACCTGCCTGCCTGATGGATTAGTAATTTCAGCAGCAGGGCCCTTTTGAAGGGAGACCAGGAGATAATTGACTGTCAAACAGCTGAGCAATGTTAAGGTCAATTGGTGCTGAGCTTCCTTTATTTGAACAATGGGACAGCTTTCCAAAGAGGGCCCTTAATGCTAATAATAATAGCAACAACAATAACTTTCACTTTAACGGAATTATTCAATATTGCCAGGAGGTGGTGTGGGAAGGATGAGCTATAGAAGAATAAGTTTTTTTTTAAAAAAACCGCCAAGAAAGCCTGATTCATTTTTTTCCCCTTAAGTGAATATGAGGTACAAACAATATGTAGGAAAATATCCTTGGGGGAAAAATGACCACATTGCAAGAACAATTGATTTTCCTGTTTGTCAATTGATTTTGAATTTCTAGTCTACCTGCACTGAATCTTTTTTGTACATAGCTTTACTGAACAAACATAATTTCTGTCCTAAGTAGGGGGAATGTTATAAGGAGCGGGGGGTCTGTTATTGGTGCATTCTTATACACTGTTTCTTTCTCTGATAAACTAAAGTGCATCTGCTAAAGCTCCCATTTTCAAATGATCTACATTTCGGATACCCCTTCCAAATTAACTTTAGGAAATCCTGATGCATGATAGAGGATTCTAGGACATGGGGGGGAGCAGGGACATGTGGGCAGTAGGGAGAAATTCTCAATTCCTCTATATTAATTTTTCCCCTGAAATACAGCAATCCTTTTCTTTTCCTCTATTTAGGAATGTGGGGTAAGTTTTATTTTGATCAAAGAGAAATTTGAAGGCAGGAGGGGCAAGAAGGGGGGTTCTGTAAACTTTTGGAATTTCATTCTGTAAATGCTCAGAGGTAGTAGTGTCCTCCAATAACTTCCTATCCACCTGCTAGAGCACTGCCCAGGACTCACAATAATGGGTTTAAATTAAGGGCAGGAAGGTACCGGCTGGATATTAGGAAAAACCTTTTCACAGCAAGATTCGTTCAACACTGGAATCAGCTGTCTAGGGACCTGGCGAGTTCCCCCTCACTGGCAGTCTTTAAGCAACAACTGGACAAACTCTTGCCAGGGATGCTCTAGGCTGATCCTGCATTGAACATGGGCTTGGGACTAGAGGGCCAGTATGGCCCCTTCCAACTCTGTGATTGTATTCTATGTGCTGTAAAAGAAATGCAATGGCTGAAGCTACAAAAGGGTGCATTGATTTCTCAGTTGTCCTTTGCTGACTGAGGTAAGAGCCTAGCTGACTAAGGTAAGAGCCTAGGGATTATACTACATATACCATTGCTGTCGGAGAAACAAGTCAATGTAGCTGCAAAAAAAGTTCTTCCAACTGAATGTAGCCCAGAAGATGCCCCACCACCACATTGGCATGGCCAATCTGGCCACTTGGATGCATAGTAACACTGAGACTAGACTACTGTATTAGGTCTCCCCTGAAAGTCAACTTGGAGACTCCAGTTGGTGCAGAATGCTGAATAGGGTTGCCAAGTGGAACTTACCTTGGCGGCGGGGGACTCCTGGGTGGATTACAGAGTGCATGCGCGCGCAGCGTGTACACACCGCACACACATCACCAGGAAGTGACGTTATGACGCTGGGCATGCTGGAGGCGGGGCCACGAAAATACAAGGGGAAACTATAGAGTTTTCCCTTGTATGGCCGTGGCCCCGCCTCCAGCGTGCCCGGCGTGCCCGCATCACTTCCGGGTGATGCGCACGTCGGGGAGGAGTTCCCCCCGGGGCCCGATCCGGTGGCGCCGTGGAACGGGTCTTTGGGGTGGGTGTTTCCCCGCCCCCCGGGGGGACTTGGGATCCCTAATGCTGAAGCTCAGTTATTATCAGGAACTAGACAGGGCATGCATATTATTCCCATTCTGCAGTCCCTCCATATTATTATGTATGGTCTGTACTAACTGTTGATGTAAGCATGATCTTGCTGTGTAACTTCTGTATCATTTAACGTGTCATGTTAATACTTAATCTTTGTCTCAACTCTGTTTTCAGATTTCTGCAATTCAAACCTTATTGTTTTGTTTACTGGATGTCCCATCTTGTTGATTGTGTAATCTGCCTTTAAACTCAGTGAGAAAAGTTGACTCTAATTAATATATACCTTGCTGGATCAGGGGAATGATGTAGACATAGTTTATCTTGATTTTAGTAAGGCTTTTGATAAGGTTCCACATAATATACTTGTTGACAAATTGGAAAAATGTGGTTTGGATCCTATGACTGTTAGGTGGATCTGTTAGGTGGTTGACAGATCACACCAAAGAGTGCTTGTGAATGGTTCCTCATCTTCTTGGAGAGGAGTTGCAAGTGGAGTGCCTCAAGGATCTGTCCTGGGATCTGTTTTGTTCAACATCTTTATCAATGATTTGGATGAAGAGATAGAGGGAATGCTTATTAAATTTGCAGATGATACTAAATTGGAAGGGATAGCAAATACGGTAGAAGACAGAGTCAGGATACAGGATGACCTTGACAGGCTAGAAAACTGGGCTAAAAGAAATTTAATGAATTTCAATGGGGATAAATTTAAAGTTCTGCATTTAGGTACAAAAATTAAATGCATAATTATAGGTTGGCGGAGACTTGTCTTGGCAGTAGTATGTGCGAAAAGGATCTAGGGGTCTTAGTAGACCATACACTGAACATTAGTCAGCAGTGTGATGTGGTTGCTAAAAGGCAAATGTGATTTTGGGCTCTATCAACAGAAGTATAGTGTCCAGATCACGAGATGTGGTGGTACCACTTTACTCTGCTCTGGTTAGACCTCACCTCAAGTATTTTGTTCAGTTTTGGGCACCACAATTTAAGAAGGATATAGACAAGTTGGAACGTGTCCAGAGGAGAGCAATGAAGATGGTGAGGGGTCTGGAGACCAAGTCCTATGAGGAAAAGTTGAAGGAGCTGGGTATGTTTGGCCTGGAGAGGAGATGACTAAGAGGTAATATGATAACCATTTTCAAGTACTTGAAGGGCTGGTATCTAGAGGATGGTGTGGAATTGTTTTCAGTTGCCTTAGAAGGTTGGACCAGAACCAATGGGTTGAAATTAAATCAGAAGAGTTTTCGGCTAAACATTAGGAAGAACTTTCTGACAGTTAGAGCG